>NC_133547.1:36371378-36738253 GCF_048773025.1 Camelus bactrianus | reverse complement strand
AAGAAGTTACTCATCTGAGAGAGTACTCGGCAGGCAAGTAGACTAGATGGCCACTGCGTCTGTTCAGAATTGCTACTTACTACTGTAGTATCTGATAATTATGTTCAAAGTACTCTGCATAACATACAACACTTTCTTTCTTTCTTTCTTTCTTTTTTTTTTGCTATTTAGCTTTAAAACCCATTTTCTGTGTTTATTCCTGTTGGAGAAAGTAACTGAGAGGCTGCGAACTGTCATTAATCCTTGAGGGGGAACTGGGCAATCACAGTCTCCTCCCCTCCTCTCCTGTCATTGGAATGTAGATCTGCACACTGTTTTCACAGGGGGAACTGTTTTCAAGGACACAGCCTAGAGAGAGCAATGTGTTATTGAGACCACCTGGACAAATATATGAATCCAGTTAAAGCCACCATGTAAACTTTGAAGATTCTGGCTGGGCAGGTGCAGAGAGACACTCATCTTGCAGCAGCATCTTGCAAGATAAGCCTTGTATGTAAGTTCCTTTACTTAATAAGCCTACCACATACCAATCTGGAGTGGTCTGTCTCTTTCTTCATTCTCTCCTTGCCCTCTGTGTACAGGAACCAGTTTAAGATTTCATATGGAAAATTCCTAGTTTTTGAACCAACACTTGAAATACATAGTATTGGTTTCAAACAGATAATATTTGAGCACTCATCATCATCCTGAAAGGATGCAGGACGCTGTGCCTCCCTCCGCCTGTGCTTCCTTTCCCTCCTTGAGCGCCTCTTTCCTTCTTTCTGCTCAAGCACTTTCCTTCCTTTTCCCCTTCTGAGCAATAAGGCGGCTGTTCACTTTGTCCCTCTGCCTCTGCTGCGTGAATTCTTCCACAGCAGTCAGCAAGGACCCACACTTTGTTGGGCTTCCTAATTCAGGGGTCCCTCTATCTGCGAACGATCCCACCTGTATTTTTCCCAAAGTGTCATGCTAGTCAATAAGACTATGAGGCTGCACAAGTTCTGGAACTTATAATAGTTTTGTTTATACAAAAATCTCAAAATATCTACTCATCTATAAAGTCCTTCCTTAAATAGCTAAGGAATTTTTTAGTATTTCCATATTTTTCCATATCATTGTACCATATGCAAATGTTTGAGTATTTGTGTGTGCTTCTCATTAACTAACTTTTTTTCCTGCTACCTGCCTAGATGATTTTTTTAACTTGGGTTATGATATTAAGAAACTGTTGCTAGTAATCCTAAAAGACATAGCTAGGGGAAAAATTTAGTTCCCCTTTTGGTATGAAGTTTTTGTACATCGTAGTTGATAAAAATGAGCTAGGATCGCTCTAACCTGTTAGAGAGATTTCCCTGGACTCTGATAATCCTACGAAAGACTAAAGTGTTCTGGCTCTTTAACTTTACCACACTATCAGATGACCCTGTTCTCCATGGATCAGTGTTCCTTTGCTCAATGCTTCATGTCTATGGCCACAGGAAGGAAACTTTAAATTGCTTTAGAGAGAAACATCACTTAGTACTTATTTTGAATATGAAAATGGATACTTGTGTAGCATAATTCCATTTCCTGCATGTTAAAATTGCTTTCTTCGGCATGAATGTTATTCTGGTTTAATCACAAAATATTACTTACCATGCTCTTACATGATACTCCAAGATTTACAAGGTTAAATTTACTCTCTTTTATCATGTGCTTCCTTTAATAGTATATGAAGGCACCCAGTGATATTCTTTAATATTTGTATCCTAAATAATTTGTTCATCATGCATAATACCTGTGCATTGCTGAATTCTTTCTTCTGCTTGTGTTAAAAATTATAGAGGACCTCAAAATCATTTGTATTAAATTATCTCAGGCTTAAATCCTTTTCCGGTCATTAAAGGAGACTCATAACATGCCAGTATCTCACATGAATAGTAAGGGAGAAGATACCTTGAAGGAAAATGTGAAATATGAGCAATGGTACAGTGAAAAAATGAGTTTATTTCTTACAATAGTTGTATGTATCATGGTGACTAAAGGAGGCTATGACTGTGAGGGATCCTAAAACTTCTAAAAATCATTTTGCAGTTTAGTTATTTTGGAAACAAATCTATCCCAGTACTGGTAATGTGATAAACAGCATGTCCTCAACAAAATCTCATATGATTCTCTTACCTAGAAGGGGGTGATATTCTTTATCTTCCTTTAGAGACCTAAAGGGTCATAGATATTCTTTTCCTCACATAACAAAAAAAAAAAAAAAAAAAAAAGAAAGAAAGAAAGAAAAGAAAACCAAGAAGCACACATAAAAATTCACAGTGAGAGTTGCAAAGGAAAAGAATTAATATATAGATATATCATATTCATTCATAATTTCTTAAATTGAAGGAGTTAGAGTAAGATAGGGGAAGAAAAGACATATTTACCACTTCAGATATTTGAAGACCTACTCAGAGATTCAAAACTACAAAGAAGAGACAAATGATACAGGGAAGAAATACTCCAATACATAGTAATTTACTCATAAGCAAATATAAGTATTAGTTAGTTTTGCTGAGACTTACTTCAATTAAAAACGACTATTCTTACCCTATCCCTGAACCATCACTCCCAATTTTATAAAAAATAAATAAATTTATATTGATGTAGGGCCTTTGAGGAATATTAGGATGGGTTTTCCTAGAGGGGTGTGTGGTGGTGAGCTCTAAATGCATTGAGAATGAGAAGCAAAATAATCCAAGTTAAGAGGATTGGGTATCCCTGAAACCAAGAGAAGAGTGTCATTCATATATATATACCCCACTTGCATGCATGGCCTCAAATACAGGGATGAATGTGGAATAACTTATAGAACTTTGATGCTGGGTGCCACGGCCCTGAGAAGTGCAACAAGGAATTCTAGGAATGAGTTGGCAATGTTGGAGTATATAGCCCTGCTATGAAAAGCATCACTGAGTCTGCCCAGGACAGATTGCCTAACCAATGAGAACTAGACCTCAGTGGGACCATTCTGCAGCTGATGGAGAAACTGTGGTGATCATCACGATCCCATTCTTAACAGTTTTTCCCCAGGTTATCCACCACCTAGGTGGCTGTGATTTTTACATTATCTCAAGTAAGATAAAGAGTAGCTCTCAATACTGAAAAAATGGAACAGCCCACTAGCAAGATGAGCAGAGGCTGAAGATTTAGTTGCAGTTAGATCAATATGGGATTGCTATACTTCATTCTCTCTTGTCCTGTAGACTAAAACTTACATGTACTCAAGCAAGTTTCATTGAACTGATAATGTGGATGAATCTTTTCTTTCCTGACATGGCCATCAGAGAGCAGCTCTTTGCTAGCTCTTGCTCCAGTGCCTTACAACAGAAATATCACCATCAGAGTAGTGTGTAGCAAAACATTACTTCCCAATCTGATGAATTTATTTGAGACTGGCTGTTACCATCCTCCCACTACAACCACACTTCCATTTTTACATGATATTTTAGATATCCACAAACTCCAACTTTTGGTAACTCATCAAAATCAAGGTTCAATATCAAATGCCCATATATATTTTTGTTTCACAAATTAGGGGTTAAATAAACATTTGTTGATAAATTATACAATTATATATATACTTATTATTAATTTAACATTTTGATAATTATTGGCCTATTGTTTTGTTATTATCAGGTTTTTTTTTTATAAAGAGGAACAATCAACTTAATTATTCCAACAGAGTTAATACCATATGAGAGAGAATTATTCTGTTATTTTATTACAGATTGCCCCTCTGTTTTTCACACCTTGAAATATTAAAGCTTAGGCAATGTTCATACAATAAGCTATTACTTCATTTGCCAAAATTTAGTGTATTTTTTGGTGCCTAGTATACTGGTAAATCCTTCCTAAAATTCCAAAGTGCTTTCATTGAAATAATAATGGGAATATCTGGATAATATGGGTGTATTTGTGAGTGTGTTTGTGTGTGCATGTTTCCTTAAAGCCCTCCACATTTTCTTGTTTCAGTAACAGGACTGTCCTTACCCTAGTTATCACAATGTGCACTGGCAGGTGCTTTTACGACGCTGCTGATAGCTTAGCAAAATGTTCTTTTCTCAAAGCAGCACTTATGACTTCTGTGAATGTCATAGGTACAGTTAAAATTTTGTTGTGTTGAAACCTTTTGTACTGCTGTTTTTCTCCAGTCCTGTACCTGCTCTGGAGTGTATAAAGATGAAAATGAATGTTAGCCCAGCTTTTAATTCCTTTCCATGATAATTTATCTATGATGCTTTTAAGTGAGTGGACAATACTATCTGCTTATTCCAAAATTTGGGATTCAACTCCTTGATTTTCAGTAGGAACATGGGGCTCCATTTCCTGTAAGTAGTTTTTTGATATTACTCTTTTCTCTTTAAAATGATACAAATAGAATCAGCAAGCTAGATTTTTATTTGGATTCTCAAATAAATAAATCAATCTATAGAGAAAGTTTCCTTCACTTATAGGAAGCTATCTTTTTCTTTGTTAATGTGTTTGTTTAAAACTTCAAGCCTTTGGACAATTCCCTTCAATACTTGTTTGACTCTAATTTTTGCAACAGGCACTGTCTTAGATTCTGGTGATAGTTAAACATATAAAAATTTCCTACTCTTAAGAGAATTATGTCAGACAGAAGAGATTAATATTTTTTAAAAAATTACAGAGTAATGTAAAAATATAGTAATAGAAACATAAACAATAAATTATGTGAGAACCAAAGAGACATCTAGCATTATTTAGAGATTACTGCTGGAAGGAAGTGAGGCAGAGGTTAGTCTTTAAGAATGTTTAGGAGAATAACAGGAAAAATTTGTACATTATGCATTTTTGTAGAATCAAAGGAAAAAGTAAGATATAATTAACAAATATTTTCAAAGATCTTTGAATTCTCTGGTTCAGGCAGGGAACAATGTATAATGATACAGGCAGAAGCGTATAAAGAACTAGTGTGATCATTTAGCTGGGTACAGAATTCCAGGATGGAAACTATTTACTCTCACTATTTGGACAATACTGTTTTTGTGCTTTATTTTTGCTATTTATACAGAGTGCTATTCTGATTCTTGATGTATGTGTTCATATTTTTTTTTTCTAGTGGAACTTTTTGGGACTGTCACTTATTTCCAAGTTTTCTATAACATCACAGTGATGTGCTTTGGTTTATTTCTTTGGTCATAAACCATGTTGAGCTTGTATTGGATGCTTTATATCTATAAAAGTCATACCTTTCATATCTTAAATTTTTTTCATTGATGTTTCATCCATAAATTTTCTTTGTTCTCTATTTCTCGTACACATATATATCCCATATTAAGTGTCCTGGACTATACTTTTAATTTTACTCTCTATCAGCTATTGTTTTATAACACTGCACCTCTATCTACTTTCTCCAATATGTCCTCAACTTCATTGTGCAACATTCTCTCCACATTTTTATTGAACTAATAATATTCTTAATTTCCAAGGTTCTTTTTCACTTGTGAGTTTCACTTTTTTAAGGGGCTTCCTATATTTGACTCATGAATTTAAGTTATTTTCATTATCTCTATATGTGAATTGTGGTGATTTTGGTTCTCTTTTTATATTTTCTTCCGTTTCTTACATGTTTCTGTTTTATGTCCAATTTATTTTTCTTCTCTTTCACGTTAGAACCTCCTTTCAAGGGTTAGATGATTAATGGTTACACCCTTTATTTAATAGTGAATCAATGTAAAACTGAGAAGACATTCTGTATGAATTAGTGGAGCTGGTGAACTGTTGGATCTTTGTAATAACGTTAAGTCTGGAATCAGAACGTTTGGGTGAGCTTCCAAATACCTATAGGAATTTCTTTCTGAGTCAGGGAATTACCGCAATGAAAATTACCCAGTATCTTGATAGGCAAGGTATAGAGTATTAGGAAAAAGGAGGGCTTAGGTAGGTTGCAGTCTCATTCTACAATATCCAAATATCCACTTCATCTCCCAGTAAGTGAGGTACATACTGCCCAGAGTTGATTTTAGAGGTCATTTTTATCAGTGTTTCCAAATAGTAAAACATCTGTCTTCTGCCTAAGTATGAGAGAGTCATTTGCTGGCTGTGCAGGTAGAGGAATGGAATCAGGAAGTCTCACTACAGGGTTTTTAGATTTCGCTCAAATCCTTCTGTTTTCAACTTCACCAAAACCTTGGCCTTCAGAGATAACTGATGTCTCTAATTCCTGAATCTTTCTGAGAAACTGCATTATAAATTAATTTGGTTTTTGTTGATTCCTCCTTTGAGGGTATTTAACCAAACAGAGAAAATCAAAACATAAATCATATAAAATTTCTCATCTAATTTTCAACATTATAGCTTATGTTGATATCTCTTCTTTTTTATTCTCTTTACTGCTATTCGTATGGGTTTCAAGAAGGAATAAAAATAAATGCAAATATTATATCCACTATCTTTAACTAGAACTTCTTTCCTTTATGTATTACTTTAAATTAGGCACAATAAATTCCATTTTTTTTTTAGTTTCCCCAAACATGATTTATTATTGCTTTTGCCCCAAAACCTTTATCTCATCTCTAACAAAGTTATTTTGAAGGATAGTATATTTATTTTTTTAGATCTAAGTTGACAAACTGAATGGAAAAGAAAGGAAATACTGAAATGTAATTAATCAGTAAAGTGTTTCTTAAATACAATAATTGAATAAAATGTCAATACACTTTAAAAAAATTCAAAAGTGAATAAATCAGGATTTTATGATGGTGGTATTTATCTATTTTTTAAAGCTTTAAATAGTAAATTGAAGACCTGTGTTTTATAAATATGTAATAGGCAGAGCATTCCAAAGTAAGCACCTGCACACCTTTCTGGTTTGACGCCCATGTCATAGTGTGGAGGGAAAATGACTGACTGCTATCATCTCATTTGGTTCCATTATACCGATACAACTAACAAAACTGATCTGTAGAAATCTTGATGTAGAATATGTATACCACACTTTCACTTACTTAAAAATACATTTCATATAATTGTAAGGGATTACAACATTAACTGGGCATTTTAAATGGGTTGACTCCATCCACAAATATATTTGAAGATTATTAGATTGACTCATTGACAAAAGTTTTAACTTAAGTTTTTTTTTTTTTTTGACTTAAAGTATGTTTGATATCTTTTAAACCTCAGACGACAATTCAAGTTTAAGAAGGCCCCTGTGGCAGTTTTGGGCCATCATGGTTTAGGAACCAGGCATGTTTAATTGATGTTGTCCCATCATTTATTTAAATTTAGGGCTAAAAGATACATCAAATTGACTTTATGCTGTTCTAAAAATTTACAAAGTGTCCTTTTTTCTTTTCCACTCTCTGAGTGGGGAACATCTGTTTGTCATGGAAAGTCAGAAAATAATATTTGATATGAAATTTGCACTACAAGTCTGACAGCTAAGTTAAGTGGAGTTTTGAAAACTAATTATCTCTAACATATCTAATTCACTTAAATTTTAATTTCAATATATCAATGTCAAATAAAATAAATTATTTCAGTTTCAATTTCTAGTGATCTTAACAAGCGTCTGATTGCTGAACTGGAAATTATGTCATGCTGTGTAGTGATGGTCTCCTGGATCAGTACAGCTGCCAGTATTTCACTCTTTTCTTCTTTTTAAATTACTCCATTACACAAGCTCAATATCTTGAATTATAACATTGAAATAATGTCAGAAACAACCCAATAAAATACATATTTCTTTTTTGGAAAAAATCACATATAACTGAATGAATCATAGAGATAACATTGCATATCCAATAAACTCCACTGTAAAAGAATAGGTCAAGTAATTATACACAGAAAATCTGATAGAAAATGAAACTTCTTAAATTGGATGTTTGCCACTCAGTAATTAGAGGCAGTGTTTGTATGAAGGGGAACAGATAGTGGAAGACACTACATTTATGAAGCATTTGAAGCTTCTTTGTACCCATTGTTTAATTTGATGTTTGAGGGATGGAAGTGGAGCAGTTTCAGAAAGGCTGAGATGTGACGTTCAAATACCAAGCAGTGAGATATGTGCCCTGCTGTGGGATTTGAGTTCTAAATAGTGGAGAAATTTACAACAGTTCATCCAATTCATGATATTAATGCTCCTGACAGACTAATCAACATAAGGCTTAAGGAAATATGGCCACTGGGTAATGACACTGATGATTCTTTCAACGTAAATAAATACAAACAGAGGTCAAACCCTCAAGCCTTTGAACTTTAACAGGAAACCAACAAGAATATAAAGAGAAATTGCAAAAAATGAAGACCTATTATTTGGAAGATTTGGAATCTCTGGTTGGTTAGCTGAGTAGGAATAGCATACCAATCTAAGACTCAGTAACACCCATGCCCCCTCAATCTCCAGCAGAGGCAGTTAGCTTCAGTCTGTTCTATGACTACAGAATGCATCTGTTCCACAAAAAAAAGGGCAATTTATACCTTATTTATCATCATATCTCCAGCACCTACATTGTGTAGACACATGGTGGCTATCCAATATCATATGGATCAGTGAAAAATTAGATGGATTAATTAAAATCCTCAGATAAGAGAGAACATGATGTACACAACCCTACACCCATTAACAGCTACTTTGTGTAAATTGGGGAGAACTTGTATCAGAGCAACATCTTTTTCTTTCAAAGAACAATAACTTGTGCCACTTGATAGGACAAAAAATTGATAGTGAAAGGTAATTTGAAGAAGACAAGAGTGTATGCAAATTTCCCAACAGAGTTCATTGACACAAAAGAAAAACAGAACATGGATCATTTTTAAAAAGTAGATAATAAATTATATTTGTACCAATATTCCAGAAAGTAAAATAATAATTGATATTATAAAGGCTAGTTGGGGTTCTTTCCCAAAACTTAACTATCAACTAAAACCGTAGGATATTAACTTAGCACCCTGGTAAAATATTCAATACTACATAGTCGTGTCTACTATGTTCTTAAATTTTGAGGAAGTGAACTATTTAGATATTTCATATATTTTCAATATGCTAAACACATAGGATATACTTACCTACAACTTGTTTTTTGGTAAAACAAGTTTGTTCTTCAGGGAAGAAGCCTCTGCATATACCAGCCTAATTATAATATGTAATACTTAAATTACTATAATACAGAAGTCAATGAATACATTATAATTAAATGTTACCTAAAATGTTTAATTAGAATGTTATAATGAATTTGGGAAGGGTCCAAGATGGTGGTATAGGAAGATTCTGAACTCACCTCCTGTCCTGGACACACTGAATCTGTACCTTCATATATAGTAATTCCTCCCTAGGAAGAACTGAGGGCTAATTGAACAGCTTCTGCACAGCAAACAACAGAGGAATTACAGAAAGACAGGTAAGAGAGATGGAGATACGGTATTGACTGGAATCCTACCCCCAACCTGGCAGCATGCAGTAGAAAGGGACATAACTGAGGGGCCCCTGCACAGACTCATCTGCAGAGAAAAAAAACAACAATAACTCCCCCCCTCCCAAAACCCAGTGGTTTAAAGGGCACCTAGGCTATGCATGAAGGAAATCCACTTACTAACCCCAGAGCATCTGCCAAATGGGTGGGGGATGGCTGAAAATGTCTCCAGGGTCAGAGGCACCTAAGAGTGCCATTTTTTACCTTTCCTCCTTTCCCTAAATAGCATGGATGGGAACACAATACAGGCATTTCAGATGGTCAGCTGAGGCTGTCCCAGCATGCCCCAGGCCCCTGGCCTACACCAGCTATATCTGTCCCCACTGAGAGGTTCCCACGCACCCACCCCAGCTCCAGACATCCTCCCAAGGCAGCCCCAGCATGGGACTCCATGGGAATCACTGATCCGCACTCACTCCAGCTGTCCCACCAAGGCTGCTGCGTATGGCATTTCCTGGGAATGCCCAACCTGCACCTGCTCTGGCTTCCCCCATCTCACAAAGGAAGCAATGGCATGGAGTGTCCCAGGACACCTTGGCCCATGTCTTCTCCAGTTTCAGTCATATGACAAGGCAGTTCTGAAGTAGTGCATCTCAGGACCCCCAGTCAGTACCCATTTCAGCTCCAGCCAACCTGCTAAAACTGCCCGGCACACATAGTTAACACAGAGGATGTTCCTACACAAGGCCACACCTTCAAGGCAGGGAAAAGTAGTTATTTTGCCTAATTCATAGAAACACAGACAGAAAATCAAAATGAGGAGACAGAGGAATACATTCTGAATAAAAGAGCAAGATAAATCTCAGAAAAAACTTAATGAAATGGAGATAAGTAATTTACTGAATAAATAGTTCAAAGTAAAGGTCAAGAGATGCTCATCAAACTCAGGAGAAAAATGACCACAATGATATGAAATTAGAAAACAATTACAGATAATGGACAAACACATGGAGATTGGACAACATGCTATTAAACAAATAATAGGTCAATGAAGAAATCAAAGAAGAAATAAAAAAATACTTAGAAACAAATAAAAATTGAAAGACAACTTTCAAAAATCTATGGGACACAATAAAATCAGTCCTAAGAGGGAAATACATAGTGATATAGACCTACTTCAAGAAACAAGAAAAAATCCAAATAAACAACGTAAATTTACATCTAAAATGACTAGAAGAAGAAGAAAAATTAAAGCCCAAAGACAGTAGAAAGAAAGAAATAATAAAGATCAGAGAGGAAATAAATGAAATAGAGATTTAAAAAACAATCGTAAAGATCAGTGCAACTAAGAGCTAGTTCTTTGAAAAGATAAATAAAATAGATAAACCGTTAGCCATACTTACCGAGAGAGAGAGAGAGAGAGAGAGAAGGCCAGATATAAATTCAGAAATGAAAGAAGAGAAATTACAACCAATATCATAGAAATAAAAAGGATCGTAAGAGTCCATTATGAACAGTTACATGCCAACAAATTAGACAACCTAGAAGAAATGAATAAATTCCTAGACACATTCAGTCTTCCAAGACTGAATTAGGAGGAAATAAAAATCTGAACAGGCTGATCACTACTAATGAAACTGAATCCATAATCAAAAAAAATCCCAACAAACAAATGCCAGGTCCAGAAGTCTTCACCTGTGAATTCTACCAAACATTTACAGAAAAGTTCATAATTATCCTTCTAAAATTATTCCAAAAAAACTGAAGAGGGAGGACTATTTCTTAACTCATTATACTAGGCCAGCATTGCCTTGATATCAAAACCAGACAGAGATACTATAAAAAAGAAAATTACGGGCCAAAATCTAATGAATACAAATGCAAAAATCCTCAACAAAATATTAGCAAACTGACTCCAACAAAACATTAAAAAGATCGTATACCATGATCAAGTGGGGTTTATCCCAGGGATGCAAGGATTTTTCAATATCCACAAATCAATCACTGTGATACACCACATTAATAAATTAAAGAATAAAAATCATGCGATCATCTTAATAGATTCAGAAAAGGCTTTTGATAAAATTCAGCATCCACTTATAATTAAAAACTCTTCAGAAAGTGGGCACAGAGGGAACATACCTCACCATAATAAAGGCCATATGTGACAAACCCACAGAAAATATACTCAGTGGTGGAAAGCTGAAAGCATTTTCTCTTAGATAAGGAACAAGAAAAGAATGCCCACTCTTGACACATTTATTCACCAGTGTATACGTCCTAGTCACAGCAATCAGACAAAAACATGAGAAAATAGGCATCCAAACTGGAAAGAAAGAAGTAAAGCTGTTACTCTTTGCAGATGACATGATATTATATAAAGAAAACCCTAGGACCCAACCAAAAATCTTTTAGAATTAATAAGTGAATTCAGGAAAGTTGCAGGACACAAAATCTATATACAGAAATCTTTTGCATTTCTACACATCAACAACAAGCTATCATAAAGAGAAATTGGGATAACAATCCTGTTTACAGCTGCATCAAAAGTAATAAAACATGTAGCAATAAATTTAGTTAAGGAAGTGAATGATCTGTATTCTGAAAACTATAAAACATTGATTAAAAAAATTGAAGACTACACAAATAAATGGAAGATATACTATGTCTGTGGATTGAAATAGTTAATATTGTTAAAATGTTCATGATACCCAAAGAAATCTACAGATTCAGTTCAATCCCTATTGAAATATCCATGATGCTTTTCACAGAACTAGAACAAATAACCTTCAGATTTGAATGGAACCACAAAAGGCCTTGGAAAGCCAAAACACTCTTGGAAAAGAACAGTACTGGAGGTATCACACTCCCAGATGTCAAAAAATTATGCAAAGCTATTATAACCAAAACAGCATGGTACTGGCACAAAAACAGACATATAGATCAATAGAATAAAAAGAGAACCTAGGAAGAAACCCATGTTTTTGTGGTCAATTAATCCATGACAAAGGAGGCAGAAACATATAGTGGGGAAAAGACAGTCTCTTAATAAATGATGTTGGATTAACTGGACAGCCACATGCAAAAGAATGAAACCAGATCACATTCTTAACACTGTATAAAAAATAAACTCAAAATGGATTAAATACTTAAAAGGAAGACTTGAATCCATAAAACTCCTAGAAGAAAACACAGGCATTATGCTCTTTGACATCAGTCTTAGCAATATTTCTTTGGATATGCCTCCTCGGGCAAATGCATCAAAAGCAAAAGTAAACAAATTGGACTATATCAAACTAAAAAGCTTTGCACAGTGAAAGAAACCATGAACAAGAAGAAAAGGTAACCTGTTGAATGGGAAAAGGTATTTGCAACTGATATGTTTGATAAGGGGTTAATATCCAAAATACATAATGAACTACCAACCCAATATCAAAATAACAATCTGATTAACAAATGGGCAGAGGACCTGAATAGACATTTTTTTCAAAGAAGACATACAGATGACCAATGGGCACATGAAAAAATGCTTAATGTCAGAAATGCAAATCAAAACCACAATGAGATATCAGCTCACACACTTCAGAATGGGTATCATCAAGTTAATGGGTATAAAGTTTCTGTTTGGGATGATGATAAAATTCTGAAGACAGATGGTGGTGACGTTTGCACTAAAACATGAATGTATGTACTGTCACTGAACTGTGCGTTTAAAAATGATTAAGATGGTAAATTTTATGTTGTGTGTATTTTGCTACAATTAAAAAAAGCCCCTGTATCCAAATAAAAATACCAAAAATAAATAAAATAAAATACACTATTAATTTAAAAAATAAAATAATAATAAAGAACTATCATTTAACAAGCTTTACATGTATACACTAAGTAAAAAAATAAAGAAAAAACAATACTTGAAGTAGTTTTAGTAAAATAGAAATTCCTTAGCACATCCTTTCTTCTTTGAGTCTAAAATTTAAAAAAGAAAAGATAACTACATGATCATCATAAAGAATAAAATGGTGTTATAATTAGTTTGCAAATAATTATCAAATAAACTGTATCTAGGCATAGAAATTAAATGATACAGTGATAAGATACATTAGGGCACCCTAACAATGATTTAAACATCCTGGTGATAATTACTAGAAGTTAAAATTGTGGCAACAAGAGGATTATAGGATAAGAAATGGAATTCTTTTTTCTTTTTTTTCAAATTTTCAAATGGAAATTGGTTTTTCATCTAAGCTTCAGTACATTGAACGATAACACTCTTCCTCACACCCACCCTCTGACAGTTTTAACAGAGGTCTGAAAAACACTCTTCAGTGCACAGAACTTTACTTTAAATCATGATACTGGATAACAATTTGACATCCTTTTGCTTAAAAGAAATCTCATGTGAATGGTGCTTGACAATATGAATAATAAGAAACAAGAGAACCCTTTCTTGCCTTATGCCATTTAAAAAATAAAGTATTGGCAGAAGAAAGGCAGGTTGAATTCTCAAGTCATCATTACCTCAGAAAAGCAAGATTAATATACCTTTTATGTCAACTACATTATAATATTTTTTATTAAATACTATGTGTTATTAGAGTTCTGCAATGTAAATACTGAAACAATTTAAAACCACTTTTATATATGTTCAGTTTCCTGGGTTAAGGTCTTAGCCTTAAACATATTTTTGAAGTATTCATGACAATCCAGAAGTGTAAGAATCATTGTCATACACATTTTAAATTTCTGACTTAAATATCAAGTAGGTATGTTGACAAGACAGTATTTCACATCAATATGTTTAGTATCTTCTCTTATATGACTAGCGAAATACAGCACTTAGCATTTAGTCATTGTTTCTACAAAACTAAAGTTGTCTGTTAAAAAATCTGGAAATGAAAATTCACCCCCTTCATCTTCTATGAAAAACTAATGAGTGCTTACTTTTTAGGGAAATAATGTCATGGCTGCAGGTTTTACATTATTGTTATTTTTTAACTTGAAAAATCAGAATTAATTATATTTAAGTTGTAACTCTCTAGCAATACATGAATTTCCTATTTGGCTTTCGTCTCAAAACATCATCTAGTTTTTAATTAATTCTTTATATTAATGGGAACATAACTTGCCCTATATCAACCTTATTTCTTTTTTGACAGGTCAATTTGTGAATGGTTCTACTTTATAGTATGATATGTTACTTTATTTCTGAGCCAAAATGCATATAATGTCACACAAAACACAGTGCCAGAAAATTCCACCTTCCCAACAAATATTCTCACATTATTGAGGTGGTCTTAGATCACATTTGGTTTTCAAGCAGCCTCATTAGTATTTAGTCATTCTGAATTGACAGTTCAAGGTGAATTTCTCAATTGAAGAAATCTGCTAAAATAAAGTTGACCACTCATTTATTTCCTAAAGAAAACATTATGCTTTTATTATTTTGACTTTTATTCAGCTTAAACTTTTAAAAGCCAAAGGAGTCAGGAGACATTGATATTTATTCCAACTGAACACATTTATGTTATTTTATGTTTAGATTATTTTGTGGTTTAATATACTTTTTTTTCAGATCTGCAGATCTGTTAGAATCTGTTTGAATTTTTAAAACATTCTGTTCAATTTAAGTACTATTTCAACCTAAAACATCATAACTATTCATTTTTGGAGAGAATGTGTAGATATATTAACCATGAATTGCAGTATATGCAAGTAGAACTTGTTGCTAAGTAACAAATACCCATTATCAGGGAGATGATACTCCATCTTATTGAACACAGACAGAGCCAGGAAATGATCTCTGAGTAAAAGGAATAGTCACAAGTCTATCACCAACCTCCCATTACAGACGGTAGAGGAAAATTAATGGTCTAGGTTTTCTGGCTTAATAGGTTTCAGTCTCTGTCTTCTGGAAAACATGCATTTCAATTTTATCTACTCTGAATCACCATAGCACTTTAAAAGATTAAATATTATGAGGTCTACAGAATAGTCATTTAGAAATAAAATATTCCTTTTGCAGGTGCAGCTTGTCAAGTTGCTAACATTTAGTTAAGCTTTTACAGTCCACAGAAAAGCTCTCTGGGAAAAGGAAGCCTGTAATTGTGGTAGTCACCTTAAGCCATGCTTTGAATAATCTTCAGAGGCACAGCCAGTTTCCCCCTAGATCAGGTACAATAACTGGTGCTGATATATATATACACTATTAAATAGGCACAAATACAATAAGTAATGAAGAAATGTTGAAAGTCTCTTTTTCATAAGAATTATTTTATGGAGTAAATGCAAATATTTTTAATGTTCTTTTTAATATTATCACTGCCTATGTATAAGTATGAATCTTTTATAAATAAAAAATGATACTCTAGTCTAATTCCTCATATCTTTTGCTGATTTTTTAACATTTTTTATTGAGTTATAGTCATTTTACAATGTTGTGTCAAATTCCAGTGTAGAGCACAATTTTCAGTTATACATGAACAAACATATATTCATTGTTATATTTTTTTCGCTGTAAACTTTTGCTCTATTAATTCATCAATTAACAGATGTTTATCTAGTGCCAAATGTCCCCTCTCCCTGAGGTACAGTTTTGAACATGAAGGGTCACCACTATATCTGCCAATAATCCAATAATTATTCTTCTTAATATAAAAATGGCAGAACATAGGCATGAATAAGAAACACAAGATGAGCACCTATCATGAGAGGAATATTTGATATATCTATAAATATCAAGACTTATTATAAAACTACTGTGAAGAAGTGAGTGTGTATTAAGGTAGGGATAAAAAAATGGCCAGTGGAATAATGGCCTAGAAATAAACCTATGACACCCTAGACACATGGCAGGTAGCTCTGGAGAGCTCTCGGAGAGAAAGGGATATCCTAAAAATGGTGGTAGGACAATAGGTTATTTTTATGAAAGAGAAAGGAAAAGAGAATGAAATAACCCCTGATACTCTTTTTTGCCTGATATTCTTTTCCTCCAAGTCAATAAACTTGACTTTATGAACACATTTTTGTCCATATTCAGGAATTCATACAGTTTCTTTCAGTTAGCATTTTCTAAGGATCTCATCCATAAAAGATGATAGTATATAAAGTGACATGAAACACAGACCCTGTCTTGCCAAAGCCTACTGTTTAATCTTATTATACATGTACAGTAAGTTGAATATGTTTTTTTATGAGAACAAAAAGCATATTACAGTCATTGAGACTAAAAGATAAATAGTTCCCCTTGTGGAAAAGATAACATATCTCCAAGTGGGTGTAACAGAAATGAACTTTGAAAGATAAACGGTCATTTGCCAGGAGATGAGGAGATTATTTAGTCTCTATTACCAATGACTACTATGAATCTGACTCATGTGATGAACAAGAGAGAGAGTTCTGTGTATTTCTATCCCTTTACTAGTTGAATTAGTTAATACCTGCTCTCACCTAGAGGACTAACAAGCCATTTTGACAGCATCTTAATATTTTTACCTTAAATTTCCTTATATCCAAAATTTGAGTAACACATTTTACCTCAGTGATAATTAGAAAATATTAGAAGTTAATACAGTTATGATGCTTCAGATGACTATCCCATTAATCATTTAAGCTATTATTATCAAATTCAAAATTTTATTGAAAATAATCCTTATATTGGTGTGTATGGGGGCTATACACTGTAGAATAAATTATCCAAACTGAAGCAGATTTATTTCCTAATATTTTCTTGGATTTACTTGTTTATTTTAATGATTCATTTTCATACCCAAATAGTGAAGCAGATTGAGGATCCCCTGAATGGTATGTAAATTTTTAAATTATTCCATTTGTGTGCTTTATTTATTAGAATGATGGTGTTCCTTAAATATTTTGGGTATTGGGATTGAACAACCATCAGACTTAGCAAATTCATAGTCTAAAGAGAAAAATAATGTTATCGTAAAAGAATATTTGACAAATTTTAAGTAGAAAGTTAAACAAAAGTGTAAAGTAATCCATGGGATTAAAAATTGATTTTATGAAACCTAGGAATCATGAAGCAATCAAAAAATAGTAATCTCCATGCCCAAACTTGTATTTAGAAGATTTTTTTCACCTAAATACCTATAGATAAAATGCATAAATGAAAAGGACAATTGTTCCCTGATTATTTCTCTTTTCCTGTCCAAAACTTGTTTTACTCCTTAGAGAAATGTGAACATTTCCCCAATTATTCAAATTAGTTCATTTTTGCTTTATAATGTATATGAATTTTAAAGTTTATAGGAATTAAAGCTTCAAAATGTCATACTATATTTAGTAGAAATACATAAACCTATAATAGTCTTTTAAAATAAATATATATGTATATGTGGGTGTCAGTAATAACTTCCTTACTATTATGTTTCAAAATATAATTGCTCATGATCGTCAAATGTGGTCTTATCTTTAAAAACCTCTACCAAACTTTTCAACTATGTTATTTACATCTATACAAAATTGTATTATTGTTATTAAGCAAACTCCTCCACATTTCTCTGTTGCAATAGGAGATACTACCCCGACCCCTGACTTCTAGCAAATGAAATGTTAGTTGGTACAAGTAGAAAAATTAAACGTCCCAGTATGAACTAGCAAGCACCTTATGCATTTGTGCATTTCTTCTCCATGAGAAGACTATATCCTAGTTAAAGTCTGATTCTGATCTCAACGGAATTTGGCAATAAGAAAGTTAGATGCAGATGAGAACCCAACTCATAATTTAGACATTCAATTTAAAGGAAAGCTGTTCCCTCTAACCTGCATACTAGTGAATAAGATATATATATATATATATATATATATATATATATATATACTTCCTATTTTAAGTTACTGAATTTTACAGTAGCCTATTACATGGCATTATCATGTCAACAGTGGATTAATACTAGGTCTTATTTTTTAACCAAATTGTTTATTACCAATTTCCTTTCATATTTAACTCTGGTAGACAGGAAACATAATGAATAGTGCTGATCTAGAGGGAAGTATATACTAGACACTTTTAGACCTTGGAGTGTTGGAGCCTGACAATGCTATCTCCTCTCAACAACTGCACACTTCCTTTTCTCTCCTAACATCTCTTTTTTTTTTTTTCCTTTTAATATTCTTATCGCCAGAGTTAATCTACCTAGTCAGGTGCTACTTCTTTATTGGTATCATTTCTTAGGGACAATGGAACTCCTTTTTGAAATGAAAAAATCAAACAAACAAAAAACCCCTACATCCCTGTTTTACATGTAGCAAGCCACTTTTTAATCCTCTTATAGTGTTCTTCAAGGCAATAGAAAATTCACACAGCATATCTGACAGGGGTTTATTTTACTGTTGTGTGTGCTCATGTATTTGTGTGTGCTACACAATAAAACTAGAGTGTAAAGTTTACAGTAACTATACTTCTATACAATACCACTGGCTAGAAATTGGACATGGTCAATAATCTTTATGTCTCACTGTATTACATCTATCTCCTCCTACAATTAAGCAATAATTCAATTTTTGGACGTATCATACCTTTAACCTTTTATAATATTGCATATGCATGTGTCATGAAAATTATTTAAAAAATTTTAAACTTTATGTAAATTAAGTAATACTTTATGTACTTTGGTGAGTTCATTCTTTCGCTCAATGATAGGTTCGTGAAATACATCCATGTTGATATTTGTAGCTAAAGTTTTTCCATTGCTACAAATAGATATTATTTATCTATCAACTATATTCTATATTCTATGGAGTAATTATAATTATCAACTATTAAGTTGTTTCCAGTTTTGGCCTATTAAAAAACAATTCTGTTTTGAACATGCTTGCACATTTTTGTTAGTGTGGTAACCAACATTTTTTTCTAAGAATTCATATGTCAAAGCGATGTAGATCTTAAAATTCATGATATGGTAATTAACTCTTTCCAAAGTGGATGTATCAATGAGAAATCTACCTACAGTGTTTCAGATTCCTCTATATATTTGCCAACATTAATACTGTCAGACATTTTTATTTTTCTAAATCCTTTAGATATGACCTTCATGATGTCAATTGGAATTTGCCTGATTAATAAAGATTTTGAGCATATTGCCATGTTATATTGACTATTCTAGTTTCCACTTTTGTGAACTGCCTGTCAAGTAGGTTACTTTTATGAAGTCCTTTGTTTCTTTTTCATATGACTTTAATATATGCCTTATATTCAATAAATAAGAAGCTTTCATTTAAAGTGTGCTATTGGATAAATTATAATAAATGGACATATCAGCAAAACTATTAGTATAGTAAAGCTGCAGAATATTTTCACTGCTCAAAATACATTTGCTCTGTCCCTGCAGCCAAACACTCCTCCATCCCAGCCTCAGGCAAGCTCTGGTAATATTTCTATCACAGTCATGTTATTTTGCCCATTCACATTTGTATTCTTTCTTATGTGTATTCTTTGTCTTAGTAAAATGTGTTGAGATCCATGTTTCTGTGTGTACCAGTGATTTGTTCCATTCTTCTTGCTGAATAATTCCCTTTTATGGATGTGTCACAATTTGTTTATCCATTCAACTGTTAACACATATTTGAGTTGTTTCCAGACTGCGGCTATAATGAATAAAGCTGGTATGACCATTCTTGCAAAAATGTATTTTTGAGAACATACACTTGCATTTATTTTAAATAAATATCTAGTAATTGAAATAATGAGTTATATAAGGTAACTTTATGTTTAACTTTTAAAGCATATGTTGTATATGTAGGGCAGCTACTAAAAAAGGAAGAAGAGAAGTACAACTGTCTTCTAAGAATGGAGAGAAAATGGAATCATAAAAAAATGATCACTTAAAATCACAAAAGGCAGAAAAAGACTAGAAGACAAAGATAGGAACAAAGAACTTGAGCAACAAATAGAGAACAGTATGACAATGGTAGCTATTAACCAACTGTATCAATAATCACTTTGGTAATATCAATTATCTAAATGAACCAACTGAAAGAGATTTTCAGAGTAGATATGAAGCAAATTTGTTGTCTACAAGAAACCCACTTTAGGACATACATAGAGTAAAAGTAAATGGATAGAGAAAATATACCGTTCTAACACTAATCAAAAGAAAGAGGGCATACTATATTAATTTGAGGGAGAGCTGCCTTCAAAGCAAGTGAAGCTGTCAGAATTAAAAAGGGTCATAGAGATAAATGGGTCACTTTTTCTAAAAGGCATAATGATCCTTAATGTGTCTGCACCTAACAAGACAACATCAAACAATGAGGTAAAACTAATAGAACTGCAGGGAGAAATAAATGAATTCATTCTCGTAGCTGGAGATTTCAACACCCTTTTCTCCGAAATGGGCAGATTCAACATGCAGATAATCAGTAAGAATATAGATGAAGTTAACAATAACATCAATCAACTGAATATAATTAACATCTATAGCCTGTTTAACAGCAGAATGCACATTCTTCTCAAGCTCACATAGAGCATTCACCAAGGTAGACCAATTTCTGGGCCATAAATACTCAACAAATTTAAAAGAGTGAAAACCATACTGTGTCTGCTCTTAGACCACAGTAGAATAAACTAGAGATCAATAACAAAAAGATAAGTGGAAAATCCCAAAGCATGTGAAGATTAAACAGCACACTTCTAAATAACACATGGATCAACGAAGAAATTTCAAGCGAAATTAAAAAGTATTTTGAACTAAATGAAAATGAAAATACAGTTTATCAAAATTTATGGGGTTCAGTAAAAGCAGAGGTTAGAGGGAAAGTTCAGCATTGAATACACGTATTAGAAAAAAAAGAAAGATCTAAAATAAGTAATCTAAGTTTCCACCTTTGGAAACTAGAAAAGGGAGAGCAAATTAAATCCAAAATAAGCAGAAGAGAAGAAATAATACAAATTAGAACAGAAATCAATGAAATTGCAAACAGGAAATCAGTAGAGAAAATCAATGAATCTAAAGGTTGTGTGTCTTTGTTCCTCTATGCTTTTAAGATTTTTTTTTGCCTTTAATTTTCAGTAGCTTAGCTATAAGCTGCATAGGTATAATTTCTTTGTATTTACCTTCCTTAGTGTTTAGAATATCTTGAATACATGGTTGGTATCTTTCATCAGTTTGGGGACACTATTAAACTCTCTTTCTTCAAATGTTGCTTCTCCTCCATTTACTTTCATTTTCTCCTGGAATTCCAAGTACAATTATGGTGGAAATTTTCAGTGTATAAATGCCTATGATCCCTTTTTCTCTATTTTTCATTATGATTTATTCACTCCTTTCTTTAGTCTGTATAACCCTTATCTATTTAACAATTCCTTTTTCTAATCCTCTGTACTCCTCTAATCTGTTGTGTCCATTCTGTTCTTAAACCTCTCTATTGGTTTTTTAACATTTCATTTAATAATTCTATTATTTCTAAAATTTCTATTTGACTATATTTCTAAATGTTTATTTCTATAGGAGTATAGGTACATCCCCTAAATTGTCCTCATTTACATCAGTTATAATCATAGTTTTCTGTACCACATTTGTATAATGAAGACAAAAATAAAATTGACAGTATGCAAATATACACACGCACACACCCATTTTTGTCTCTTCTTGAACAAGTATATATATAAATGTAAGTTATGCCCATAACATAAGAAACAAGAAGTTGTAACTTATTGGTATAGCTTACATTTCCTTTCCAGTTACATGTTTTTCAGAAATTAATCTATTGCAGTTTATAAGGTAAAGTGACCTTTTTGGTAGTCCTCCCAACACCAGTGATTTCAAAATGTAGTCAAATGAATTGAATAACAATAAGTAATTTATATCACGGTTCTTCCATAAGTAATTCAAAAATAGAAACATAAAAGGTATAGATGAATCACTACTAGAGTATTTAATAAGCATTCATTAATTTTCTAAACCCATGATTAGATATAAAACAACAAATTAAAGAATTAAAGCAAGTTTTGATTAATTAAACTAAAACTACAATGAAATATTTTATATTGAGAAAATTGCAATTTTATGATGGCAGTTTTAGCAATAGGATTTGAGATAACCATTACTAATATTTTCTATTGCCATTTTAAAAATAGATATTAAAGATGCACACCTCTAATCAAGTAGTTTGAAATTGTACTTACAAAATTCTGAAACTCAAAACTTCAATTAAATGTAATTGAAATATCAACTTGGCCTTACAAGGTATAATTGTAAAGGCCTTTGATAATCAGTCACACCAATCAAAAGACCTAAATGTAGTATAAAAGTATTTGAAGATTCAGAAGTAACATAATTGCATATTACTTCCCTGTTTCCTATTCCCAAAGCATCTCTGGCTGTGGCTTAGAATCTCTCTATTTAAGACAAAATTATAGCTACTTAAAATGTACTTTTTACCTTGGTACCTGAAAGATCAATCTGCCAAAAATTAGCTGGTGGTGCAGAATTGTTCTTTCTTTCTACCCTCTAGCTTTAGCACTAGAGTAACAAGAAAAATCACTTTGATAATTTTACTACTAAAAGTTATTTCTCTGTATGAGTTGTTCACGGGTTCTTTTTTTTCAGAAGTGATAATGGCTCAAATTACTGGCAAATACATGAAAATATAGTATCTAATGATATCAAATATCTTTGTGTTCTTATTCTGTATTCAGAGGTATTAACGACACCATTGCTACTTTTTATCATTTCTAAATGTATGGTTTTTCTCATATACAAAAATATTTGTATTATACCTGTTTAGTTATCTTTCATTTGTCCAGTTTGAGAAACTAATGTTAATGCATATTTAATCAAACTGCATCTTACAAAACATTTTAAACATTTTAAACAAGTGCTAGTCATGAAAATTATACCCTGAATGTATGTGTTTGCTTGGAATGACATAAATTTTGTATTAAAATAGATCTCTGATGTAATCTAACACACAAGAAAAATATGCTTATTAAAATTTGTGTGATTTTTCAAATTTCTTAGACTATCAGAATTTTTCCCATTTCAATTTAATCAATCTGCATGTTTCTTGCTTCCACTTTAATGAAAATTAAATTAATGTTTCCATTTTTATAAAGAATTGGCATGTAGAACAATCAGATACTGTATTTTTAATAGATCTGGAGTTTTACAAAGTGTGTGCTCAGTAAATCAATGTTATTACAAGTTCTGTGCATCTTACTTGAAATATTTGTATAGTTTTCTTTTTTGGCATGATGGCTATTCCCATCTGTGACTTCAAATAGCTTCAAGAAGAAAGAACTTTTAGGGCTTCAATTAGTATTTTCTTTACAAACATACAACAACTAAAAGGAAACTACATGGGAAAGTGCCATGTAAGATAGTAGATAGATTAGATGGATAAATACATAAAGCATAGATATACAGGTGATAAGATGGATAGATAAACAAATGTCACATATAATATTTATGAAATGTTATATGAATATATGAAGATACTTAACCTATATAATTAAATGTCATTCCAGTAATCTATTCTTATATTTAATAATTAAAATAATTAGTGTACATGGAAAAATACAAAGAATGCAAGTGACTTGCTATCCCATTCTAATTTTACTCTCCCATAATCCCTTAAACTTAAACTTAGTCAAAAAGGCCTTGAATGATTCAAAAGAAATTTTAATTTTCTATGTACACATATTTATAGTTGTTAAATGTGTGAAGTAGTCATACAGATAACATTGGCGACAACGAAGAGGTCCAGTGAAAAGGCAGTTAATTAAAAATTAAATTAAATTTGAAGGTGTTTATTTGTGTTAGTGTACAACTGGAGTTTTATTTAAAAGTTAGAATCTCTAGGACCCCAGTTCCTTGCCACAAATAATATTGAAAAGCATAAATTCTGTTCTTGCTTGCTTGTGTTGAAATCCCCATTTGTCACTTAGTGATCAGGACAGAATCTGCAACTGTCCACAAAAATCTATTTTCCCTTCTCTGACAGAGTAAAATTACATTTCCCAGTCTCTGGTGTGGTTAAGTGTGGCCCTGAACCAATATCTCCACAATGAAATGTGAGTGGAAGTAGTATGTTTCTCTTCCATGGCAGAGTCTTTAAGAAAGTGGCTGTGCTTTCTTTGTCCTCTTTATTTTCCCATAGTAGACTGAAATTACAAAGACCAGAGTGACTTTAGATGCCAGATGTTGGAGATAATTCATTCATCAGCCTGGATTCTAGAAAGATGATATGAAATAGAATTCCCTGTGACCTCAAAACCGTAACTTGAATAATTATACAACAAAAAAACTAAACCTTGAGGAGTTTTGCCACCAAATTTTAAGGGTCTACAACCGCTTACCTTACCCTAACTAATAAGCTAGTTTTGTAATGTCAGACAAATTATTTTACCTCCAAGTGCCTCAATGACCTCACCCCCAATTGCTGATAGTTTTGAATGAAAGCGAAACACTGATTTCTGTAGATTCTAACATTACAAATTCCTTTGAATGATTTGCTTTTCCACCATTAGCAAATATAATTCAATGTGTCTTCACCAATTTTTGTAATCTTAAAAAGTTAATTACTAGGTACCATTACTTTTAGGTTATCCTTTGTCACTGTACTGAAGAATATCTATTGCCTGAAAACTTGCTAGCAGGGTAGATCTTATCTTAAGTGTTCTTCCACAATAATAATAATAATAATAATAATAATAATAAATAAAGAGGGCAGGAAGAGGCTTTTGGAGGTGATAGGTATGTTTATAGTGCGGAACATGGCAATGGTTTCACAGGTGTATATTTATCTCCAAACTCCTCAAGTTGCAAACATTAAATATATACAGCTTTTTATATCAGTCATATCTTTGTAAAGTGGTCTAAGAAAAAAAAAATCTTTTACCATGCTGTAACAAGATAAACTTCTATATAGAAGCAATATAATCATGACACTATTTTTGAAAATCTCAGTGGCATCCTTTTACTTAAACAATAAAACCCAAATCCTTAGCTTTGCATTCATCATCCTTTTAAAATCCAAATCAAAACTCCCTTTTCAGTTTTATTGTGCCACCAAACCTATAAATATATTACACTCCATCCAAAATGTACTACTTTTTACCAACTATCCCATACAATTTTTGTATACTTGTTTTCAATTACATTGTTTTCTATTTAAATATTATTCCCCTTTACTGTATTTTAAAATCATATTCATTTTATACTTGTCCTGAAGACTTCCTATGATGTTCCCAAACAGAAATTATCATTCTATTTGAAGAATTTCATGTTATTTGTTCACTTGTTAGTTTTATTAATTCTGCCTTCTATTATAGCTATTTGTGAAAATCCAAAGTAGTATCTTACAGAGTATAAATACAAATGCAGAAAGTGCTCAATAATACCTTATATCTTGGTATTCACTACATCTCATGATTTTGCTGTGGACAAAGCAGGTACACAGTGAACATGTAACACTTCGTAAGTAATATTGTTGTTATTTTTATTGACCGATCTGATGTTGGCTTACATTCATCTAGAACTCCTGTTGTTTCTTAATTATAGATTGGTAATATTAAAAAAAAGTTTTTGACTTCCAATAAATCTGCCTCTCCTTTAGATAAAAGCAGGAAAAATAAAATTTAATTTATCTCATTCATATAGCTAAGTATGTGAATTGCATGAATATGTGCTGGATACTAAAATGATAAAATGGAAATAAATATAATAATGCAAAGGCAGATAGTCAAGATAGATGGTGCAGGTTTTAATTAAGATTTAGTTGTTAATATTCTTCAATACATTTTGGGTAGCCTTGATAAAAATAACACTTTCTTCTTAAGTCTATATTATTAATTATGTTATTATCAATTCCTTCTTACTAATTTAAATTATTAAATAGTATATAGATCCATTGAAGTCACAACATGCAATTTATAGTTCTCTTATTTTTCCCCCTACAAAGTATTAATTACACTTTAAAAAACATTTTAGGACGTATCATTGCAATATTTATTTATTGTGTTTTAATATTGTCAAAACCTTACCTCTTTCTAGGCCTCAAAGTTCTTAAAACTTCTTAGCACAAAGTAGGTGCTTGATGTTGTTATTGATCAATGTGATTTAAAATTTTGCCAAAGTCATTAACAGCTGTCAAACTTTTCAATGATATGCCTACCCCAATCATTTCAGGAAACTATTCTAAAATATTCTCAGCAATTTATTCACTCCAGCCACTAGCTTCTGCATTTTTATCCCTTAGATTTAATAAGTCATATAGATAGCATTCTCTGATGAGCTAGAAAATTTATTCGATGATAAATTAAAATTCTTGGAAAATCACTCACAGACATTGAAATTTTTGTCTTGATAATAGAAGTTTGTAGAATATAATAACCAAGAAAATCGTCTGTAATCTATGATAGTTGTTGGACATTCAAAGATAATCACATTCACTTTTGTTAAATGAGAGATGGACATAAAATAGTAAAGTTTATCGTGACAAAAACTTCAATACGGTAAGATATTTTTAGCTGAAAATGGGCAGCTGGCATGACAACACTGGACATCCTGTGTGTAATTGGCTTTGAATGCCTGGCAGATTTCTGTAATGGTACGGAAGCACTCAGACTGGCAGGTAGCTGCTGGGAATAGGCTGAGTGCTGGTTAGGCCACTTTCATATGAGACTCCCTTAGACGCACTTCACATCAAAGTTGAAGAGCCTCCCCACTAGTGTACCCTATTTCATCAAATTCAAGAAGACTCGTACAACTTAGCTTTCAATAATTATTTAATTAGTTCTTTTTTCCTTCTCTTCCACATTCACGGTGTAGGGTAGGTTCAGATTGGAAGGGAAAATGTATTGTTGAGAAGCTGGGGGAACAAACCCTTTTATGGGTAAATTCTATTTATTGACCAAATGTCAATAAAATGGGTAGCACAGTTTAAACCAAAGCCAGAAACAGTTCACTCATCAGAATATTAAAATTTAAATAAGGAATGTGGACTTATTTGTTAGTGGACATTTATAATGTAATCAGCCTGAAAATACATGAGAAAATAATACTTAAATTATATCATAAACTGTTGTGTAGAAGTGGGAAACCTGTATATTATGTCAAAATGCCAAGATTTAAGCTTGAAGTCCACTATTTACAGTGTGACAAATTCAAATGTCTCTTCTTTCATCTGTAAAGTGGGAATGATGATACTTCCTAGTGTGTATGAAAATTACATCAGATTATGCATAATTATCATATAAATACTGCTTATTATTAAGCAAGCTGTTCTAGTCATAATTATTCATTAAAAATTTTCACCAGTAATTGCATAGCTTTTTATGTGTCGCTACTATTTTGTTTCGGTTTTTGAGGGGAAACGACACTTCTAGCAATAAAATGATCAATATTTTAAAGTTATCAATGGCTTTTTTTCCAGCCTGGAAACCTCAGTAATTTGTGACCTCTTCCTCCACAATTAAAATGGTGTTGTGAACTGGTTAAACTTAACATTTGGTGGCTATAGTTCAAAAGAAAAAAAAACTAAGCTTAAAAAGTTACTAGCATCAGTAAGATATAATTCCATCCTTACAGGGCTCACAGTCTGGATTTTTTAAAAATAATAAAAATAACGACTACAGTGTAAAGCAGACAGTTTAGTGCTCTAAAAAGTACAGAGTATTCTAGGCATTAAAAGGGATGAAGATGAATCACTGATGATATAAAAATTGATAATTATTTCATAGAAAATGAGATATTTTAGAGGAGACCTAAATGGATAGAATATAGTGAGAAGTGAGAAAAAATGCAACAAAAAAGCACACTCACAGGAAAACAAGGATCTCTTAGGAAAAACAAAATATCAGTAAGGCATACAAAGATGAGTGACAAGATATTTAGCCAATATGTTCTACTCAAAGTGTTCTTAACATCCATTCACCCTACTTTCTATTTGATCTGATGCCATTGTAGCTTCAACCCTCATTTTCTCATACTTTGATTATTAGTGAAGCCTCCTACTTGGTTTCTGTTGATTTTAGCCACTGTTCACTTGAATATCTTCAAAAACAAATTTCAGATATATCTTCCAAAATAATAATGTTAATATGTTTGTACCCATTTAAAAATGGCATTTGCTCCTTATTTTCTCAAAGTTCAGTAAAGTTAAGTCAAGTTATCTTCTTAAAATTATTGGACACTTACCTGCTGTAAGAAATTGACATTCCTCACCATTCCCAGAATATTCCATTATGTCATGTTCTACCAGTCCACAATTCCCCCAGCCATATCATACATACATCTGGAATGCCTTTCCTCAAAATCTAGATCAGTTTTCATCACCAGAAGTAAATCATTCCTTATTACCTCATTTGTCATTCATTTATTCAACTACTCATTTAATCAGATTTAACAATATTTATTGAATGACTATTATATGCAAGCATTTGTGATATACATAAAGAATTTACATTTTTTCCAGCCATATTAGCACTTCTATTCATCTTGGTGAGGAAAAATTAAACAATGAACATATTTATGCCCTCTTCCTCTAAGTTTCACAGGAATCTGGTAAGAAATCAACATATAAACATTCTATAATGCCTCCCAACTTTTACAGAGGAAAATACCACTAAAACTCACATCACCTTACCACTACTGTTCATCCTCAGTCTGCACTTAAAACTCTGCCACCATAATCTATACTACTGGAGACTGCAGATTCCAAGTAACCTCATCATCCAAACTGACAGTCATCCTAATTATACAAGGCATGTGAATGAGGCCATTCTAAGGTAGGAATTCCCAGAATCCCCACCAGCAGAGCACAGATCCCAACAAGGACCAACAGAGGTGAACTGAGGTTGGGCAAGGCCAGCAGACTACCCACATGACCCAGAGATATGTGAATGATAAAGAAATAGCTGTTGTTTTAAGCAATTAATTTTGAATTTGGTTTGTTGCTCATCAAAAAGGATATAAGGGAAGTATCACTTTATCCTAGGTTTATGATATTTCTTCCTGACCCAGCTTACAATTATATTTTGTTTAATAACAATATATTATTTCAATCTATTAATAAATGTATCACTCAGTGGTTATTTTAAGGATGGTAAAAATTTAACTTGATTAAAATTTGATAGATAGCCAGCCAACCATTTTACTATATGAAGATTAATTCTGCAATTACTAGACATTTTATGGCCTGTAAATACCAATTGACCATATGATAGATATGCATAATATAAACAAATAAAATACTATGAAAACCCAATATGAGCTGAATAAAATATTATTCACATATGTCACTAACAAGGTTAAAAAACAATGTTAGATACATTTCTATGTCCTCAACCTGATAAGGTCATCTGCAGAAATCTCACAGCTAACATCATTCTTAATGGTGGAAGACTGAGAAGAATAAATATTTCCCCCCCACTTCCAAATAAGGAAAAAGAAGAATATTCACTTACCACTTCCATTCAGCATTCATGCTGGAAATTCCAGACAAGGTAGTTAGTCAAGAAAAGACATCCATATTGGAACAGAAGATATTAATTGTTTCTACTTGCAGATGACAATTTCATACATTGAAATTCCTAGAGAATCAAAGAAAAATAGATCTAATAAACATGCTCAAGATTAATATATAAAAATCAACTATATTTATATATAGTAGCAATGACCAATCTAAAAAGGGAATTAAAAAATAGTTTCACCTATAATAGCATCAAAAGTAACATAATGATTAGAAATAAACTTAACAAAAGAAGTATGAAAAGTTTACACTGAAAACTACAAAGTAACAGTGAATAAAGATGTAGATAAATGGAAATGTACTTCATGATCATGAATGGAAAGATATAATATTGTTTTAGTCCATTTGGGCTGTTAAAAACAAAATACCAGAAACTGGGTAACTTATAAACAATACAATTTTATTTATCACAGTTCTAGAAGGCTAAGAAGTCCAAACTCAAGGTGCTGGTAGATTTTATTTTTGATGAGACCCTGCTTCCTAGAAGGCTGGCAGTCATTACACTGTAACCTCACATTGTGAAAGGGGCAAGAAAGCTTTCTTGGGACCCCATAACAACACTAATGATGTTCATGAGGGCGCCACCTGCATGATCTAATCAACTCCCCAGAGCCCCACCTCCTAATACTATAAACTTGAGAGCTGAATATTAACACATGAGTTTTGGAAGAACACAAACATTCATACTATGCCAACTGTTAAGAAGAAATTGCTATGTTAATTTTGTTAAGAAGGCAATATTCTCCTAACTGATACAGATATTCAATGTATTCTCTATCAAAAATCTCATCAGCTATTTTTTTTTTGCAAAAACTGACAACCCAATCCTAACATTCATATGGAAATACAAGCATCCCGTCATAACAATAACAATCTTGGAAAAGAATAAAGATGGAGGATTTAAATTTTTCAGTATCAACAAGTTTGGGAGACTCAAACTTTTCAATTTAAAATTTTACTACTAAGCTACAATAATCAAAAAATTGTGGTGCTGACAAAAGGATAAATCAATGAGATATAACTGAGAATCCAGAACGAAATCTTCACATATATGGTCAACTGATTTTCAAGAAGGGTACAAAGATATTCCAATGGGGAAAGAATAGTCTTTTTTTTTTTTTTTAACATTTTTTATTGATTTATAATCATTTTACAATGTTGTGTCAAGAACAGTCTTTTTAACACTGGTACTGGGATGACTGGACATTCTATCTCACACCTTATACAAAACAAATAAAATTAGATCTCTATCTCATACTGTATACAAAAAGTAACTCAAAATGGATCAAAGACCTAAATGCAAGAGCTGAAACTATAAAGGTCTTAGAAGATATATGGTAAAAGCCTTTATGACCTTATATTAGGCTCTGGATTCTTACATATGATACCAAAATCACAAGTAGCAAAAGAAATAAATTTAGCTTCATCAAAATTTAAAACTTTAGGTTTCAAAGATCAACAAAAAGACAGTGAAAAAAAAAAAAACACAAATGGAAGAAAATTTTTGCAAATAACATATCAGATAAGGAACTACTATCCAAAATATATGATGACTTACATCTCAATAAAACAATAATAAAAAGATGGTAACTCAAATAACAGTGGGCAAAGGATTTGAATAGACTTTTCTCCAAATAAGTTAATCAAATGGCCAATAAGCTCCTGAACAGCAGCTCAACATAATTTGTTATTAGGAAAATGCAAATCAAAATAGCAATGAGACACCACCTCACATCCTCTAGGGTGACAGAAGATGTATAATACGAATGCTAGTAACAATGTGCAGAAACTGAAACTGTCATATATTGCTGATGGGAACGTAAATGGTATAGTTGTTTTGGAAAATAGTGTGGGAGTTCCTCAAAGAGGCAAATAGAGAGTAATAACCATATAATCCAGAAACTCATATCTTAGACATACATTCCACAGAATTAAAACAAAAAATGGCACATGAATGTTTATAGCAGCATTAGTTATAATAGCAAAAATTAGAGACAACCGAAACATCCATTACCATATGAATGGATTAATGAAAATGTGGTATATTCATATAATGGAACATTATCCAGCTACAAAAAAATAAAGTAGACAACATAAGGAGATTTTAAAACCATTATGCTAGGTAAAAGCAGCAGACACAAAATACCATTTATTATATGATTCCATTTATATGAAATTTTGAAACTAGGCAAATCCATCGATATATAAAGTAAATTAGTGATTGTCAGGACCTGTGGGAAAGGAAGAATGGGAGTGACTGATAATGGGTGTGGGATTTCTTTTTGGGGCAATGGAACTCTTCTGGAATTAGAGATAATGATTTCACACATTTTTAATATACTAGGAACCTTTAATTTTACAGGGTGAATTTTATGATATGCAAATTATACCTCAATAAAAAATTACTATGGTTGTATGAAATGATGCCGAATATCTCAATTCTGTGGATAATCTAATCAAGTAAGTGTCAAATCCATATAAAAAATATTTTAACTAGAATGGACATTTGTTTGAATTAATTAGTCAATCAGTCAAAGGACATATTTTTGTGTAGATAGAGGCTAAGATTATCTTAGAACATTTTAAGCAAATTGTTGAAGGTTACTTGTAAATTATGCAATATACAGAAAATGTAAGAATTTTGATCAGAAATCTAGACCAGATTTTATCAGCAATTGCTTTGATGTCTTCATGTAAAACATGAGAAGTTTAGCCAATGCAATTTTAATATCTATTTCATTTGCTAATAACTATGATATGCAATGGTCTCTGGGGAAATAGTGGCAGATATTTTAAACTTCATCCTGTAGGTTGTTATGCAGCAATTTCAAATGCAAAAAATTAGCTATATATCTTCACAGAAAAAAATGCAGAGTGTTAGTTCTTGTCTGTTTGAAGATAAAGCCAAAAACTTATCTTGAATCTGTGTATAAATATATCTGTCATATATTTATGGTAAGAGAAAATAGGAACCTACAGTGTACCTTAAAAATACAATTAAGCAAAATGAAAATAGTAAAAATAAAACTTTCCTCTTCTTTCAGTTTTTAAAAGAAATTAAATACTAGCTGTTCATTGTAATAATAACTTTTCTTAAATATTAAATAAACAAAAAGAGATGATTAAACAGAGTATATGACAAGCTGAATACCATTGTACCCACCATTCAGATTTCTCAAATGTAAAATTTTTAAAATATTTGCCTATACATTTGCTTAAGACTTTCTTAAAGTACTGCAATTATAGCTGAGGCACAATATACTCTAGGAACCATCATGACTTCTGTCCCTCTCTCTCCTAACTGGAGGTAGTCATTATTTAAAAGTTGTACCTTCTCGGCTACTCTTTAAAATATTTGTAATACACATATTAATAATTCTAAAATATTAATATAATTTTATTTTTGATAACATTAACTAAATGTATCATGTACAAATATTTATCTTAATGGTATTTAAGTTGTTTCTTCAATCCACATATATAAGAGTTCATCACTTCAGAGTTTCTCTATTCTAGATAAAGAACATACCTACAACTCAAATCATTAAGTCATGGCCACACAGAGGGGCTATGGTGTTCTGGTAAGCAAATTGTCTAATACACAATTCTACATCACTGCTATCTATGTGAAGAGCTCCACTCTATGATGTGACCAAAGGCAATACACCTCTTTAGGCTGCTTAGCTGGCCTACTCAGAGTTTCTGGACATTGCAAATTAGCTTTTCAGAAGGTTTGCAGGTAAATACAGTTCTACCATCTGTATGAGCTCCCATTTTCCATGTCCTCTGCTATTCCTAACATTAACAGATTTAGAAAGTATTTTGCTAATTATAAAATGATATGTGATTTCTTCAGTTTGTGTTTAATTCATATTAAGTAAACTAAATGTATTTTTCCTGTTTATCTGCTTGCATATTTTCTCTGTTGAAAGTACCTAGCCCTATTCTTTACCCTATTTCAGTGAAGTTGTACGTTCTTCAAAAATGTATTTTGGGAACCTTTGAATATGCTGGATCCAGGTCCTTTGCCTGATATATAAAGTGTAAATATTAATTAATGTAATTATTTAATAAAATAAATATAATAATGTTAAAATGGCAAGCTAATTTTTAGTATTTATGTAGTTTTTCCAAACATCACAGAATTTATTGATAATTTGATGATTTTATTACATTGCATTAATTAGATTTTGGCTTGGATAAACTTTATATGTTTCTGACAAATATTTTATATGATTCTGTATTTCCATATACTTGAATGCAAACACATCAACTAGTTCATGTTTAACAATTTTGTTTGTCCTTTATGAAGGACGTCCAAATTCTTTACAGATCTGAGATTTTGAAAGAAGAAATAAACAATTCTGAAAGAAAGGCAGATGAGGTTGAGAACAAGTGACCTGCATCATTGCCTCTGGGTAATGTAAACTGAAGCTCAATTATAAACAAAAGGTGTAATATTTTGTGGTATATTGTAAATGAGAGTTCAAAAGAAAATGGCTGAATGAGAAGGTTATATATTGAGCAGAAAGCTGATGTAGTTCCTAGCTAGTAGATTTTGCTCAAGAGCACTGCAACCTTGCTTGAAAAACATTTCCTTCATGTTTTTTAAATGGACACTTTTAAATTTGGCTCCCATTCAGAGAGCATTTAAAATGGTTCAATGTTATTCAGAACGAAAAAGAAATAAGCTATCAAGTCAAGAGAAGACATGAGGAACCTGAAATGTGTATCACCAAGCGAAAGAAGCCAATCTGAAAATGCTACAACAGTACATGATTTCAGCTATGTGACATTCTGGAAAAGGCAAAACTAAGGAGACAGTAAAAAGATCAGTGGTCGCCAGGGTTTGGGGAGGGGAAGGGATGAATCGATGGAGCACAGAGGATTTTTAGGGCAGTGTAAATACTCTGTATGATACCATAATTATGGATACATGTCATTATACATTTCTCCAAATCCACAGAATATAAAACGCCAAGAGAGAACTGTAATGTAAATGATGAACTTTGGGTGATCATTATGTGTCAGTGTAGCTTCATCAATTGAGGACAAGGAGTAAATGGGAAATCTCTGTACTTCCCTTCAATTTTGCTGTGAACCTAAAACTGCCCTACAAAAATAAAATCTTTTTTTAAAAAAATGTTTCAGTGGCTACCAAAGGACTTAAAATAATTAATTTTAATTGGATTTCTCTATGCAAAATTTAGATCTACCCATGACCAGTCTTATCTGCAGATAACACTCTATTTTATTTGATTTAATTAAACAATAATTAATATTTAAATCAGTAAATAGTTCAGGGATATTTTGAGTCTGTGAATGCTTCATATATTAAAACTAATACTAATCGCTAATACTTTAATCCTTAAATACATGCCAAGCAATTTCTAAGTGCTTTATATTTAAACTAATTGGATGCTTGCTAGAACTTTTGAGTCAAGAACTATTAATACATATTATTATGACTAAACCCATTTTTCAGATATTGGTTGTGAGAAAAAAAGAGGTAAGTACCTTGACAAAATAAACAGCAGTAAGTGGTAGAGCTGTGATTCAAATCCAGACAGTTTTGCTCCAGAGTTAATTTTTTTAACCTCTAAAAACACACTACTCAGTATATTCAGTGAACCTGTGTGATCCAAGAACTGTTTGGATCTATTCTGATAGTAAATAAGTACAGGGATTAAGGTTAAGCGTTTATAAACGTAATAGCTATTTGACATGGATGTGTCATTTAAATGCATGGTTGCTTTCTAGTAATACTTTTTTTTTTATATTTGAGAAATTATTGGTCTGCATGAGTTAGAAACTAAACAAACAACCACATCCTTCATTCTAAGTCAAAGATATGCAAACTTTTCCTGTTAAGAGTCAAATAGGAACTATCATAGAACTTTGAGGTCATATTGTCTTGACTGCAACTACACAACTCTGGTGGTGTAGCATGAAAGCAGCCATACACAATAGTAAATAAGTGCTTGTGACTCTGTTCTAATAAAATTTAATTTACAAAAACAAGGGCAATATTATATTCATATTATACTTATGGCAAAAAGTGAAACTGTATTCTAGTAGAAAGCATGTTACATTGGGAATTGATTACCCAGCATTGTATCCCTTGCCTTGTCACTAAGTAGTTGTGCAACCCTGGCATGCCAACCCACCTTTTCAGATTGCATTCTGCAATGGGATGTGTGTAAACCCTAAAATTACATGTAAATGGATTCTTTCGACTTTCATCAACTTATCGATGAACATGTACTTGCTGTTTCTCTGTATGACACAGCTGTACCATTCTTACATAAACTGAGACCCTCCCCCTCCCCAGATAAGTAGTTTAACTTAAAACATATTGTATACAGTATTAATATGATTGTCACTAATACTGATTTTCTCTGGGTCTCTAGTAAGCTCATTGTACACCATCTGCTCTTAGACAGCTGAACTTCTCTCATGTTAAGTGGCTATCAAAAAATACCCAACACTCTTGCCTCTGCCAATGAGTTTGTGTACTAGCCACTGGTTCTATGGTCCATACCATGAAGCAATGAAGCTGTCAGATGCTTGAATCAATGGGAAAATTGTTCTTTATATGTTAGTTGAAATATGTATGGGAAATAAAACTTAAGTAAAATGTATAGATAGTAGTCTGAATATTCTAATTATTAGGACCTAGTAATTTTTATTAAAGTAAAAGTCTGCAATTATCTTATTGTGTCAAAAAGCACAACATAACTTTTATCTTTCCCATCCATCACAGCAGCTATAGGATGTCCTTGAACACATGAAACAAAATCTGCTGAAGAAATATCAGCATCTGTTTTAAAAGAAGTAAGTATTTTCATAATATCCCTCTTAAAGTATTTAAAGCATGCAGCTAAAAAAGGTGATTTATTGATCAAGAGAATATAAAATGGAATATAAAGAACTAAAAAGTCTTGGTATTAACTCAAATTATATTTAAGACTAAGAAGAAATACAGATAGAGAATTAAGATCTGAAGAATTGTCAGAGGAGATATTCAGAAAGAAAAACATAGATATACAAATATAGAAAAGGAGAGGAGATGAAAGATATGAGTGAAATATTTAAACCTTTAAAGTAAGTACAATTGGCGTACAAGAATGAGAGAAGCGATGGTATGGCAAAGATTAGAATGAGACTTCCAAAACCATGAGAAGCATCAATCTAGGGAATCAAGAAGCACTGTGTGCACTAAAAGGGAAGCACTACATAAACACACACATCTATCAAAAACTGCAACTTCTACCCAACCGTCTGGCTTTGTTTTTCTCCATAATACTCATCACATCTTTCTATATAGTTTTTTATTTATCTAGATTTTTGCCTATCCCATTCCTAGAGTTCAAGCTCTATGAAGAGCAGTTATTTTTATAATTATTTTATTTATTATCGTATCCCCAATAAACATTCATTGAATAGATGAATGGATGAGTGTTGTAGACCTTACATTTCTCAATAGTCCCCTTGGGACTTTCACACGCATAAGCTATTTATAATACATGGCATCACTACATTTTGAACTGTGAATTATTTAATCTATCGCAAAATTTCTTTCCAGAATGTCCTACTTAAAGTAGGAATTGTTAGCACCAGTAAGATCATTTAAACTTGTATTTTGAAACTTGTTCAGAAATGCTTAACTTTGGATCTCATCATCTGCAAACTCAGTGACTGCTTTTTGCATACAAAAATGTATGTCTGACTTACTAAAATAAATTATTAAATTGTTATAAGATTGTACATATTTATATGCTAAATCTCCATAGAGCCACAGAGAATCTGAAAATGTTCTGAGTGAATAGCATATTCTTAAATTATAGCTTCTGCTTATAGACAGTGCTATCTGTGAGTGATTGAAGTTCTCTCCTACTAGGTACCTTGACAAGAATACTGCAACTAATAAGCCACTGCCATTATTCCCTTAGGACTATAACTTTGTTTAGAAATGGCAAACATGTGCCATGTGGCAAAGAATGAAAGGGAACTACCACTGACATTTGTGAGTATGAAAATTATTTCTATTATTATAGTAAATACTTCTTTCATGTATTGTAACCATTTTGAAAAACAATGCACTTATCACATCTTTTTGAATTGCTCTTCCATTTTTTTCTGTTAGTTTTTATACATAGTCTGAATCAGAGTGATCTATATTTATACGTGCATTTTAGTGTGATAATTTAAAATTAGTTAGAATATCCAATTGAAAGGATTGTCTGTACTGCTGTTAGAGTAGTATAAATAATCAGAGTCCTCAGTATTTGAACATAGTTTTTGGAGGAACTTGAGACTGAAAACATACAGGGTTCATTGGATACCATGGGGTGGGAGATATATATCAACCATATCAATGGTGTAGCACCCAGATGTCACCACAGGAAGATTCAGTAGTTGTATTAAACTTGTGTAAACAGAACAAAGCAAATTATAAAACAATTAATGAAGGGCTTTCATCAGCCCAGCTTGGGACAAATTCCCTGCACTTACTAGTCATACCCAAATCATTTGCACTTTAGAACTGGGAGATTAAACTTTTGTCAACACTACTAATGGAGGGTGGAGGTTTGGGGGAGAGGGGTGGGAAAGGGTATTTCATAATTCTAAGTCTTCTATGCATGGTCCACCAAGAAGACCTAGGTAGCTTCTGTTATTGCTCAACAGTTATGTTATCCTTGCAGCTAATCCCCGTTCTGTTACTGTTTAGACAAGAATTCTCCTCCTGTGTTTTAAGATTTACTTTTGTTCTTGTGCTCAGAGATGCTCAAATGGGTATAGCCATCACCAAGGGTGGGGTGCAAAGGCAGGGGGGAAATAAAAAATTAAGCATCAGTCTTAAAAAATCTAATCACTGCAAACAATGGCTGAAAATATTGAAATAATCGCTTCTTGGGTCAGGGAGATAGGGTCTCTTGGGTCAGTAGAGGTGGGAGACTCTGTAGTCTTAAAACATGAGTCTCCCATTACAGATGATGAAGCCAAGGTGCATATATAAATTTTTAAAAAATGAGTCTGTCAAATTATGAAATCATTACTTAATATGTGAAAACAAAAAGCTGAATGTATCACTCCCTTAAGTAAGAGTGCTATGCTGGTCAGGTATGGTGTCCTTGAGCAAAACATACGATCTCTTATAAAGTATTTGGAAACTCTTTTGCTTTAAGGTTGTTTGGGTTATAGAGCTTAGAGTGAGTTGGCACCAGTCTTGAGGATGGAGCATATAATAGTTCTCACTCTGGATAGAGATACATGAATTTGGTGACACCATCTTTAGAATAATATTCACTGAAGTAAGTCTGCTGAATGGTTGACTTTCAAGGAATATGGTAGAGAGTGATTGGCTAGCTTTCAGAGGTGGGTTCACTAAAGTGAATGTCACTGACTGAATAGATGCATTTAAAAACATGCTATCATGGATAGAGAATTATAATGGCCATAGAACTAATAGTGATTGATTAAAAAGAGTTCTTTGGTTAATGACTTCATGCCTACAAGATAATAATCTTGTCCTAAATGAGTAGGGACATTTTTAAATGTTTAGAAAATAATTTTCGATTTACAGAAGAGTTGCAAAATATTACAAAGAGTTCACACATTCCTATCACTCAATTTTCTCTAAGGTTAATATTGTAATAATAATGTAATAACCATGGTGCATTTATCAAAACCAAGCACCTAACTTTTAAAAATATTATTTGGGCATTCTTAAAATTTAAAAATAGTTTAACCCTAGGACCATAGTGGGTAGAGGAGGAACTGGCTATCATAAAAAGTGGGTAAAAAGCTGGGTTAGAGCATGTGTTCACTTGAAAATGTTCTTTTTAACAATTGGGTCATGTGCACCTGGTGTAGGAACTTTCTTCTACCATAAGTGACACCAATAAATGTTTGTTATTTACTGAAAAAAAAAAAAAAAGCTGTGCCATACGAATAGATTGAGGTTAAAAGAATCAGACACACTAAAGGCACATACAGAAGGAAGTATGTCCAGGATTGATGTATTAGGCTTTGGTGATTGATATTTTTATAAAACTGTTCTCTTCCACTATTTCTAATACTTTTAAAGTGACCCAGACCTTAGTTTCTGTTAAGTGCCTAAGATTCTATAGTTTATTAATATAACCTTGAATTAAAAACTTGCTTTTTAATAAACACAAGTACTTTAAATTACCAGAGGTCTAGAAATCACATTAACAACGTGACTCACGTAGAGAGATAAATCTGAATGGATACTTTTGCATGATTAACTGATTAACCAATGGTTAACTGAATGGTTACATTACTATGAAATGGTTGTACAAAAATGTATTTACTTCTGTCTTTTCACTCTTCTCTTTTATCTCATGCATCTGATAGATTTCCCAGGTATGCAAATACCCTCATAATCTGGCCTTGTACAATCTTTAAAATAAAATTCTGAATCCAAAACTGAAAATAATTATTGATATATATCTCAACAATAGAATAAAATTTTTAAATCTTATCTCTTCGATAATAAACATTGAGTAATATTTCATACCCATTCCTAGTTTAAAAGAATCTTCAAAATCTGAGTATAGCAGCATCCTTTTACTACATGATAGAAATGTATATATTAATACAACTATAAATATCATTCTAAAGGGAGAGTTATCCCAAGATAACCTGTTAAAAAGCTGGCAATATATAACTAACATAATACACCATATTATTAATAATAATTATATTAAGGCTTACATAGGGTAGTTATGTAAATCTTAAATTTAATTTTTGAGACTTTATCAATGTCACTGATATTGTCCAAGGTATGAACATTTCATTCAAGTCTGTAATCATCAATTACACTATCTAAAAAATTAGTCTACTTGTACAAAGTTACTATTGCCAGGGAAGATGCAATGGTAGTTTGATTTATAATTACATAAAAATGCTAGCATGATGGTAGCATTTAATATGGATTTATGAGGAATGAAATCATGGAGATTTAAACTGGAAACATCAGGAAAAAAGTCACACTTTTGATCAAATATGTTATATTTCTATAATGGAAAAAATTAAGACACAGCAGTCAACTTACAAATGTCATCTTAGTTACAAATAATACTTTTAGGCATAAATCAGAATCATAATTTATGAAATCATGTATGAAAGGATGACTATTGAAGATGCACAGCTCTTTCAGCCACACTTACACACACGATCAGACACGTGACTGCACACACATTATCCCAACAAACTCATAATCAGCTTATATTTACTGATATCCTCCTCAGTTTCCTAAATTATAAAACTGGATAAACTAGTACCTATTTCTTTGTGTGGTTTTGAGGATTAAAGTAATTTAATCCTCAATGCATTAGCATGCAAAGGGCTTAGGTGCATGTCTAATACATAGTGTCTCTGTAAATATTAGTATTACTCTACAACAAACATACCATTATTTTACACTTAGTAAAATGCTGTATAGTTATTAAAATATTATATCCATTGTACTACATTGTTAAAATAGTATCCTGCTACTAATTAATGCAAAAATGCAAGAAACTAGGAAATGAAGGATATTATTCAGGTAATTCATTAAAAATCACATAAATGCTATTAAAATTGACCAAAAAATCTTACAATCCATATTTCCCTGTATAATTCTTCACTTCAATTTGTAGTTTAGGTTTCACAGGTAACCTTAAACATTTGGTTTCAGGCCAATAAATTTTTTTAATTAGTACTGAAAGAATACTTCGGGGACATTAATGACAGTTCTCATATTTATTCTGGCTTATAAGAAAACTGATTTTGAGCTAGTACTTAAAAGCTAAGACAGAATACACCTTGGCATTTAGATAAACTGATGTAATTATTTTATGTGTTAATACTAACTACATGTTTTTGAATATTCAATTTATTATTTGAGCTGCTGATATATCACTGTAACATCTACAAATGCTAATTTATGTTTTTGAAAGAATAAGCAGCTTTTATAGCATCAACTTATTTTAGGTGCATAATAGAGGGAAAAAAGATGAAATTTTTAAAAAATTGATTTCCTTATTTGAACAGTGTATTAAAAATGCATATTATCAAGTAACGTATCCACTTAAAGCTGTGTTGACCAGATTGCCTAGAGAAAGTATACTGAAAGAAATGTAAAAGTGATGGGCAATGTCAAAGTGAAAGATATCCATTTATATTATAATTTTAATTTCAATCTTTATTATTTTTGAATGTTATTTGCCTGGGTATTGAAATCACAGCACATTTTGCAGTGTTTCTGAATGAAGTTCTGAATGGAGACCATCCATAATCATACTAGTAAGAATATGTCAAATGTGCAAATATCATCCAGTACATGTATCACTGATATAGTGTGGCTATTTTTACTATCTAATGGAATTACTGATTTTAATATCAGATACACTACTGGGCTTAATGAGTAGCTATCAAATCTGTTAAATAGATTAGCATTCCACAGCATTTATTTATTCAGAAAACCTCCACAGTTCAAATTAAGGATGTGGCCAAATCAATGTTATTTCCTTAATACATAAGTATGAAACATTTGGTTATTATCAAACTGAAGATATTTTATTGAATTACTTCACTGTGAACATATTTTGTAATGACAAATTTCTAATATAGAAACATAGGGCAATGTGCAAAGTATCATATATCCTTCCTTTTGAGTGTCATGGTCAATTCTAGACAATTTCAAGCAGGTCAAGGATTATTTTCCTCTGTTAACTGAAGGCTGATTTAGCCAATAAAGGTCTATTGATTTCATAACTGAGATAAACATAAATTCTTGCTGGTCCACTTCTATTAGAGTCCCTTGTTGGTGTCCCTGAGTTGCAGATGACAAGCTGAGTGATGACATGATATGACCCATCAAAAATCCTAAAGATACTATCAGAAAACTACTAGAGCCCATCAATGAATCTGGTAAAGTTGCAGGATACAAAATTAATATAAAGAGATCTGTTGCATTTCTGTACACCAGCAATGAAATATCAGAAATAGATATTAAGGAAACAATCTCATTTATTACCACATCAAAAAGAATAAAATACCAAGGAATAACCTACCTAAGGAGGCAAAAAGCCTGTACTATAAGATGCTGATGAAAGAAATTTAAGATGACACAAACAGATAAAAAAACCCCACATTTTTGGATTGGAAGAATCACCATTGTTAACACGACCATAATACCCAAGGCAGTATACAGATTCAATGCAATCCCTATCAAATTACCAATAGCATTTTTCACAGGACTAGAATAAAAAATGTTTAAATTTGTATGGATACATAAAAGAGCCCAAATAGCAAAAACAATCTTGAGAAAGAACAGAGCTGGAGGAATCACACTCCCTGACTTCAAACTATACTACAAAGCTACAGTAATAAAAACAATATGGTACTGGCACAGAAAAAGACATATGGGATGGAATAAAAGCCCAGAAATAAATCCATGTATTCACAGTCAATTAATCTACAACAAAAGAGGTAAGACTATACAATGGAGAACATACAGTCTCTTCAATAGCAGTGCTGGAAAAACTGGACAGCCACAAATAAATGAATGAAATCAGAACATTCTCTAGCAGCATATACAAAAATAAACTCAAAATGGATTAAAGACCTAAATGTAAAGCCAGATACCACCAAGACTCCTGGAGGAAAACATAGGCAAAGCACCCTTTGACATAAATCACAGCAGTATTTTTTTTAGATCTGTGTCCGTAGAGTAATGGAAACAAAAGCAAAGTAAATAAATGGGACCTAGTTAAACTTAAAAGCTTTTGCACAGCAAAGGAAACCATAAACAAAATAAAAAGACAACTGATGGAATAGAAGAAAATATCAGCAAACAATGCGACTGACAAGGGCTTAATTTCCAAAATATACGAACAGCTCACTTAGCTCAATATCAAACAAACAACTCAATCAAAAAATGGGCATAAAGCCTGCATATGAGTAATACCTAGAGATTATCATACTAAGTGAAGTATGTTAGACAAAGAAAGACAGATATCATTTATATGTGGAATCTAAAAAATGATACGAATAAATTTATTTACAAACCAGAAATAGACTGACAGACATAGAAAACAAACTTATGGTTACCAAAGGGAAAAGGGGAGGTGTATAAATTAGGAGTTTGGGGTTAACAGATACACACTACTATATATAAAATAGATAAACAACAAGGACCTAGTGCATAGCACAGAGACCTATATTCAGTACCTTGTAATAACCTATAATGGAAAGGAATCTGAAAAAGAATAGATATGCAGAAAAAGAGTTCCTTCCAAGGTACTAATCAAAAGTGATGTACTAATTTGACTCATGTAATCACATTTGACTCCTTCACCATTCTAAATTATGTCAAAATCTTAACAGTTATTTGAGGAAGATGTGCCTAAAATTCTGTTAATGTAGATGGAGAAAATCAGAAGTTAAAGGAATGAGACATAAAATACTCCATTTTAGTTCAGGAAATTAGAGAAGATACAGAAAATATGATGAATTATGTTGCCAAATGATATAATCACAATGTTAGTGTGATATCCAGAAAGGCAAGTTAAGAAAGTCTTTCCAACAGACTCACTGACATAGAAAACAAGCTAATGGTTATCGAAGGCAAGATAGAAGGGGAGAGAGAAAAATTAGGGAAACAGGATTAACAGATACAAACTACAATGTATAAAATGGATAAACAAAAATGATATACAGTATACCACAGGGAATTATTCCCATTATCTTGAAATAACCTATAATGGAATATAATCAGCAAAAATATTAAATAACTTTTGCTGCACATCTGAAATTAACGCAATATTATAAATCAACTACACGTCAATAAAAAAGAAAGTCTTTCTATTATAAGGGACTGATCAATTGCATAAAATACTCATGATCAATCAACTATGATAAAGGACGAAAACTGATAATTAAATTTAGCAAATTAAACTCATTGCTGACTTTCCTTGACACCAGGAGTTTACTTGAAATTAGATGAGATTTTGAGTAGGAAGCTCTATTAGAGTTATTTCATAAAGAATGGAATGAGGATTTGGAGACAGGGAATACAAGCACTTTTTATAATTCTGCTGACAAGTGACAGAGAAAATGATGCTAGGATCAAGAAAAACCTATGATAGACATAAAGAATATGTTTCCATCAGAGCGAGAGAGAAAAATAAATTGGAAGACACAGAAGAGAGAAACAAACAAACAAAAACGCTGCAGCAGTGCCCTGTGCCCATGCAATGGGATAAGAACTGGTACATGCAAGGATGGCGTGGCATATGATAAGAACATGGAGATTTGGGGATAACAAGAACATCTAGGTATATTCTGCAGGTAGGAAGGTTTGGTGACAGAAATTATGTGGAAGTCCTCTTCCACAAAATGTATTTCTTTCAGTGAAATATGAAGCAAACAATTGAATGTGAGGGTAGAAGAGAGGTTTTTGTAGGTTTGAGCCAGGGAATATGTCCTAAGTACTCAGAATAATGAGAATAATGAGAGAGGGAAGGAGTGAATGCACTGGGGAGGTGTCCTATGTATGACTGTCAGGCAGCGTTAAAGGCTTGCTGAAAGCTGCCCTCAGTCATGTATGATAGGACCAGTCAGCATGGTTGTGAGTTTCCTCAATGTACATTTCAGGTGCAGAGGTAAAACAGAAATTACATTTAAATTAGGTTAAGTTTTTGCCAGGTAATTACATCAGAGCAAGAGAGAAAAGGAGTTAACCATACAGACAAGGCATCTGGAATTCACATGACTGGGGCATGTTAATATGTTTTTGGCAGAGGCCACTTTGCTCAATTTTCTAATATCCAAACAGAAGAGAGACAGATACGAAAGAGACTGTTGTTTCTTTAATGACAGTATTAGCATGCCTTCAAACCAAAATTTCACAGAAAAATTGAGTAGGTCATTCTCATATCCATGTAATCCATGAAGTTATATTTCATATTTTTCTACTCTACAAAATTACTTGTGATTATTATAACATCTTGACAGTAAGTAGATTGTCCCAATAGTTCTCAAAACTTTGATAAATATAATTAGAAGCATGTAAGTAAAACCAGATATTCAAACAATCTTTTGTGTACAATTTTCATTATTTTAGAAAATAACACTAATCAAAATGTTTATTTTTAATATTATAATTATGTTAATACTGACTTTAGATTTGTTTGTATTCTTGATTGCTTCTCAATCAGGAACACAGCCTGTGTGATATCCACATTACACAAAACCCACCTTCAACATCTTAATCACTGATCCCATACAAAGAATGAGTAAATTTAAGATTAGAAATAGGCCAAGGAAATGTCAATTAATTCCTAATATTTACAATCTTTAACATAGACCCCTGGTCTCACTAAGGACTACTGACAATTTAGTTAGACTATTATTAATGACCTGCCTAGACTATAATGCAGATAACATTATAAAATCAAGGTTTCTTAAATGCTGTTGATGGGTAATCTGACAAAAAAGCCAAAAAAATAAAAAGAATATATTTTTATTTATTTATAGTTTTCATATTATAGGCATTCTTCTTTGTATATTATTTTCTCTTTAAAATTAATGATTTCAAAGTTAATCAGAGTGTTTTATCAGTTTTCAGAAGATCTGAAATAGAGTTACAGATATAAAAAGGATATAGATATAGAAAAGAATGATAGTTTAATGGCTTGGTATTTAAAGAAAACAGAATGTTAAATATAATTTCTTACTAAAACACTGAAATGTATAGAGCAAACAAGGAGTCAATTTAATGTGAATAAATACATTCTAACAACTTTATCAACCATAGCATCAATGTTAACTCTTGTAATTCAACCTTCTTTACCTTTATAGCACTTAATAGATTACCCTTCATCATGGTATATATATATATTGAACATCTCTTTATGATCTGTTGTCCCATCTTCTCCACTAGAAAGTGTTGAAAATAGTGTCTGATACATTGAATGCACTTAATATTATTTTCAATTAATAAAAGAAGTGAGGAGTAAATCATTATCTAATAACAATTATTAATTAAGCATTTCCTATCAGCTGGTAGTTATATTAATACCTTTACATACATAAGCTCATCCAGTTTTTACAGTAACTAGTAAGTAAACACTAATACACTACTGTTATTTTAATTCTACAAATGTGAAAACTGAGCTTTGTGAACAAGTGACAGAATTGTGGCATTTCCAACTTTTAATTTCATAATAGGTACAATTAACAAAACTTCTAACTAAATCTTGAAGTCAGTAATTTACTTTTATTCAATTTGCCTGTCCGGTTTATATAATACACATCAGAAATTGATGTTATATTCTATACTCTTTCTAATCCCTGGAGAAATTTAAATAAGCATATAGACTCCATGAAAATAACAAAAGATTTATTATTTTTGGTCATGCATTTGAGTCACTCAAGTTCAAAATAGTAAGCAAGATTAGAAAGATATTTAAAGTTTTCTCATGCAAAAAAGTTCCAGACATTTTTTGGAATAACTGGCTCTTCCTTAGGTAGGAATAATAATAATAATCTATAATGTATCAATGTTAATTATGCCCCTAATTCAACAATTAATATATTTTATACGAAATAGCAAATCCATGCAGATAAATAGTGTATGTGTGTCTGTTTATATGTGTAAATTTTCAGTGTTTATACAATAAAATTTTGTTTTATATTTACATTTTATTCTTATATTTTTGTTCTTTTAATTGATGCCTTTAAACACCAGTTTTGCATAATGCATCATAAACTTGAACTTATAAGAACTAGGTAACAAAAGCTAACCTCCATAGTAGAAGTGTTAAGTGTAAAATACCCATCAGTTTGAAATCAAGTCAGATTTATCATCATTTATAATTCATTAGGACTCCTTTTAAACACTGTTTCAAGCATCTCCTAGGTATTTATATTGGAAAGAGATAAAATGCATAGATGCACGTTGCTGCCCAATAAATCTCTTTCATGCTTTTCACTTGCAGTAACAGAATAACCTGACCTTGGAGGAGAGCTGTCATTTAGTGTCTTTATAGAGATGTGGGAGCAGCTTCGACAAGCAACAGATAAAACCTAGATGGTCTAGAACTCTCCTACCATTGCTTAATCTTCCTAATATACTAAATACAACTCCTTTTCTTCATTTTAAATTAACATATTTCAATTTTATCACCTACTTTTTTAACTCTTAAATAGAGTCGTGAAGGATACAACAAAAATGCTAGGCAAGCACACTATTAATGAAGAAGTCCCTAGCCTAAAAACACCACAGGAAAGCTGATTTTAAATCAACACAAAATTACAAGAGGGAAAGATTAGGGCAGCAAGAACAAACCCATAAAACTATAAAGGATGAGGCAATAAAAGTAAAGCAGTGAGATGGGAAGTAATGTTTATTAATTGTCTAGTGACTTTTGTTCCTATTGGGTCTCATCTCCTCTTTGACAGGAGTCTAAATAAAAATCTAGCATCTGCTTTTCTTCTTCTTCTTCTTTTACAGACACATCCATGGTGTCATATATTTGCACCTGCTTTCTTGAATCACAGGTAATTGTGTATGTGGGTTCTCATTTACAACAGCAAGCAGTCTTTGAAGAAAAAGAGAAATTTATGCATGGGTGCTTCTTGTATGCAGAGCCATGATTTTATTTAATGAGGATTTAGCAAAGGACTTAAAGAAATTTAGCAGTTTGTGCATTCCACCCAAAATATTCTCCGAGTATCGTAGTCTCAATGACAGGTTATGTTAATTACCTAAAATTCTGAATAGATTTCACGACCATGCTAATAAAACCAAACGTTATACTAAAGAAATAATGCTCTCAATACACTTTAAAACTTTGTCCACTAAGACTTTTACATGGTGGTTTAAAATTTTACTGTTTTTTTCTTTTAAAATATCCAAGAGATATTTTAAGGTTGTTTTTTTTAAAGATTGGTAGGGTGAAAAAAAACAGGGCACTTCCCCTACCAAAGCACTTTGCTGTTTTCTGTTTTATGTAAATAGGATCCTATGTAATAACACATTTTAGGAAGGGTTTCCCTGGTTAGTAATTCAGAAAAATAGTATTCAAAAGCTTTACATTTCAAAATATATACTCATACACCGGTTCTGTTTATAATATCTTTCTATAATTCACTACCAAACTCTTGGCATCTTATCTATTTCCTGATTGTTCCATGATTATTTCAACATTATCATACACATTTTATTAAATTACTCACTACTAAATTATTCCTTTTCCACATGGAAAAAAGAAAACAGAAGGAAAATAAAATATTTAGATAATGACATTTCAGGTAGTTTTATACAATCTAAATTGATCTGATCAGAATGAGGTTATTTTATTCCTCACTATAAAAATAATGAAGATAACTAGTACAATGCATTGTTTTTTAGTTTTGATTTTAACGGAAATACACCACTTAAGATTACTTTTACTTGGGAACAATGCAGATCTAAAGTTAAACAAGCTGAAACAAGACCAAAATATTTATATCTCATATAAAAGTCAGAAGAAGGCAGGCCAGGGCTGGTATGATAGTACAATTTCTCAGAGTCCCAAGAATCCAGGCATCCTCCAGCACTCCCCGGGGTGTGTTCTTGTCCATAGGTCCAAGATGGCACCTAGAGGTACAGTCACATCTATATCCTTGGTGGCAAATAAAGGAGGGTAAAACGAGGGAAAAGGACTTTGACATTTGGCTTATAGGAGCATCACTCAAACTGTCAAATAACCCATCTATGCCCAGTATCTGTTCATAGGTTCACATCAACCTTCCTTTAGGAAGATTTTCTTCTAGGTGGTCATGTATCCAGCTGAAAATTTAAATATCTCCTTTCTTGTTTCCTCAAGTTTGAAGTGCTCCATATTTGGGCCTTATGTCTTTCTTTATCAACATGTGCAGTTTGGTGATCGCATGCTGTGTCAAGGCTGTACATACCATCTATCTTGCAGCAAATCCTAAATTTCTATCTCTGGCTCAGCTTTCCCTCTGGAACATCAGACTGCTATATTCAACTCCTACACCATATCCTCACCTGATTGTCTAATAAATATTTTAAACTCCACATATTCAGAACCGATATTCTTGATCATCTTCTCAAGACATGGTCCACCTGGCTCATAGAAACTTTCTTGACTCATTTTTAATCCATGAGAAATTCCTCTTGCCCTTTCCTTCAAAATACAATGCAATTGTAATTACTCATCACCATCTCCAGTGCTGTACCTACGACCAAGCCACAGACACCTCTTATGCAATAGTCTTCTATCAAGGATCTCTGCTTTTAACTTTGTCCCTCTACAGGCTATTCTTTTTATTTAAAAAAAAAGTTTTATTGAAGTACAGCTGATATACAATGTTGTGTTATCACAACAAAGTGATTCAGGTGAGCAACAAAGTGATTCAGTCTTCTATGATTGTTTTCTATGTCTACAAGCCCATTTCTGTTTTATAATTAAGTTTATTTGTATCATGTTTTAGATTCTACATATAAGTGACATAGTACAATATTTGTCTTTCTTTGTCTGACTTATTTCACTTAGTATGATAATCTCTATGTCCATCCATGTTGCTGCAAATGGCATTATCTCATTTTTAATGGCTGAGTAGTATTCCATTGTACATATATACACCACATCTCCTTTATCCAATCATCTGCTGATGGATACTTCATTTTCTTTCATGTCTTGACTATTGTAATAAGTACTGCTGTGAACACTGGGGTTCATGTATTTTTTTGGATTAGAGTTTTCATCTTTTCCAGATGAATCCCTAGAAGTGGGGTTGCTGGATCATATAGTAATTATTTTTTAGTTTTTTAAGGAAACTCTATACTGTTCTCCTTAGTGGCCTCATCAATTTACATTCCAACAGTGTAGAGGGTTCCCTTTTCTTCACACTCTCTCCAGCATTTATTATTTGTAGACTTTTTGATGATGGCCATTCTGACCAGTGTGAGGTGATACCCCAAAATAGCACTGAGTTGCATTTCTCTAGTAATTAGTGATGCTGAGCATCTTTTCATGTGCCTGTTGGCCATCTGTCTGTCTTCTTCGGAAAAATTTCTGTGTAGGTTTTCTGCACATGTTTTAATTGGGTTATTTGTTTTTTTGATATTGAGCTGTATGAACTGTTTGTATATTCCGTAAATTAAGCTCTTGTCAGTTGTATTGTTTGCAAATATTTTCTCCCATTCTTGTAAATTTTCATTTCATTTTGTTTATAGTTTCCTTTGCTGTGCAATAGTTTGATTAGGTCCCATTTACTTGTGTCTTTGTTTCTTTTGCCTTGGGAGTCTGATCTAAGAAAATATTGCTACATTTTATGTCAGAGAATGTTTTGCCTGTGTTCTCTTCTAGGAGTTTTATAGTGCCATGTTTTATATTTAAGTCTTTAAGCCATCCTGAATTTCTTTCTGGATATGGCATGAGAGAGTGTTCTAACTTCACTGATTTACATGTGGCTGTCCAGCTTTCCCAACACCACTTGTTCAAGACATTGTCTTTTCTCCATTGTATATTCTTGCCTCCTTTGTTGAAGATTATTTGACCATAGGTGTATGAGTTTATTTCCGGGCTCTCTCTTCTGTTCCATTGATCCATATGTCTACTTCTATGAAAATACCACATCATTTTGATTACTGTAGCTTTTTAGTCTGAAACCTGGGAGTGTTATGCCTCCAGCTTTGTTCTTTTTCCTCAGGCTTGCATTGGCAATCCTGGGTCTTTTGTGGTTCCATATAAATTTTGGGATTATTCTAGTTCTGTGTAAAAATCTCACTTTTACCACTTCTATTCAAAATAGTATTGGAAGTCCTAGCTACAGCAGTCAGACTGGAAAAAGAAATGAAAGGGATCCAGACTGAAAGGGAAGTGGTAAAAGTATTATTATATGCAGTGGACTTGATACTCTATATAGAAAACCCTAAAGACTCCACACAAAAACTATTAGAACTGATAAATAAATTCAGCATGGGAGTAGCGTACCAGATTAACATATGGAAATCTATTGCATTTCTTTAACAATGAAATTTCAGAAAGTAAAACAAACCAAACCATTTCTTTTAAAATTACATCCAAAAAAAAAAAAAAAAAAATCTAGGAATAAACCTGACCAAGAAGGTGAAAGACTTACATGCTGAAAAACTGTAAAACATTGATAAAGGAAATTGAAGATGATTCAAAGAAATGGAAAGATATCCCATGATCTTGGATTGGAAGAATTAATATTGTTAAAATGGTCATACTATCCAAAGCAATCTATAGATATAAAGTGATCCCTATCAAGTTACTCATGAAATTTTTCATAGTATAGGCTATTCTAAACATAGCAACTGGACTGGCCTATAAAACTGTAATTCTGATAACTTTACTCTTTCACTCAGAACCCCGCTGTGGCTCTTCATTGTACTCAAAATTAAAATCAAAGTCCCTATATAAGCTGCCTCCCAGTACCTTTCTGACACATCCTCTTCCTGCTGCATTTGTGATTCCAAATGCAATAACCTGTTTGATTTCTCTGAACCAGTCTGACATGCCACCCCTTAGAGAATTTCTCCACCTGACCCTCTGTTTAGAATGTTCTTACCCTAGTAATCCACTTGGATCTTTCAAGTGTTTGTTCAGGTATCACTTTTTTGGTAAGACATTGACCATCCTATTTGGCACCGAAACTTCATTTCCACTTGATCTCATCATTTCAAATCATCTTACCAAGCTTTAATATTTTTTTCCATAACACTAATTTATTAATTTGAATATATTATTTGATTTAGTTTACATATATATATTATAATGTATATATACACACACATACATACATGGATGGATGGATAGATAGATAGAGAGGGAGATAGGTAGGTATATAAGACAGTTTTATATCCCCTACCATGGAATTTAAGTCTCACAGGGAAAGAGAAGAGTTTATTTTTTTTTCCTACTTTTTTCCTACTTATTTTTTTTTTCCTACTGCTTTATCACAAGCCTTAGCACAGTACATTGTGCATATTAGGTATGTAATGAATAATGTTAACTGAATTAATTGAATTGAGAGTTCCATTAATACAGAAGAAAAGAATTAGTGTTGATGGTAACTAACATCTCTGCCATAGATCTAAGTGAAATTGTATTGTTTAAAAACATCTTGGCAACACTTGATGGAATGGAAGTAGTTTTCATCATTAGATACCTAGCATGTTTCTACAGAAGTTTAGTTACCTTCACAAAAACTGGTAAAAAGTCTTTATTAGCTCCATTTTCCTGATTGAGACAGCTCATTTGGAAGGAACTAGGTCACCTGGTGAAACCATGTATCAGGGATTTGACTTTCTTTGCAGAGATTGTTGGGTTTGCAGTTTTTTCTAGTTATACGTAATAAAGAATTTAACTATATTTTTTGATCTTTGATTGCTGTCTGCTTTTAAACCCCACTGTGGCATTTTTAATTCTGCTCCACATCTGGCCAAGCTGATAAGAAAGTCTGAGTACTCTCATTTTGGCTACAACTGGAGATTCTGACCCAAAATCACCTTCCTGCCTGCAGGAACTCACACCCGAGACCCTCTTCCTCTAACCACAACAATATCCAAAGCAGTCTACTTCTTTGCTTTCTTAAGTTATTTCAGATCAGTTTGAGAAGGATGCCATTATCTCCTCAGACTCTCAAATGTGCAAGTATTAAATCTTTATTATTATCATTAAGACTACTTTTTTAGATCAGCTTCAGATTCACAGAAAAACTGAGAGGAAAGTATATATATTTCCCATGTATCTCCTACCCCAACACATGTATAGACTCCCTCTTATCAACACTCCAGAATAGAGTGGTACATTTGTTTCAATTGATGGACCATCAAATATTGACTCATCATAATTACCTACAGCTTACATTAGGGTTTACAGTTGGTGTTGTACAATTTTGGGGTTTAGATAAACTATAATGATGGTTATCCATTACTATGGTATCATACATAAAATTAATTTTATTGCCCTAAAATTAATCTATGCTTCATCTACTCATCCTCCCTCTCACTCCCTAAACATTTTTTCCTTTTACAAAATGTCACATATGTGGAATCATATAGTATGTAGCCATTTCAGATTGGCGTCTTTCACTTCGTAGTATACATCATTTATGTTTCCTCCATGTCTTTTCATGGCTGATAGTTTTTACTTTTTTTTTTTTTAGTGCTGATAATACTCCATTCTGGATTTACCACAGTGTTTTGTTTGTTTGTTTGTTTTGGGGTGTTTTATTTTTTTTGGCTTTTTTTCCATCTATTCACTTACTGAAGGATATCTTGGTTGCATCGAAGTTTTGACAGCTATGTCTAAAGCTGATACAAACACCCATGTATAGGTTTTTGTGTGGACTTATGATTTCACCTCTTTTGGTTTAATACCAAGGAGTGCAACTGCTGGATTGCATAGTAAGAATATGTCTAGTTTTGTAAGAAAATGCCAAACTGTCTGTCAAAGCGGCTGTATCATTTTGCATTCCCACCAGTAATTTTAAGTTCTCTGTGGATCTACATTCTTGTCAGTGTTCTACATTTTGGCCATCTTAATAGGTATGCAGTGCTAGTTCATTGCTTTAAGTTGCATTTTCATGGTGACATATGAGGTGGAGCATCTTTTGATATGATTAATGTTTATTTGCATATCTTCTTTGATGAGGTATCTGCTAAGATCCTTGATTCATTTTTAATTGAGTATTTGTTTTCCCATTGTTGAGTTCTAAGAGTTTCTTGTATATTTTGGATAACAGACCTTTATCAGATGTGTCTTTTGGAAGTATTTTCACCTAGTCTACCTACTGCTAGGGCCTTCAAACAAAGGCTTCATTTTAGGGAGTGAAGTGTTTCTGAATTATGATGTAGGCTGGATTAGATGCTAATTAAATTTTAGGTTTATATATTATCAAATGATTTGACAGTTGAACTAATCATTTTAGCTGAATACAATGTTTTTTAAACATTAATTATTTAAGCATTTAATTTAATGTTATATATATACAATACATCTACTGTAGGTATAATACAAAATATTAAATAATATATATAATCACATATAACTAGTGTAATTATGTCTTCAAATTATAGGCATTATCTCTAATTATATGTTAAAATTTTATAAGCCAACTATTAATAATATGTTTTATAATTAATAAATAAAAATAAAATAAGAATACTTCAAGCAATTCAAACTTATTTCATTTTAAAGGAAATTTAAAAATTGTGTTATGTTCTCTTATTTAAACTATTCTTGAATATGTTTACAACTTAATATACCAATGCAAATGTATATACCATAATTGCATGGTTTACTCATTATTATTAATATAGTTTAATTTCATTTGACATACTTTTCCTTATGATGAGATAAACATCTTGAATATATTGTGTCAAATGAAAGGTAAAATGGAGATTAAAAAATTTCAAACAAGGGCAATGAATTTTGCTGAGATTACTTGGAAATTAGAATGTAACAGTAGTTTATAGCTGATATTGTTTCATAGCCTAATTAATTTGCATGGATTAAATTTATCCATTGAACCTCTTTCCTGTTGCATATACAAAGGTTTTGGCAGAAGCATAAAAAAGGAGAATATGGAGTCAATATAACAATCAAAAGCGATCAGGTGAAAAAATGAGGATGTAATCAAATTTTAATATTTGAAAAAAAATTTCTATATTTTTCTGAGACAGCACAGTAGATCTAGCATGAAAAAATATAACCTCAAACATTTTTAAGACTTTTTAATTGCCTGTTATGTCAAAGCTAAGAACAATCTGGTCAAATAGATTTACTGTGTATCTGACAACAACCTAATGATCAATTTCCATTATTATTAGGGAACAGATCCATTTCAAAATACATATATTTGAATAGACCACCTCAACGCTTGGGACCACTTCTCTATTTTCACTTATATGTCAGAGAGGTTAATTGATTTGCCTAACTTAAGAAACTAATAAATGCTGGAGACTAGACTCAAATGTAAAGATTATACAAGTCCTCATCTGCTATATGCAGGGCTAATAATCATCGCAGGTGCACCAGAACAACTATATCCATTCCTTACCTCCAGTATCTCCTCTGATTAGTTTCTACCATTACTGTTCTGCCATAAAAGAGCTTACAAATATCAACCATTGCTCACCCTGTGCTCTAGAGCCAGAAGAACAAAATCTCCCGCTTTTAATCTGCCAACTTTAATTGTCTCATTAATATATTATATGGGTGACACAGAATATTGTGAAAAGAAAAAAAGCTTATACATGAAGGCATTGGTCACATTCAATCATCAGTCTAAATTAGCTGTCTGTAGAATAATCTATTCATCCTACAGACACCGTTGGACTGAAATCAGATGCAGACAATACACTTTCTGTCATCATTATGTTATATGCAATTTCTCAGCTGAGTTATGGAGAACCAGTTGCTAAGCTTGGCTTATGTGCTTTTAGGAAAATATCTGCAGATACAACTTTTTAACCTCAAAAAGAAAATATGAAAATAAATTAATTACAAGAATAACTAGCAAGTCATGAGGAAAACATATTTCGTCCCCATTCTCTGTTTTACAGTGTAATGTAAGCATGATTTGCTAACCAGTATATATTTTGAACTTTAAGTCACCAATGAGCATTCTTCAAATTGCCTCATTTCCAAATGATAATCATTAGTGATAAATCTTAGCCTAATTTGATAACATTGATTATTACACCTCCTATTAGTGACATTTTCTTTTTGTTTACAGGATATTGTACTCTTTTGTGACTCTTTCTACTACATTAGTTTGCATTTTTCAATTTCCCTATCTCTGTGACCTCTAAATGTCAGAAAGCCCACATTTCACGCCTTTTTGATCTACATTCATTACCTGGGATATTTAACAGGCATGTAAAAAATACATTCCAAACTACATGTTTGATGTTTTCCCCCAATGCTGTCCCTTCCACAAATTTCTCCACCTTAGTTAATGGTAGAAGGAAGTTATCATTGACTTTTTCCTCTTCTCATTTCTAGCATCTAGTCTGTCAGCAAATCCTATTGACTCTAACTTCAAATTTTATCTCAATTTGACCAGTCTTAGACCTCTAGTATTGTCACACTGGACCAAGTCACAATCATCTCTCAGCTGAATTATTAAAAGGCCCTTCAAAAAAACCCCTACATATTTCCAAAAAAGTAGTTAGAATAATACTTTTAAAATGAAAGTTGTATATCACTACTACTACTATTTTAACCTGACAATAGATTTCAGTATCACTCAGATTAAAGCAAAAGTCATTGGTTTCTGCTTTGGTTGATGGTAGACTGGTTTACTGCAGATAGACCGTTCAATTAAGAAGAGTGAGAAAAACTGGAAAGATATTTAAGAATGCTTGAAGGTAATGGAGAGTTCCCAGCGAGGTAGCTGAGTATCTAAGATCCCAGAAATCAAGAAAATGCAGAGATTTTAGCATTATATATAATCCCTTTATTAAATATGTATATATGGATTTATTGAATTAAAAGCATTTTTAGGGGTCAGAGGCTGAACAGAACCCTTCCCAATTTTATGGGGCTTGGTGGAGGCTGGAGTGGGTAGGGATGAGTGGGAAGTGGATGGGAGGAGGGTGTATGGAAAAATTTAAATTTCAGAGCACACTTTAGACTTCCAGTTGGGACCCCTGAAAGACTATACCTTAGGCATGGGCAGTGAAAACACTCTGTATAATATCACAATGATAGACACTCATAATTATCAATTTTTTCAAAACCCATAAAATGTGCAACACCAAGAGTGAACTCCAGTGTGAACTATGGACTTGTCGTGATAACGTGTCAGTGTAGGTTCATCAGTTACCACTCTGCTGGGGGATGACAAGAGGTAATCTATGCATCTGTGAGGGTAGGAGATACATGGAGCATCTTTGTAGCTTCCTCTCAATTCTGCTGTGAACCTAAAACTTCTCTAAAAATTAAAATCTTAAGACAAAAAAACAGGAATTAAAACAATACTGAATAAATTGCTAGACTGATCATGACTGCTTTGTTTAATTTCAGTTAAAGTTGTCAAAGAAGACCACTATGAGATGTGACAGAAGGGAAAAAGAAAATAAGCTATATATACTATCTAAGAAATAGTTTGAAGAAAGGAGACCATTCTAAGAAAATGCCATGAAGAAGAAACATACTGATCTTTATTTGAAGAGGAAAAAGGAGAGCGGTATTGCTGGAATGCAAGGAAGATAGTAGGAGGCGTATCATGTAGGATCTTAGAAGCCATGGTAAGGTCGTCAGCTTTTGCCTCCTTTATATAAGATGAGATTACAGTATTTCTACTAAAAGGGTAACATTCTGTTGTGTTTAATGTATGATCCTCTCTGTCTCATGGAGACAAGATTTTAGAGAGCAAACATGGTTGCAGAATTCTTGTGAGATGCCCACCAAGTCAATACACATGTGAAATGACAGTGACTTGGTCTAGGGTGGTGGGCATGAAAGTACAAGAAATAGTTAAGGCTCAAGGTACATTTTAAGGCTCAAATCTATAAGAATCTATGATGAAGAAGATACAAGGAGTAAAATAAAAGAAAGAATAAAGGATAATTTTAACATCCGACCTGAGCAATTGAGTGAACTGTAACAGCTGTCCAGAGATGGAAACTACCTGGCTAGGTATAGATTTCAGAGCAAAAACAAATTTTTTAGTATTCAGATGCCTATAAATATCCAATGGAGAAGCAGAGTAGATAGTTGGGTATAACAGTTGTAAGTTTAGCCAAAACTTTAGGCTGTCAATTTGAGCATATATACACTAATTAAAGCAATTTTAATGGAAGAGATTTACATGAGATAGAGTATAGGTGAAAAAGAGATCTAAGTGCTGGCCATGGGCTTTTCCAACATCCAAAGATGAGGAAAAACTCCTCCTGTTTGTTTATATATATAAACACACATATATATTTACATATACGCACATGTATATATTTAAAGTGTGAGAGATATTTTGTTCTAGCTATTCCACTAATTTTCTCCCATTTAACAGAGATTTATGGAACTATTGTGTTCTGAGAGGTAGGTAGTCTTAACCCTGATTTAACATTTATGGAAAATAAGGTTGAAAGAGTTTGGAAACTTGTCTGAGATCAGAGTTCCAATAAATGTCATAGTTAGCAAATGGTCTTTCTTAACATCAGTAAACATTTAGGTCAGTCCTCCTCTTCTTTTAGACTACAAAATTATTTTAGTTGTGGTTATTTTTCCACAAAATTTTTGGTACATATAATACCATTTCTGGTCAGAAATCCAAAGTGCTTCACTTTATAGTCAGAATTAAAATTACTTATTCTAACAGAGAGCTATGTGGCTCATCAAAAATCATTATCTCTACAACATGTGAGCATTTCTCTCACTGCTGAATTATATTAGTAATGACTTTCATTTATTCAATTCTGCTTTTGTCATTCAAAGGTTAATTTAGTTCCTCCTTGGAGACAAAATTGGCTACATGCTGCTGCCCCCTGACTCACATCTTCACTCCCCTAAATTATTATCTTTCTTAGAGTAATGTTTAGTTATTGAAATATTTAAATTTCTCCATCATGAAGAAATCATTTGCAAAAATACCAGATTCAATCTAACTTCCTAAAAGCAAATGTTCATGCTTCGGATTATGCTTTTTATTTGAGACAGCTAAGGATTCACTTCTTCCAAAAAGCCTCTCTAAACCTACTAGTTGGGCTCTGACCCTCTTCTTCCTCTGAACCTATATATTTTTGCAACTTAGTAAAGAGCATAGTTTTTAAAAATATTATGTTATATGCATATCTTTCTCATTAAACTGTAAAATTAATAAGGGTTGGTTCATCTTTTAAAATAATTTTTCAAGTCATTAAATATTTACACAATGTCTAATTTAGCATTCAATAAAGATTTGTTGATATGACACAAGTAACAGGTAATATCATAGACACTGTTATTAAGTGATTAGAACAAAGTCTTATTTTTACTTCAAAAGTTTTTAGCAACAACAATCTGCTGTAAAAATTTAATTTGATAAAGCAAACTTAATTATCTGTGTAATATACATAAAATACTAAACTTTATTCTTGAATTTTCCTTTTTTTGTTTGTTCATAACCAGTGAAATCATAGTATATTCAACCAGTAGAAATCTTTAAGACTCTAATTTATACTGCACTTTATGTTGCCTGTCACATAAAACAAATAATTTGTGCTACTATTCTGATATCTTTAGTATTTCTATAGGTGGTAAATTTTTTTCTAACTAGTTCTTCTACAGTAATCCAGAGAAACCATAATAATAAATATCCGTACATTTTTCTAAGTATCTTAATTCAAACATAAAAATTTTAAGAAAGAAACTACCACTTTCAGAGAATTATTTACTTATTTCAGATAAAGTATTTTGCCATATGACATATTTGCATTGAGTATATAGTTAAATTAACTATAGCATTTAGACATTATGCTGTATCTGTTCAGTGGGTTTGTATATACATGTCACCTCAACTGCTTTAATTAAAATCTCCTAATTATAAAGCCAAAATGCATTATGGTCATTTTCATTATTAGTGCCAGAAATGAGCACCGTATTGAATGATGTAAAACTCTAACTCTCAAAGAAAATGATTATAGAGAAAACACAGGGTGAGGAGTGTGAGCTTTGTAGTCAAACAAGCTGCATCCTAAATCGGGCTCCATCATGTATTTGTTTTTTTCTTGAACCAGTTGCTTTATTTCTCTGTGCCACAATTTTCTCTTCTGCAAAATGGGAATATTACCTACATAAAAGATTGTAATGGATAATATTTAACTTAATACTTTAAGACACTTAGAAATATATTTGCCATATCATAGGCAGTATTCAGTGTTATAATAAGTAGTATGAGAAATTATTATTCAAATAGGTCACTCATTTTTAAGCACATTTAAACCTAAGGAAGAGTTGAAAATCCCTGATAACTGATTTCCCCTTTTTTTTTTTTTTGATTCTCTTTTTAGTAACCAAATTGTGTGGTGATTTAAGTAAGGAAGATAGTGGTTATTAATTAGTCTCAGTAATTAGAAAAATTACTAAATACAGTAGCACACAGAAGAAAAAATAGCAGGAATAAGAATATGTAAAAGTATCAATACCCATAGTAAATTACAAAGATCAATTTCAGATAATCCATTTACATACTAATTAAAAGGAAAGGTAGATGAAATTAAAGCAAATTTCTACAGTGAGAAAATACACAAAGGAAAAGATAACGAGTTCTTGTTCATGAGCCAGTGTTCTGAGAGAATAATAGGACCTGATCACAATGAGATCAGAAAGTAATTGCTCCACTTAAAACATTTAATTTAATAAAACTTATTTGTTGACTTTAAAAGCAACATAAACTAAGTACAAAACATTTACAGAGAAGTATGAAAATAAACTTAAATTGCAGAATTTGACCATAAGAAAATTACTTCTGATATTTTGCTCCTTTCCTCACACCACACACACACACACATTTAAAACCACGTGAATATATAACTCTGTGTGTGCACGTGTTATGTTATGAAATAACTAGGAAGAATAGCTGATCTGAAAACTGACTCAGAACTGAAGCCCCTTAGAGGTGATGGTTGTCCTGAAATGGGCTTCCCTCTGCCTCCCTCTGCCTCTTTACAGCAAAACAGAAAAGCTACTCTTGCAGAAAACAGTCACTAACGTGGACACTTTAGGTTGCCGTAGAGCAAAACATCTTGGCCTCATGTACATTACCAACAAGGATATGTGAAAGGAAAGACAATATATGTCAAAATAAAAGAAATATAAAATATATTTACACTCCCACAGTTTCTAGCTGGTAAAATTGTTACAGTGAGAATACAAAGACTGAAAGAATAGCTAAGCAAAAAAAAAAAAAAAAAGTGTCTAAAGACAAAAAAAATGAAATTAGAATCTTATAAATCAGTGAGTAATTAGGAGAAATAAGCAAACATTAAAAAACTGAGCTTGTAGCAAATAAAAATAATAAAATTGTAATGAAAGTTACATTGGATGGGTGAAACCACAGATCAGACAAAACTGAGAAAATTAAAGAATTAAAAGATAGGATCTGTGGGATAGAAGAAAGGGTTCTAAAATTTCTCTGGTTGGGATCACAGACAGGATTAAATTTAGACAACAGATTAGAGAAAATATTTGAAGAAATAATGGTTCAGGTATTTCTAAAACTCATTAAAAAAGGAGGGCACACTTCTAAAGTCTAGAATATATAAAATATCCTAAGAAGGTAAGGAAGAATCCAGAACAAGTCACTACATAGTGAAACTGCAGTATTACAAAGAGAAAAGACATTCAGAGGAACCAGACCCAAAATATAGCACACCAAACAGGAAGAAATTCTAAAATGAAAGCACACTTCTCAATAACAAGGCTAATGGACATTGGAACAGCATTTATAAATTAATGAGGGAAAATAATGTTAAACTTAGAACTTTGTGTCTTATAAAATTATCATTCAACATTGAGAGTAAAAGGCAAATATTTATAGATAAATATAATCAGGAGTTTATCACCAGAATATCTCTATATTTGAATGTGTATAGGACATACTAAAGGATATACTTCAGGAAAATCAATGACCCAGATAGGCATGAAAATTTGTAGGTAAATCTAAATAAATAGTGTGTATGTACATAAAACACAATGTGTTCAATACATCGGGATGAAAAAAATAAAACTAACATATTTAACAATAATAATATATTAGCCAGGAAAAACTGAAGGATTCTACATTCCCTTTCTTATTTGGATCAAAGGAGATCAAAATACTTTTCAGCTTAAGACTGAAGTTAAGTATGTGTGGTAAATACATAATAGTGTATAAATTCCAAAAACCATTAGAGAAAAAAACATGACATAAATGCTTAAATAGTTTATTGCTTAGTTTTTTCCCTTTTTGTAGTTCGTAAAAACATTACTAATTGATACTAACCTTGATTCCTATTACCCGAGTAACCTCTGACTTATCTTCTCCACTTTATACTATTCCACAATATACCACAAGGTACAAGAATAAATTACATATTCTCTTGTCTATTGCTTCTACTAGTTTATAGTTTACACTATAAACCATATATATATAATAATAAGCTATAAAATACATAGTGTAAACTATAAACAGATCTGTACAAGAAAACTTTCTCATTTATTTTTTTCCTTCCCATTTTTTTAATTCCTTATGTCCTATTTTTAATTTTTTTTTCTTTTAGCCAGTGGTATGGCAAAAATATTTTAGTATTTTCAAAATCTTCCTGTGCAGAATTTTGTGGGATTTTATTCCTTACTTAACCATGAGTGTTTAATCCTTTAAATACCCAGTTTTACACTGAGTTGATTTCCAGAGTAGATCCTTGGCTTTGTCTCCTGTTCCTTACACAGGCACAGTTCAGTAAAACCCAACCCTATAACACAACAGATTGATAAAGTTCCCACAAAAAATCTAACTTCAGTGATACACTTATTTCTCTGGACTCTCACCTTCTTGTAGTTTCTGGAATTTGAATATTTCCCTTATTTTTCTCTTGGCTCACTAGTTTATTTAAAATTATTTAAAATATCATTAAGCATAATCATTAGTTTGTCTATACAAAAAGAGTTTGTCTACGCTATTTGCCAACTTGCTGGAAAACAGAAACAGACTCACAGACAGAGAAAACAAACTTACGGTTACTAGAGGGAAAAGGGGAAGGCGAGTTATAAATTAGGAGTAATTAATATACTGGAATAATATCAAATATAAAGCAAAGTTCTCAAACCACAAAATTTAGGAAAAACACATTAAAGTGTAATGTAATATGTAAAATTTTAAAACCTTCCAAACATATTGCAAAACTCATTTGTAGAGAAATTATCAAAGCAGGCATAAGAATAATGCCACGGAATTCAGGTGATGGGAATTTGTAAAGAATGGAGACATCTGGTTGTCAGCAGATTTCCTATCTGATGAGAGCCAGCCTCCTAGCTCACAGACAGCCACTTCTTGTTGTACCATCACACGGCCAACAGGAAGATCATCCCTCTCCTGTATCTTCACCAACCCCATTCATGGAGGCTCCACCCTCGTAACCTAATTACTTCTCAAAGGTCCCACTTCCAAATACCATCACACTGGGGGGGTTGGGGCTTCAACATAAGAACTGGGAGAGAACAAAAGCATTCAGTTCACAGCATATTATTATTCACATGTCATAAAGGGAAAAAGTTAAAAAAAAAACAACCAAAATGTCAAGCAATTTTTAATTTTCTCAAGGACATTCAGTTGTCACTTGTGAGTGTATCTCCAAAGACCACATTATATTACCTCCCACTGAAGTACATATGATTCTGAAATCTAAGTTCTTTCCTGTATTTTTTTGTCCTGCTCTATTCTGATCCATTGGTCTATATATTACTCTTTTTCCATGGCAATGCCACGGTTTCTTAATTTCTACACCATTATTAAACACCACCACAACTTAGTATCTTGGTCTTCTTAGAGTATATTTATAGTTTTTTGTTCTGAAAGTATCTACATAAATTTTAGAAGAACTAGGTCAAGTTGGACTTTAACACTATATGAACAAAGGAATGAAATTCAAAAAGATTATTTAGGATAAGGTCTAGTACCTAGCAAAATACTTCATAAAGTTATTGAACATAAAGGTTGTGCTTAGTTAATAAGGTATTACAAATGAGAACAGTATTCATTTTAGGCTGGAAAAACATTAAAACAGATCACTAATCACAATTAATCAAATATACTTCTATTTTGTATATTTGTATGTTTTATGGTTCTATATATTGTGATGATGTTAATACTCAGAAAAAACTATTGTCTAAAAATTTAAAAGTTAGTCTTAAATTCTGCTTAATAGTAATTCAGTAGCAAATGATACCTGTAAAGAAAATTAACTTTATTCCTTAAAATATACGTTTAAAAGTGTAGTTGAACTATTGCACAATAGTTAATCCCAGGCTAACAACGTGCCCTCCTAGTAACTGTAGACTATCCAGTATTCTAGAATTTGTTATTTTTGAAATATCTAGAAAATGCATACATACACACAAACACACATACATATACATACATACATATATGTACATACATATGCATGTGAATATGCACATGCAAATGTATATGTATAACTACAAAACAACAAATATTTAGAATAGTGTACTTTTCTTTTTCCTACTGCAGTTTAACAGTTGAGATATGTAGTTTGCAAAAAAAAACCCCAAACTCATCAGGCTCATCTTTTAGGGGGAAGGTTTATTGTTGGTGTCTGGTTTTCTGCAAGGACAAGTAGGCAATTTTCCCACCATAAAGTCGTTAGTCAAGAGAAAATAAACATTTATTTGCATATTACTATGCATATAATTGGGAATTTGAATATGCAAATTGAGCATTCCACATTCTGGTCTTGTTTCTGGGTTTTCTAAGGCTTAATTGCCCTGAACAATTTTAAAAGGTTGAAAAGATTAGAGGCTTCTTTTACACTCAACAAACAAATAAAGAATAAAACTTGCCTATTAGTGTATAAAAGTGCATGACTTTGTCAGGTAAAAATATCAAAAACATACGGCCTGAATTAAGTGAATAGGGAAGATTTAAGCTGCATCCTTTTTATCATCCTTAATTACTTTATTTTTCTTGATAATTTTTGTTTTTTCTTCTTTTATTTTACCTTATACCATATGCGTAAATTTACACTTATCAGTGTATATTTATAACATGATACTGCATAACTGAAATATATCAAATAAGGTAAGCTTTGGAAAGAAACTTTAAGTGTTTAAGGCCCTAGCAGAAAGTGAGTTTATAAATGGCCACTGATTACTGAACAAAGGGCAAGAAATCAAAGTAACTGACAGGATAGGTGTTATGGGCCGAATTGTATCCCCCTCAAATCATATGCTGAGATTCTGACTCCTAGTTCCTCCAAATCATACTGGATTTAGAGATGCAACCTTTAAAGGCATGACTAAGTTAAAAGGTGTGGCCCATTGAAATGGGCCTTAATCCAATCTGACTAGTGTTCTTGTAAGAATAGGAAATTTGGACACACAAAGAGAAACACCAAAGATACATGCAACAGAGGAAAGGTCATGTAAGGACACAGCAAGAAGACGATGGTTTGCAAGCCAAGGAGAGAGGTCTCAGAAGAAACCAAACTGCTGACACCTTGCTCTTGGGCTTCTAGCCTCCAGAATTGTGGGAAAATAAATTTTGTTTTTTTAAGCCACCCAGCGTGTGGCATTTTGTGTGGCAGCTCAAACAAACTAATATAGGAAGTATATTTTAATTATTTAAATAAAAAATGGTAGTTATAATTAGAGGCAAGAAAAAAGCCTAGGAAAAGATGAGATTTCATATTCTTTCCAAATAAATTCATTTCAGCACTAAATGGCTAACTTATAGCACTAAATATTCAGTACCAAAGTGCTGCAATATAAAATGTATATAATTAAAAAGGAAAAATAGCCAGTATTTTGTGTGCATTTGAGTTTTTAAAATGTAAACATTCTCAGAGCAATCACAAGATAATAGTATTTAAGTATTTAATTGTATTTAAGATTCAGGAGTTGGTAGCTTTGGCTAACAAGTTTGGCATGGCATGATGAAACACAAATCTTGGAATAGTAAATTGGTCGTATTTAAATCTGTGGGTTTAATATAAGATAATCTGGGGAGAAAAGAAAAACCTTGTAAATTTATATGTATTTTAGATATATTAGCTGTAATCAAAAGCAGGACAGGTAAATTCAGAAGCTAACAATTTTTTTTTTCCCCATGAACTGGTCAGAATAAAATTACTGTCTTCTACCCACTAGACTATAAGACTAAGACAATAAACAGGAATCAGAAGTGAGCTTTGATCCGCATGCTCAAATCTTAGATAAACATACTTAATGCTTCAACACTCCACAGCATTTTATCTTTCGAAAATTTGAGAGGAGAGAAATACTCTACAATTTTTGTGTGACATTTTAGTATAATTATTTGCATATGAGTAAGTTTTTAATGAATGCTATTTCAGAAAGAAAGAAAGAAAGAAAGAAAGAAAGAAAGAAAGAAAGAAAGAAAGAAAGAAAGAAAGAAAGAAAGAAAGAAAGGAAGAAAGGAAGATAGGAAGAAAGGAAGAAAGGAAGAAAGAAAGGAAGAAAGAAAGGAAGAAAGGAAGAAAGGAAGAAAGAAAGGAAGAAAGGAAGAAAGAAAAAAAGAAAGGAAGAAAGAAAGAAAGATTGAATCTGTTGTTGAATGTCTCTGGTCCAAGAATGTTCTTAGTGTTGGAGAAATAACCAGTAAAGGATAGAAGACATCGTAATATAAGTCCAGTGATATAACAGTAACCAACAAAATTCTGTGGGAGATTAAAAAAGGAATCTCTAATTATGAAGTTAAATTTTAGCCACTATTTATGGGCTGAATCATATTTCCAGATGCTTGAAATAAATCTTCCAGAAGATCTAGCTTCAGGGACCAGTGAGTCTAAAGAATTATAGATAGATCATCTAAGAAGACTTAATTCAACTTATTATTGTCCACATAACACTACAGATACAGATATGGATATAGACATAGTATATAACCATAAGGACTGGGCAGGTGTTGTTCTCTTCTTTGCCCTATTCCCCAGTTTGTGACTTACCTACGCCCAGAATCATTAATTTTATCATCCTAAACCTTCAGACCTTGCATATCTACTTTAAGGAGATTAGATTTAGGTATGAAGAGCCACTAAAGAAATAAAGTAAATAATCTGAGTTTTAAGAATTTGAGAAGAAATGATTTGAGTGGTTAAAAGTGGGGATTGGAAAGTTTTTATACAGGTCCTGATAAATCCAAAATTTTGATAGAGGTTGGGTATATAAAGGAAGAAACTGCCAGCAGAGACATTTCAGAAAGTAGAGTCAACAGAACTAATCATCTACTTTAATGTGAGAACACGGGAAAATGTAGAGGTACAAGCCTGGATAATTAAGAAAAATGTACTGCCACTAACTAGGGAAAAAAGGCCTTAATTAGGTAGCTGTAATTGTTGGCGGAGAGAAGAGATTGCTTTTGTGCTTTTAGACAGATAGATTCTGAATTAATGGCAAACCATGAAGCTGATCCAGTATATGAAAGAAATCTGAGACACCCTGATTCTAATCATACTTCTGTTTGACTTTTATGCAGATATCTCTTTATGCAACCACTTCTCTTCACCTCAGTAGCTTCGACTCTGATATGTCACCACCAAATTTCTGAGATCACACACTTATAAACCTTCTAACTGCTGTGTCTGCACTTTCCTTTGCCCTCTACAGCCTCCTCTTAATACAGCATGCAGAATGTTTCTGCGAAATGTGAGTTAAATAACGTTACCTCTTTATTCTTCAAAAATCCTTCAATTTTTTTAATGGCCAAAATCCCTACACGTTAAAATACATGTTCTGCTTCCTATTATCTCTCTAATATCTTATTCCATTTTCTTTCTCACTCATTTGGTTCCAGCTACTGAGCACTCTATCTAAACTTCAACACCATTCTCTCTGACAGTTTCTAGTATCCTTTTCCATCCTTGTTTTTTTTTTTAACTTAGTACTTATTACTTCCAAACATACCAAATATCTTACCTCTTTATTATGTTCTTTTTCATCTCCCTTATTATGTCTGAACCTCATACAACAGGGGTTTTGGGGTCTGTTTTTTAGGCACTGCAGTCCTGGAGCATATCATTGTCCCTGATGCACACTAGTTGATAAATATTGGCTGAATGAGTGAGGTAAGTATTTGTTTTCATTGAGTTAAAAAGCATGCGTTATGTTTTAGAAAAGAAATAAAAGTATGGTACTGAAAAAAAGAACTTGCAAGAACAACCCAAAGAGGACTTCTGGGAAAAGATATAATAATTAATACTAAAAACTCAAAGGGTACTTTGAGTATATTTTATACATAGTTTTGTCTATAGTTCTATTTCCAGTGATGTGATGGGTGGGCTAGTATTCAAGTGGTAACTCCACTAAAAACACCTTAAAATATTGGGGAAATAATGAAAAAGACAATCTGAACAGTATCTGACTACTGGCAATATAGTCAAAAATTATCAGATCAAAATATACAAGGTATCCAGAACAGTAAATGGAACACTAAAATGACTTTTGAGAGTATTTCATAAAGGTAAGTGAATTTGAGATCTGTGTTCACAAACCTGAGGAATTTGCAGGAAAGAAAATAATGCTCAGGTCCTGCTATATGTTGCAGATTCTAATACAAGAAACTCCCAGCAAGTACAGGAAATGAAAGTACTACCCACCATTTACCAGGGACCCAGAAATAAATCCAGGCCATGTCCTATTTCAGGATTTCATGAAAAGTTACCTGGGTGCTAGTCAGAGCACAGTGAATAAAAACCAAGTAATTGTTTGAAACTTTATAACTACAAGTTGGCCACTTTGCAGACATACAGTTCAAATTATCCTCATGATCAATGAAACTCAAGTGATGCATTTAACAGCCTCGTGACAAGATGAAGAGATACAAAGGGTGAGGTTTCACACATCTAATCAGAGTTCCAGAAGAAAGGGAGGGAGAGAGAGAGAGAGAATGGAGGCCAATATTTCAAATAGAATATTTCAGATATTTGTGGAGATAACAGTTAATAGTTTAACAGAATTTATTTAGGGACTATTATCTGGGTGATTAGGGTGCTTATATTTCTGGGTTGCCATTGCTTCTAGGACTTTTCAGTGAACAAAGCTTGAAATATGTATTTTTTAGAAGAACTTGAAATTCAAGATTGTAAAATTTATTTGACTACTTAGATTTTACAATTTTATCTCTTTTCCACTTGAAAACTTGATTCCTAATGACATTTAAAGGAACATAGTTACTTATTCATTTTATCTCAATTTATTGACATCTACCTATCCACACATGAATATTAATATTTCAACGTAGCCATATTAATATTAGTTAAATAATGAGGTTAATATATGAAACTTAGATTTATTTGAAGGATTTTTTTTTTAACTGTAGGCTATACATTACTAGGAAAGAGCCAAAATATTATAGGTTTAGTGCAAAAATATGATTCCTCTTAGTGGGATTATTCCATCAAGCTTATATATAGTTAGATAGGTTTCATTTCACTATTTTCAATTTTAATAATTACTATATTAGGTTATTTTATTTATTTTGCTTTTGAATTATGTAAAATTTATACATGATTCCAAATTCAAAAATATAAAGCAGAATTTTTACTTGCACTCATGTGCTTGTTTTTAATTTTTTCATGTAACAAATAAAGATGAAATATAACATTTTATGTTCATGCCATTCTATCTTTGGACAGATTATTATAAATAGGATTCCTGAATTAAAAAGATGACTGAATGTATAATTGGTTAGGTATTGCAAAATCCCGTCCATAGAGTTGTACCATTTTTCATTCCCATTAGCAATGTTTGAGAATGCACCATTTTTATAGGCTGGCCAACAGAATATGGTGTCATACATTTCATTTGTTGATAATTTGATAGCTGAGTAATGTTTTTTTCAGTATATTGTTTTGAAATCATTTATTACAAGGATTTTAAAACAGGTTTAAGCTTTTTTCTTATACTTAAGGGTCATATTTATTTCCTTTTATGTGAAAATCAAACATGAATCATTAATGTTTCTATTAATTTGCTGATCATTTTCTTATCAAGTTCTGGAAGTTTAAACAGAATTGTAAAGGAATTATCTTTAGGCTGAAGGAATGTTATTCTAGCTATGGAGTCTGAAATAAAAAAAAGAAAAGAAAATTAAAGAAAGAGATGCATGAAGAAAGCAAGTAAACATTATTCAATTCATGCTTAATAGTAATAAAATGTCATGCAATTAAATAAATATAATTTTAAAACATGAAGACAACAAAAATGTTGGAGTGGTAAATGCATGACATTGATCTAAGGTCTTTCTTATCTAAAAGGAAAGCAAAAAATAGAATTAAATTTATATGTTGGAATGTTAACAATGCTTAATATAAATTTTAGGTTAACCATTAAACAAACACAGAATGCATAATTTCCAACTTAGTGGTAGGGATTATATAACTGGGTTCAATCCCTGGTACCTCCATTACAAAACAAACAGAAATCTTGTTTTAAAGTCCATATATATATATACTTGAACAAGTAAAAATTGATAATATTTACCACCCAAATGCCCTCACTGATGGAATTTTAAAGGTTATACTTCACAAGAAAATAAAATGATCTTAGCTGAAGATTTGAGGGAAGCAAGGAATAGAGTATAAATAAAAACAAACATCTGTTTATAAAACAGGAATGACAGTGTCAAATTTCTTGACATTAAAAATTCAAGATAAAACTAAAATATACAATAGGTTGTGAACTAAGAAAATGATCATTAAAACTACTGAAATGCATTCATATTGATGAATTTTACATTTAAATTAAAAAATAAGAGCTCAAACTTAGGATATAAAATATGATAAGATACCAGTAAGTGATTGGCAAAATTATATCTGTCAAATATAAAGAAAAATAATCTTGAAAAAGCAAAAGTAATGTCAAGACAAAGGAGTTTAATATTAAGATAGTTAAATAAAGGGAAAATTGTGTTATGATGAAAGGCACACTTTCATAAGAAATAAACTTGTATGAACAAACAATATAGCAGATAAATAAATAACGCAGAAGCAATAAGCATGAAAGAACAGATAAAAAATGAAATTATAAAGATATATCAATACGTTAAATTTGTAATCATACACATCCATGACAAAATAGAACTATGGATATAGATTAATTGATTAATATAACCAACATATTAAGTTATTTATGTGTTTACTCAAATTCTATAGCTGTTTCAAGAAATATTTTTCCCCAGTCCAATCGTCTGCTTCAAATCTCTACTATACAACTCAGAATCATAAATTAATTACAAAGTTGCAAAAAACGAGTATCTTGGACATAGATTTGAATTGTGTTATTAACACACCACATTGTCCCTCCAGCAGTTAAAATGTGTATTTTAGTTGTTTTCTTTGCTTTGATCTTATATTTAAGTACCTATCTCATTACTTTTTCTTTTTACATTAATTGGATACCTGTCTAAAATAAATTCTTAACTAGATTTTAACAAGATATGTATGTTAAGAAAATTGAGCATTTTCAAATGTAATTTACCTTTTTTAACCTGTTTTATATTAATTTAATTCTTCTATGATTCTCTTCTAAATTCCATCAATATGTGTCTGTAGCAATATGCTTATTAAATGTTTCCTTGTTCACTAGTCTTCATGGTGTCATGAATCAATGTAAAATAAATTCTGATGCTCATAATTAAAAGCATTTACTTTGTATTAAATTGATCATTCCCTGTGCCCCCCCAAAAGAACACACTTTTAATAAAATATTTATTATATTTGCTGTTTTATTAAGAGTAAATATGAGAAGAATATAGTTATGGTGAAGGGCTAGTGTTTAGCATGTAAGGAGTTTAGTGGTAAAAATACAAGCAAAAGAAATAAAGCTTCACCTGACTAATTTTATATATATATATATATATATTATGGGCCAAAAGTTTGCAGACTATTATGGTAACTATGAAGGAAGTTAACAATTAAGAAAGAAAGAAAAAAAGGCATAAAGGTATATACATAGTGATTACTGGACTTCTTTGGAAAGGGAACAAATAGAACTGGAGACAATGACAGGCTCAAAGAACACATGAGAAAACTTTTAGTCTTGTTTTGTACATGTTTTTTCCTTCTGTACTTCTACTGTATGTAAAATTTAAGGAAGGAAGGAAGGAAAAAAGGAAGGAAGGAAGGAAAGAAAGAAAGGAAGGAACAGAAAGAAAAGAAACAAAGGAGAAAAGAAAGAAACCTGGCCATTTATTCTTTAGATATATAGCTAGTATCTCCTGGGAGCCAGACATCATACAGAACTCCACTTAGGACACAAAAGACACCTAGAGACAGTTGTTCCCTTTCAATTGCTCTTAATCCAGTATCTATAGCTTTCTAACAGTAAAGATGGTCTCAAACAGATACAAATCAACTCCTAACTCTAAATATATACAAGGTATCCCTGTAACAAATTATATATTTGAATATATATGATACATGCATATATATAACATCACATATAAGCATACATGTATATACTCAGACATACGTATATGTATACATATGTATGTTTTTTAAAAGATATATATCCCCTAAAGTTTCTTCAGAACATTGTATTCCTTTAGTATGATTATCTTGGAAAAGACTTCCAGGCTATAATAAAATAACCAGGGAATTCCCAGGACAACTCCAGTATAACTTTCAATCTAAATGGTAAGAGATTCTAAACCACACTTTTCCTAGGATTTCTGGTACTAGGATTTTCATTACTTGAGAACAAACTGATAAGACAGCCACCATAGCTTTTTTAGAATTGTCTTGAATGTACAAAGAGCCCTTAGAGCTATTCACTAAATTATTTAACTATAACTTATTTGTGCCTATTATGTATCAGGTTCTTGGTGAAGAGCTGGTATGCCTAACTGAATAGTACAACAAACTTGACTTCTGTCAACATACACAATAGAGTCAAATGGACTCAAAGTCTATCTTTCCTGAGACTCAGGTGTCATAGCACTGGTAATTTGCTCTAGAGCAAAAATCCATCTACGTCTCCCACTTTTAAGCACTCCTGGCATTATATACAAAAGAACTCAATAATAAGAGACCTTGTTGCATATAATCTGTTACTGCCAATATCTTCTTCTAGAGAAAAGTATAAAATTGATACCAGAAACATTTCTAAAATTTTATACATTTGCTATTTTTAAGCTTTATTGATTATTCTATTTTCAAGATTGTAAAATGACCTGAACCTTTCTTTCAAAAGATTGAAAATAAAAAAGCAACTATAGATATCTCATTTATTTTCATTTAGAAGTATCTTTTCTTCAACTTAAAATCCCCTTTCTTTGTGCTCTATTAGCTAAACACACACACAAACACACAAATACAACTATTTTGAAGCAATATCTGTGTGTGTGTTTTGTAATAATGAGAGCAATTTAACTGTCCACAGTAATGAATGAAAATGTTTAATTCTTATAAAATTGTATTTACTCCAAAAGCAAGTCCTTTTCTTTTACATTATAACTCTTTGACCCAGGGAATGTCATTTAACCATTATTACTCAAGCATACTAGTAATTTATCCTTTGACTTTTAAAATCATATTAATAAAATAATTATTTATTAACTCATAAAAGTATTTTGAGTACCATGAAGTTTCAAATAATACAGCTTTACTGGAAAGAACACACACTTTAAAGACAAAAATCCCAGTCCAAAGAGGTATTTTGATATTTGATACACAATCAATAGCAAGTAAAATTACCTGGATGTTTATACATTTTTAAAATAACATTTTAAGTGGAAACATTGCAGGAACTTGCAGAAGCATTTTCCTTATTTCTCATTTTAAGAGTTTTGATATTTTGCTATCTAGAGGTGGATGTTCGATTACTGATTATTATTCAATCAATATGTTCTTCATACAACCGCACACAAAAACTCACTTTTCCTATTTCCTATCATATGAACCCAGGTATGAATTTCTTTAGCTGGAAGTAATTTCACAAAGTACCAGAAAATTGTTTAAGATCATTTAATGTTACATTAAGATTGGACCACATATCTAAATAAGATGCTGGTGGAAATTAATTTGATCCAATTTTTACATGCTATTAATTAAGTAAATAAAGCACCACAGCAGAGTCTTTTATACATTGTGTATTGCTGTCTATTGTGCTGCACAAAATTTAAGTTGTGGATTCCATCCATTTTCTTTTATTATTTAAAAATTCAAGGATGTCATAAAAATAAGTATGCCACTCTTTCTAATTAAAAACTATGCACATTTCATTAAGATATTCTTATGATTTAATCTGTGACACTCTTAACTGAAAAGGAAAGGTCATGCAGATGACACAGCACACTTAAACACTATTCACTGTGGATTTGCCCACATTAATCATGTTCAAGAAGACATTCTATAACATTAGCTGTTACGGCAGTTTGAGAATAATATAAAAGGTAAGCTATTGGGCCTGCCTATGTCTGGAGAAAAATTGTTTTATTCCAATAAGAAGCATAAACACAAAATGATACTGACTTTCTATCTGCAGTAATCCCTCTCCCACATCATAGCAGGGCCTCTCTGTTGGGGGAAGGATTAAATTATCTTATTAGTGCACTTATTATCTTTTCCACATTCAGTTCACCAATTGGTAAAAAGTTGTTCACTGAGACTAACTGCACTTAAAAAACACAAATAGAAATATGTTCTAGTTAATCAATCTACCTACGTATTTTTCCTCCTTATTTCATCTTTTCCTTCCTTCTCGCTCTCTCTCTCATACACACACACACACACACACACACACACACACACACACACACCCCACAATTGCCTGAAGGTCCTTCTCTGGTACTGTGTAATCATGGGGTTGTTTCAGTTATCTAGTCTTGCTCTGCAACATTACCCATTCTTTTTCTATCTGTGAAATCTATTCTCTCTGCACTTGTCTCTTTTACTTAAAGGCATCAAAACTTCCTCTTTTTAGGTACACAGATCTTGTCTATTTCTCTGTTGAACTGTCAGCACTGCTGGTGTAGTGGTATCATGCAAGATTCCCCCCCTATTTCTCTGTTGAACTGAAAAAAAAAGAAAACTAAAATATTAAAAGTCACATAATACCTAGAGAAACAAAAGTATCTCTAAACAGAATAAAGTGAATAAAACTTGATGAATATAAGATTTGGGAAACTCAAAAGCTGACAGGTTAGAGGACTGTACAGCTAACAATGTTAAGATAGATTTCACGTCAATAGGGTAAAGATTAAATGACTTTATGAATAATAGTTACTCTGGAAACGGTTAATAGAACTGAGTAAGTAAAGTTAGAAAGGACTGTAAGCCTTACTCATTAGAGTAATAGGACAAATTATCCTGGCATTTGTTAGATCAAAGAATAGAGAACACAGTTGATGATTAAAATATTACAGTACAGGATTTCATTATATTAATTGAATATGGTAGTACACTTATGGCAAAAATAATTCTACAATAAAATCTTGATGGCTTCCAAAATATTTTTTTTTTCTCCTATCTTTCCACGTTTGCCTTTTTAGATCTCTTCTCACAGGCAGATTGTGTCTGCATGGAGTTTATGATTTGCCAGTCATTATTTTTGATCAAGTTTTGTTAGTCTTTAGAGAAAATGATTTAATTTGGTCATTTTCATGTTCAGATGAACCTAAATAGGATTGGCTTACATTCAACTAATTTAAATAGAAGTTGTGAAAAATCTGTGGAAGAGGAGAACTGTTTTCCAAGCAAAAAAAAAAATTAGAACATATTTGTGATACCTGGCAGCTTTTTTTTTTTCATCTAAATTTATAGATCTAAATCCGAGTATTAGGCAGACTTTCATTATTTCACATCCAGCTATGCTTCAAAGATTTGGAACCAATTCTGTATAGTGTGGATCTGAAGGAAGAAAATGATCCCTGAGATGTAAGATACAGCAATGACAGTCAATCTAGATTTATAAAACGAACAGAACAATAAACATCACAAAATAGTATAATGTAAAATTGATAATCTTTGCTAATTTTTCAAACACAAAAATTTTACATACATAGATTTAAAGTTAAGATATACAAACAAACTAAAATATACCAGAAAGTTTTGATATATGAGCTGGTGACTGTGATACTGATCATTTGCATATAGACAATCAAGAATTGACTGGTTGGTAAATTTTACAAAATACTGGAAAATCACAAGATTTAGAGCCTTGCAGAGACCTGTATTTCAAATTCACTGTCATCACTTACTACCTATACAACTTCAAGCTCTTTGCATCAATTACCTTAACTATCAAAAACCACATCAAAAGTATACCTACCTCATGAAATAGTTGAATGGGTTAATTAACCTACAATGCATGGAAGCCTATTGTAATTTCTAAAGCATGGTATAGTTCTGTCTGTGCTTAAATATGCTTTTCATGCTTCCTCTACTTTTACCACACAATTAACGTCCCCATGGGAATAGGTTTATGTCTCTCTTACTATACAGAACTACAGAGTAAAATTAATGTACTATTTATTTATTATTTATATGTATTTTTGTATACATCTATATCTTTAAATTCGCCTTATTTTTAGCTGTTATAAATAAACATATATTCATATGTATACACACACATACATTCACACACACATATATAGTCATTATAAGTTGAAAAGGTCAATTGTAATCCCTAACACAACCACTAATAAAATATCCAAAAAATATACATAAATGGGAATTTTAAAAGAACAAAAATCGCACACTGCAAAAACATTAAACACAAAAAGGGAGTAACAGAATTTGAGAATCAAAAAAAGGTACAATATTTAGAAAACAACTAGAAAAATGGCAGAAGTAAATCCTTCCTTTTGTGTAATTACTTTAAATATAAATGGACTAAATGCTCTCATTACAAAACATAGACAGAATGGATTTTAAAAGAACATTATCCTTCTACATGCTGTTGATAAGAGTCTAACTTTAGATACATACAAGTTGAAAGAAAAGATGGGGAAAAAAAACTTTCCATGTGAATAGTAACAAAAAGAGACCTGGGATGGTATACTAATATAAGACAGAATAGAATTTAAGTCAAAAATTACTATAAGCTCTAAAGAAGGACATTATACATAGAGAGACGGCCAATACATTAAAAGACATAACAATTATCAACACACACACCTACCAATAAAGCCCCAAAATATATGAAGCAAAAATTGACAGGATTGAAGAGAGAAATAGACAGTTCTATAATAATTGTTGGAAACGTTTACACCTCATTCTCAGTAATGGACAGAATATGAAGAACAATGAGGAAACAGAATATTTAAGTAACACTTTAAGCCAACTAGGCCTAGCAGATATATGTAGAATACTTACTCAAGTATATACATTATCCTGTCTGCACATGGAACAATCTGCAAGTTAGATCATATATTAGGTCACCGAGCAAGTCTCAGTGAATTTAAAAAGATTTAAATCATACAAAGTATCTTTTCTGACTGCAGCAGAATAAAACCAGAAGTCAAGACCAGAAGGAGAAGTAGAAAATTTACAATTGTGTACAAATAACCTATCATGATTAAACAATCAATGAGTCAAAGAAAAAATTAAAAGAAAAATTAGAAAATACTTTGAGATAAATGAAAATGAAGATACAATATGCCAAATGTTTGAAATACAGTGATGGCCGTGCTCAGAGGAAATTTATAGCAGTAAAACCCTAACTTTGAAAAGAATAAAGATTTTATATTGATAACCTAACTTTAAACCATAATTAAGTAGAAAGAGAAAACCAAACTAAACCCAAGGTGAATGGAAAAAAGGAAATCATAAAGATTAGAGCAGAGATAAATACAATAGAGTATAGAAAAACAATAGAATCAATGAAATAAAAATTTAGCCCTTTGAAAAGATTTAAAAAATGGACAAATTTAGGCAGATTGATTTAAGAAAAGAAGGAATACTCAAATTACTAAAATCAAGAATAAAAGTGCGAACATTACTACTACAAATATAAATAAATAGGATTATAAGAGAATACTATAATCAATTGGATGACAACAGATTAAATAACTTAGATGAAATTAACATACTCCTAGAAAGACACATATTACCGAACTGACTCAAGAAAAACAGAAAATCTTAACAGACCTACACAAGTGAAAACATCTGTACTCAAAAACCAACAAATAAAAATTCAGATCCACATAGGTGCAGTAGTAAATTCTACCAATTACTTAAAAAAAAAAATTAATAGTGATCCTTTTCAAATTATTCCAAAAAATAGAAGAGGAAAGATCACTTCAAATTCATTCTATAAGGCCAGCATTGCCTTGATAACAAAACTGAACAAAATTCTAAGAAAATAAACTATAAACCAATTCCATTTATAAATATATAAACAAAAATCCTCAACAAAATATGAACCAATTGATCCAGCATTATATTAAAAACATTATATACCATGACCAAACCAAATGGGATTTATCCCAGGAATAGAAGGATGGTTCAAAATACAAAAAAAAAAAACCCAAAAAACAAACAAACAAACAAACAAACAAAATATAACATAGCAAATAAAAAGAATAAAGGGGAAAGATAAACCCTACACATGATTATCTCACATTATGTAGAAAACACATTTGGAAAAATTCAACACCATTTCTTGTTAAAAATCTTTAACAAACTAAGAATTAAAGAAAATCCCCTCAACTCAATAATATACATTATGAAAAACACACACCTCATATCTTAGTCAATTGTGCAACACTGAATATCTTAAGATCAATAAGGTAACAAGAATATTCAGTGGGATATTTCTATTCAATCTTGTACTAGAATTCCTGGTTTGAGCAACTAAGCAAGAAAAAGAAATAAAAAGCATCTAAATTGGATTGTAAAAGATAAAGTTAAATATCCCCATTGCAGGTGATGTAATTTTATATATAGAAAAACCTAAATAATTCACACACACATAAATATTTAAAGATAAAAATTTCAGCAAAGTTCAGGCTACAACATAAACACACAAAATTTAGTTGTGTTTCTATTAAAACAGCAATAACAATTCAAAAGGGATATCAAGAAATAAGTACCATTTATAATAGAATCCAAAAGAATAAAATACTTAGGAAAAATTTTAACAAAGAAGTGCAAAATTTAAACTCTGAAAAATACAAACACTGATGAAAGACAGTAAAGGAGATCTAAACAAATGGAAAGACATTCCGTATTCATGGATCAGAAGACTTGAAATTGTCAAGACGGCAATATGACCTGAACTGATCTTTATATATACATTCAGCACAATCTGTATCAGCAACTCTATTGCCTTCTTTGTAGAAGTTGGCATACTAGTTCTAAAATTTGGAAGCTCAAAAGAAAAAAAAAGAAAATAGCCAAAACAATTTTGAAAAAGAAGAACAAATTAGGAGGACTTAAATTTCCTGATTCCAAAAGTCACTACAAAATTACAGTAATTAAAACAATGTGGTACAAGCATATGGATAGTATGCAGATCAATGAGACAGAAATAAATCCATTCATGTATGGTCAACTAATTTTTGACAAGGGTACTAAGACCACTCAACTGAGACAGAATAATCTTTTCAACACATGGTGCTGAGACAACTGAATATTCACATGCAAAAGAATGAAGTTGACACCTTCCCTCATACCAGGTACAAAAATTTCTTCGAAGTGGATCAAAAACCTAAATGTAAAATCTCAAACTATAAAATTTAAAAGAAAACCTACAGCTAAGTATTTATGACCTTGAATTTGACAATGGATTTTTAGATATGAAAACAATAACACAAGTCAGAAAAAAAAAATTGTAGTTTATCAAAATTAAAAACTTTTGTGAATCAAAAGACATTATCAAAAAAGTAGAAAGATAACACAAAGAGTAGCAGAAAATATTTGCAAATTACATAACTGATAAGAACATACGAAAGAACTCTTGTAAAAACATAACTTGATTAAAAACATGCAAAGTTTACATATAAACATTTCTCCAAAAAAGATATACAAATGGCTACTGAGCACATGAGATATGCATCAATATAATTAGTTGTCAAGGGAATGCAAATCAAAACCACAGTTACATTCCACTTTACACCCAGTAGAATGATGATAATCAAAATGTCAACTAATAAATACTGACAAGGATGTGGATGTGGTAAAATCAGAACACTCACAGACTGTTGGTGGGAATGAAAAATGATACAGCCACTTTGGAAAATAATCTAAAAGTTACTTAAATTTTAAACACAGTTTTACCATTTGACCCAACAATTTCATTACTAGGTGTAAATACCCAAGAACAATGAAAATACATTGGCTTATGATAACTTGCACACGAATGTTAAGAGCAGCATTATCCATAATAGCCAAAGTGGGATCAACCCAAATGTTCAACTGGTGAATGGATAAATACAATTGTGGTGCACCTACAATACAATAGTATCATTTGTCCATAAAAATATCAAAGTCCTGATACATGTTACAACTTGCATGAACCTTGAAAACATGTTAAGTAAAAGAAGCCACTCACACAAGATCCTATATTATTTCTTTTATGTAAAATGACAAGAATAGGAAAATCTATAAAGTAGATTAGTGTTTACTTAGGACCTGGGAAGACTGAGGCATTGAGAGGTGATAGCTATAGAGCATGGGCATTCATTTTTAGGAGATAAAAAAGTTCTAAATTTGATTGTGTTTATAGTTTCACAACTTCGTAAACATACTAAATATCATTGAATTGTACACTTTATGTGAATTGTCTGGTATGTGAATTTGTGAATTATATCTCAGTAAAGCTATTTACAAAAAAATTAGTTGTCCATATATGTGTCACTCTATTTCTAGACTTTCTAATATTATTTCATTGATTCATTTGTCTATGTTGATATAAAAACACACCATCATAATTTTATAGATTTATAGTAAGTTTTGAGATCAGGTTTGCCTTTTGACTTTGTTCTTATTTTTTGAAAGTTATTTTGGCAATTCTAGGTTCTTGGAATTTCTGAATGAATTAAACCACATGTCAATTTCTATAAAAAGCCTGCTGAGATTTTAATGGTTATTTTATTTATCATTTATTTTAGATATATTTGATCTCATCATAATGTTAAAACTCCTGAGACATGACCAAGGTACCCACCCTTTATTTAAGCCTTCTTTAATTGCTTAACAGCAATCAGCAATATTTTTAGGTCTCAGTTTGCAGATCTCACACATTTTCATTAAGACTTATGGTATATTTGATATTATAATAGGTGTTATTTGTATTTTAATTTCAGATTTTTAAAATTTCAGATGTTTTTTTTATATTGGCATTACACCCTGCAAACTTCCTATATTCATATATTAGTTCTAGTAACATTTTTGTATATCCATCAGATTTTCTACATAGATTATCCTGTTGTCTGCAAATTAAGATAGTTTTACTTCTCGCTTTCCAATCTGGATACCTTTTTTCATATATTATTACACTTATTAAAACCTCCAGCACAATGTTAAATAGAAGTTGTGAGAGTGGGTATACTTGTCTTTTTCCTGATTTTAATGGGGAAACATGGTCATTTCCTCTTAATTATGATGCTAGCTATAGAGTCGAGGTAGATGCTTATATCAGGCTGAAGAAACCCTTTCTCCTAGCTTGTTGAAAGTTTTTCTCATCAAAAGTGAACTCTGGATTTTGTTCAATTTCTCTCAGATACATTGAGATGATTGACACTGGCTATGACTAATCAGAAGCAACCTCCAGCTGGATATGGGAGCGTCTTCACCTCAATCACAGATTAGAGGAGTGAACACCTGAAACAAATTAATGGAAGCAATGGATTTGGGGTAGAAACAAACAGTAACCATTCACCTATCTTTCAGGTGAAGCCACTTTTTCCTATCACCCAAAACTTGTCATCAGCCAAGACTGAAGTGCTCAAAGTGCATTCTTTTAGGCTTCTCTGGCTTTGCATATTGTTTAGTGTTTATAATTTATTTACACACCCCAATATCAGTATGTGCATGATGCACTTCCAACCATACTTTGTCTCAAAAATTAATTAGGAAATGTTTTACACAGGGAGGTAGTAACTTCCTTTTCAGGCTTCTACATGGAAACACAAATGGAGTTTTGTATTTCTTAATACAGAACGTTCATAGTATAATATGGATAGTATTTTGGGAATTGAGGATTTCACATCACAGCACCAACTGGGAGCTATGTAATATTTTTCAAAGTGTTTAGAAATTTTCTATTTCACTGAGACACACATTCTGCTAGGTCATTCAGAACAACATTTTGGATTAAAAAATTCATTACATGTTACTTCCACATAATCTAATTTGTCAGAATATAAACATTTCCTCTTGGTTTAAATATTGAATAAAATATGGTCATCAGAGTAATGATAAAGACTGCAGAGTTTACCAGACTGTAATCAGCCTACCTTCAGTCATTAGATCTACGTTCTCCTTTATTTAACATTGTTACAAACTATCCTAAATGAGGGAATAAATAGTGTAATAATGTGATGCTTATGTAACTTTAAAATACAGAGTTTCTAGGGAAAATAAACAAAATCACAATCAAATATGAGATAAAGTCATGGATTTCAGTTACTGTCATTGTGACTAATCCATGGATATTTGAAATGATGACATATAAAGACCCAGATTAATTAAAACATTTCATGAAGAATAGTGATACAGTATAGTCAACAAAAGAAACAAAATCTATAAATATAATAGTAAATTCAAAATGAAGAGACATCCTGTACTAAGACTGGAAATTGATATTGTCATTGGGACTGCAGCTGCAATATTGTGTTAATTCTGGGGCACTTCAATACCAGGCATATGTAGCAACGCTGGAAAGAATCCAGGAAAAAAACAACCGAATAATGAGAAGGAAAGACTGATTTATGAGGGGAGATTAAAGCAGCATAATATTTATAGCTGGGCTAAAGGAATATGAAAATGATCTGCAAATATTTGAAAGATGTAAATAACAAGTAGAAAAGGAATTCTTGAGGAGGAAGCAGAATTAGAGGCAATGCAATCTGAATGGAAAGTGGTAGGGTTATTTATGCCAAGTAAAGATTAAAACACACACATAACTTCCTGACTGGACTACTAAACAGAAGAGCAGTCTTTCTCCTTAAGCACTGAATGCCCTCCTGCACAAAACACTAAAATGTGTTATTTTATGGATTACTCATGCACTGACAGGCAGAGAGTGTGAGTTATTTTATCAAAACCAGAACAGAAAGATATAGGATATGTTGTCTGACTCACCGTCTGAATCTACCGAATAGAATTCCATTTTTTTTTCTTTGATTTAAGAATGTAGAGACTTATTTTCTGGTTTTTAAATCCTTCACATAAGAAGTTATTTGTGAAGACTGTGAGTGAGTCATCACTAAAATCATAAGCAAGCAGGGAAAATTTACACAGAATAGCTGTACTAAGATCCTTCTCCAAGAGGAGAGGACAAATGATTGGCATTTAAGTAGACCTACAGATGGTAGCGTCTCCAGTGTAGTGCTTCAATGTGTGCGTCTATTAATCTGGCTTCTCAATTGCATGAATTTCTCTCCTTCAATTATCTTATTTAACAACATGAATTGATAATGTCACTGGCAAAACCCGTTAACAATTCCCAGGGAATAAAAATGGAATTTGGGTAATAAGAGAAAGTCTAACCTTTTTTTCCTTTGTGCTTCATCTAGTTTCACTTGCTCACTGAGGGCTGCGTGCAGAGGCCTTGCACCCTGCCCTTCCGACCAGAGTTCCTAGTGCGAAAAAGCTGTGCCAGACACGCCAGCTGGGCCGGCGCGTGCAGAGAGGCTGCGGGACTCTGCGATCTGAGCCTGAGCGGTGCAGCTGCGCCTGCCCCGCGAGAGCCCCGCCCTCTCGCCGCGGAGGAGAACCCTGTCCAGCAGCCCCGCCCACGGCTCTTCTGGAGAGCATGTACCTCGAGTGCAATCCACATCTCCATCTATGATCAAAGAATAAGGCTTTCCTCTGCATCTGAACAGAACTTGGTCTCATTCTGTTGGCACGAGCAACACCGTGCAGGAGGACATTTGGGGACGAACTCGGGAGGGTCAGGATCAATAAATCAGACCTATGTTTATTCCTTAGAACATCTCATCATTTCTACACATATTAAAAAAAAAGGATTTAAGGTATTTCACTCTTTTAAAGTCCCTTCCCATATTCACATCCACTTCCTATAAAACTGCATTTCTCACCACTTTTTTTTCCAGTAACCCTCAGCAGCAGTCTCCATCTCCCATCTTTTCTCAAAGTTTGGCTCACTTTGTCTAATATTATAATCATTCCTTTGCATACCCCCTCAAATTTTTGGACATCTCTACCTTGCTTTTACTATCTTGGAAAGTAAAACTGTTTATATCCCAACTTCTACTTATTTCACACGTGAATATGGATAGACTAAACATTTTTCAATGTGTGCTGTATATGGTAGATATTAAATATCAGTACAAATCCATTATCTCCCCTTTTCTGCAACAGATCCATATTCAGGTGGATATTAGACTTTCCAGCATCTTACACCACTCTGGCAGGCTGTGCCCACGTGACTAATTTTTCATCAATTAAATGTTAGCAGAAGTGATGTTTTCATCTTTTGTTTCTTTACTTATATAGAAATTTAAGCAAACAATCTTTCTCTCCCATAGCCTGGGATAAGTTTGTCAGCCATACTTGAACAGGCAGATAAAGTCAGTCCTTAGAGAAAAACCAAGATAAATTTTGGAAAGATACGAGGTCATTAAATGATCTTCAGTAGCAGGAGCAGAGCTCTCCACCAACCTGAAGCAATCATTTCAGGTCTGTTACTAGAAACAGAAATAAACTTGCAACTTTTTAAACCACTTTATTTTTGGGATTTATCAATTAAAGTTGCTGATTCTTTGACTTAAAGTAGTCACAGGGATCACATTATATCCACTACCATCATCCTCAATATGCCACTAATGTTGCCCAGCAATTTTTCTACATTTGACTAATCCATTCATTTTTCCACTCCCCTGTGACATTTCAGACATTGTTTTCTCTACCCCAGTATCCAGCAAGTTCTTCCTCATTCTCCCCCGACCCTTTTTTTTTTCATAACTTTGCATTTTATTTCACTGAAAAGGAAAAAAAAAAAAAAAAAAAAAGAAGAAGCAAGCAATATAGAAATTCTGAAATTCCATATCACCATATCTACCTATGACAACCTATAAAATATGCTAGGATTAATTAACCTAATTCCTCAACTAAAAGGTATCACTTCAGTGATTTTCTCCTTCTCTATTGCATTATTCATTTTCTTCAAATGTTTATGTCATTCCAATCAGTATGAAAATATTATATAACCAATCAAAAACAGTAACAATAACAACAAAAACCTTATGGAAGCTTCCTTCCTCCACCAGCTGCTCCATATTTCTCCTCTTTTTTGGGGGATATTCCATTGCTTAAATCAGGGTTAAGAAGTCATAAAAAGTTCCTTCATATATTAAATTTTCTTAATATATGGCAAATTCCCTAATTTAACCAGAACAAAGTACTAATTGTACAGTTGCTCTTATTAATATTTAAATGCACATGTTATCATGAAGTAAGTAAAAATGATAATCTGATTAATATAAAGAAAAACCCTGAAAAAAATCATAGAGCAAATATGTTATTTTCAGATAAATGTGCTTAACCCCTTTTATCTTGTCACTCCCTTAAAAGGTATAAAATCTAAATTTTGTGACATGGTAGACCAAGTTATTAGTGATCTAAAACCACCCTTATTCTATATCTGTTTCCCCCATTAGTCACCAAATAAAATCCTTTGTTGTTACTGTCCAGGGAGTGTCCTATATCTGATTCTTGGAAAGACTGAACACTTCACCTAACCCTGCCTCTTCTATCCTTTCCTGCACCTGAAATGCCCTCTCACTCCTTCCACCTTCTGCACATCTCCCAAATCAACCATCAGAAGTGTGCTCACTATTCCACAAGGCTATGTTACCAATTGTACTACTAATCTCATACTTCAGGATAAATTAAAGTGTGGCATCTTTGTCATTTCATTTGTATAAATGTATCTTATTGTCACAACAATATTTTTTAGTCAAGGGAGTATACAAATATTAAATTAAGGATAAAGCAAGAAGCATGTGTAGGAGGCAATGATATATGAAACTGTGAGATCAATTGTGATGAAAATCAAATAGAAAATGCTTCAAAACTCCTAATACCAAATTAAGTTAGGAGAATATAATTCCTTCGAAAACAAAAATTTACTGATAGTTTTTGAGTGGAGAATGATACGATCAATATTGATCCTTAATAAGACTTTTGAAAAATATTTATACAGTAAATTAAAAGGAAGTGCAAAATGGAATGTGGAAAGTGATCATTGCAGAATAAGAAAAACTGAGATGGGGACGGTGGTAAGAATAAGAAGGAAAGCATAGCGAAGGTAGTGGTGTGGTCATTAGAACCTCTCTTCGAGGCTGAAGTATTCTTTCCAACTGTAGGGACTGTTGACTACTAGTGGCAAGGTGAATAACCAATGCCTACAGGAAATTTCCCCTTTCAAAGTTATGCCCCCTTCCTGAGAGCAGTCAGCATCCAATGATTGGTCAATATGGGAGGAACAAGGCCTGGTCCCCTTTGTCATAACTGGAATCATCTCATAGGGTCAGCATAGTCTCAAGAGCTCGCTTGGGTTGGTTAAGGCCTATTGCAAGTGCTCCAGAGTTAAACTCCTCCCTTTATCCAGTCTTAGTTCTCTCACTTACTGGTGTGATTCTTCAGTCACTCACTTACTGGTGTGGTTAGCACAGTTGGATTTGCAAATAATTCTAGGAAGGATGCTTAAAACAGGAATTTTGTAGTTGGATCATCTGTCAACCAGTGAACAAAGAGAACCCTATCACTGGTGTCACAGTACTAATAATGATTGGCTACTGAAGCAGTGCTTCTCTTAAAATGTTACTGGTACTATACTTGGGTAAGATACTAGTAGAAGTGAATGAATGCCCCAAATAAAATAAATCTCAGGTGTTTGGGAAATTCTTGAAATTAATAATTTTAAAGACTAAGACAAAATACTATAAAGCTCCTAGAAGAAAACATAGGCAAAACATTTTCTGACATAAATCTTAGCAATATTCCCCTATGGCAGTCTACCCAGGCAATAGAAATAAAGGAAAAATAAACAAATGGGACCTAATTAAATTTATAAGCTTTTGCACAGCAAAGGAAACCATAAGCGAAACAAAATGACAACCTATGGAACTGAAGAAAATATTTGCAAATGACATGACTGCCAAGGGACTAATTTCCAGAGTATATAAACAGCTCATATGACTTAATAACAAAAAAACAAACAACCCAATCCACAAATGAGCAGAAGATCTAAACAAGCAATTCGTAAAGAAGATATACAAATAGCCGTAGTCACATGAAAAAATACACAGTATTGCTAATGATCATAGACATGCAAATGAAAACTACAATGAGGTATCACCTCATACCAGTCAGATTGGCCATCATTCAAAAATCCGCAAGAGATAAATGCTGGAGAGGGTGTGGAGAAAAGGAAATGTTCCTATACTGTTGGTAGGAACGTAGTTTAGTGCAGACATTATGGAAAATATTATGGAGATTCCTCAAAAAATGTAAAATAGACTTACCATGTAATCCAGCAATCCCATTCCTGGGCATATATCCAGAGAGAACTCTAATTTGAAAAGATACATGCACTCCAATGTTCATATCAGCACTATATACAATAGCCAAGACATAGAAGTAATCTAAATTAATGTCCATTAACAGAGGACTGAATAAAGAAGCTGTGGTATATTTATACAATGGAATGCTACTCAGCCATAAAAAAGCATACAATAATGCCATTTGCCACAACATGGATGGATCTGGAGATCATCATTCTAAGTAAAGTAAGCCAGAAAGAGAAAGGAAATTACCACATGATATCACTCATATGTGGAATCTAAAACAAAAAAAACCCCAAAAAAACAAAAAAGAGAAGAGACATTATTGAACTTATCCACAAAACAGAAACAGACTCACAAACATAGTAAATAAAATTATAGTTACCTGAGGGAAAGGGGGTAGGAAGGGATAGATTGGGAGTTCAATATTTGCAAATATTTAACTACTATATATGAACTAGATAAAAAAATAAATTTATCCTGTATAGCATAGGGAACAATGGAATACTATTCAGCCATAAAAACCAACAACATAATGCCATTTGCAGCAACATGGATGTTCCTGGAGAATGTCAGCCAGAAAGAGAAAGAAAATACCATATGAGATCACTCATATGTGGAATCTAAAAACAAAAAAAGAATATAAATACAAAACAGAAACAGACTCATAGACATAGAATACAAACTTGTGGTTGACAAGGGGGTGGGTGGGAAGGGATAGATTAGGAGTTCAAAATTTGTAGATACTGACAGGCATATGTAGAATAGATAAACAAGATTATATGGTATAGCACAGGGAAATATATACAAGGTCTTGTGGTAGCTCACAGTGAAAAAAAAATGTGACAATGAATATATGAATGTTCATGTATAACAGAAAAATCGTGCTCTACACTTGAATTTGATACATTGTAAAATGACTGTAACTCAATAAGAAATGTTAAAAAAACATTAGAACTCCAATTATTATAAATTATTAGAAAAATTATTATTAGAAAAATAAACAAATGGGACCTAACTGAACCTAAAAGCTTTGGCACAGCAAAGAAAACCATAAGCAGAATGAAAAGACAATCTACAGAATGGGAGAAAATACTTGCAAATGACATGACTGACAAGGGACTAATTTCCAAAATACATAAACAGCTCATGCAGCTTAATTAAAAAAAAGGAAGAAGAAGAAGAAGAAGAAGAAGAAGAAGGAGGAGGAGGAGGAGGAGGAGGAGGAGGAGGAGGAGAAGAAAAGGAAGAAGAAGAAGAAGAGGAAGAAGAGGAAGAAGAGGAAGAAGAGGAAGAAGAAGAGGGAGAAGGAGAAGAAGGAGAAGAAGGAGAAGGAGAAGAAGGAGAAGGAGAAGAAGAAGAAGGAGAAGAAGGAGAAGGAGAAGAAGGAGAAGAAGGAGAAGGAGAAGAAGAAGAAGAAGAAAAACCCAATCTGAAAATGTGAAGAAGACCTAAATAGACACTTCTCCAAAGACTTTCAGATGGCCAACAGGCACATGAAAAGATGCTCAATGTTGCTAATTATCAGAAAAACACAAATCAAAACTACAATGAGGTATCACCTCACATGAGTCAGAATGGCCATCATTAAAAAGTATACAAATAATAAATGCTGGAGAGGGTGTGGAGAAAAAGCAACCCTCCTACACTGTTGGTGGGAATGGAAATTGGTGCGGCTACTATGGGAAATGATATGGAATTTCCTTAAAAATCTAAAATTAAATTTACTATATGATCCAGCAATCCCACTCCTGGGCATACATCTGGAGAAAACTAATTTGAAAAGACACATGCACCCCAATGTTCACAGCAGCACTGTTTACAATAGCCAAGACATGAAAACGACCTAAATATCCACCAACAGATGACTAGATAAAGAAGATGTGGTGTGTACACACAATGGAATAGTACTCAGCCATTAAAAAGAATGAAATCATGCCATTTGCAGCAACATAGATGAACCCAGAGATTATCATACTGAGTGAAGTTAAGTCAGTCAGAGAAAAACAAATATTATATTATATATCACTTATATGCTGAATCTAAAAAAAAATGAGACAAATTATGTTTATAAACCAAACACAGACTCGTGAACATAGAAAACAAACTATGGTTGCCAAAGGGGAAATGGCGGAGAGGGATAAATTAGGGGTTGGGAATGAACAGACACATGTTACTATATATAAAATAGACAAACAACAAGGACCTACTGTATAGCACAGGGAACTATAGAAGATTTCTTGTAATACCATATAAGAAAAGAATATGAAAAGAAAAAAATATATATGTATAACTGAATCACTTTGCTGTACACCTGCAATTAACATTGTGAATCAACTACATGTCAATAATTAAAAAAAAAAAAAATTAGAACTCCAGCAGCATCTGTTTCTCTTTTTGCATTTGCTGCTGCTCTTTGTCAACCATTTATGCTGACCCTCAGTCCACAAGAAATAATAATCACTGTACCATCCAACTTTTCATGAAAAAATTTAGACAATATAAAGGAAATAGTCCACAGCTACTAATTCCAGATCTTTCATGAAATAAACTTTTGGTCTAAATTAGTCTGGCTAGAAGTGAACAATAGGCACAATTACTTGTAAATTGAAAGCAAAAAATTTGAGAAACTCAGAGAAAAAAAGCCAAAACTGGTTGTTGACTTATGGTCAAACAACCCAAAATCTGAATGCTATAGTTCAAAACTGACCTCCTTACCTTAACATCAAATACCAGATTTAGAGTTTTTAAAGGAAGTATAAATTTATATGAAATTATAGAACATCAAGTTTGGAAAGAAACACATTGACTATGATTAACGTCTTCAAAATATTTTGCATGTGGTAGGAATAATACATTGCATTCTTCTAACTAGTTTAGGTAGATACTGAAACCTTTTACTTTAGTTTCTTCTTTCAGTAATATACGAAAATCTTGGATGCCTTATATTTGGAAATACAATATTATGGATTAATTTAATACTTATGAATGTAGCATTGAATGTAAAGAGAAAATGATATTTAAAATAGAAGATGTTGTTTTCAGAAAATAATTGGTATTATGATTGTTAATTTGTTTTCAGGAAAAATATGATTTTTAATTTATCTGCCAGTTGATTATAATTATAGTTTGATTTTTCAAGTTTAAAAAAGTTCTCATATTTTTATTAAAAGGAAATTTTAGTTTGAGAAATTTACCAATTTCCTGAGTATAGAATAATAAAAATATCAGTTTTCTACTGCCTTAGGTTATAACCTTGGTGCTACAAAGCTTCTGCTCAGATAAATTACTTCATAAAATTTACTTTAGAAGCAGGCACCAAATATCATATTCATCTCTGTATTGGTAAAATATTTAAAATAAAATTATGAGGTCATTAGTAAAGTCCATTAGAAATTTCAATAACATATCTAGAGACGAACCAGCATGTAGGACATCATTCTTCTCCTTTCATCATTTACAGTTTATTTGAATTTTATGTCATGCTCACTTATTCCACTATTAGAATACCCCTCCTGCTGTTTCAATTTGTGATATCCTTCTTTGTCTTCATTTGAACATTTTCAAATGTAAATTTAGGGAGTTTCTTTTATCTCATGCAAACTGTGGACTTGTAAACATAAAATCTGAAATATCAGTATCAGGCAGTATAACAATATTGTCATATGGAGAAAGATATTCTCAAAAACACAGATATGTTTAGCCAGGTGTTCAAAAGAAAAATAAGTTCAAAAGAAAAAAAGAACTGATATTAGTGCACATTATATTACCAATGAAAGTAATTATTTGCTGTGTTGTTAGTAAAAGTAATTTACACTGCATATGACCCCTGGGTGGTTACAAAAGCAAATTCATCTTTTAACAGAGTTTTGCTGTTTTCTTTTGTTTTTGTTTGGTTTTTTAATGCATATAGAAGTATGGGTAAGTCATCATTAAATTGGGATTATTAATAGGTTTCAATGACATGGAATACATTTTTTGAGACAAACTTTATCAAAGTAGGAAGAGATCAAAATTGCATGGAAACTGAGTGCTGATAAAGCTCTTATCAAAACTAGACTTGATTTTATATGTGGTTGGATATAAGTCAGTGTACCACTTTGACAGGCCAATTGAGCATAATATATTGCTTATGTTATTGCATTACCTAAATGAAAATATGTGTATACAAAAAAACACAACATATAAAGACAATGCTAAAGTCTCCTAAACATTGGTAAGTGTTGTAAATTATACTCAACAAACACTTATTTGTGTACCAGGTACCAGGCACCATACGAGGGATGAATATAGGAAAGGCAGACAAAGTCTGTTCCTTCATAGATAATAAATTCTATTGAATTAAGTGCTGTCTGACTTACTTGTTCTTAACACAGGGATCAGCAAACATTTTGGGGGAAAGGGCAATATAACAAATATTTCAGGCTTTGCAAGATATACAAGATTTCTGTCATCTTCTTTACATTTTTACCAACTCTGTAAAAATGTAAAAGATAAAAATAAAAAACATTTTTTAGATCATGTACCTTTAAAAGATGACAAACTATAGTTTACCTTCCCTCATCTAAAAATTAATTCATGTATTTGATCAATGATACCAGTAAGGTTAATTCTCGTTATCCAAAGAACTTGAATGCTAACTTTTCTGCTCCAAGGATAGTCACTAAATTGTAATTTAACAATTCTGTGTATAACCCATTCAATATTCTGGCCTTTAAGTTGGACTGAGTATAATTGATTGACAATCAGAATTCATTTCAATCACCTTCCAGTTTTTTTTTTTTTCCCTGTGTTGCAGAGACAGAACATTTCTTTCATTCTCTCTTCACTAGGTTCTAGATGTGAGTAAGTTACACAAATTTGTTGTATGAAAATTGAAAGAGGCCAACTTCCTGCTGCATTGAGTTACTGAGCAAGATCATGAATATTACAATGTTGAGTCTCTCCATGAATATTGGAAGGCAAATGCAGGGCTAAAACCTGTTGGATTGCACTTTCTGGTATCCATGATGTTGTGGAAGTTCTGACACTAATCCTCTGATCCTGGATCCATGAATTTCAGGTTACACATGCATGCTTGACCTCAGTAGTTCCAGCAGTTACCTCTTGATCCTCTATGTTCTTAACTGTGGCAGAGATCTAACTCTAACAGGGGTCTGTTCTCTTATTGTCTAGCAATCACTTGAGAAGCTCTAGTCTGGAGCCAACTCCTTTAGAACTTCTAATAGTCTTGTGAGCATCTATTTCCCTGTTTTAAATTACTTTCTGCTGAAATACCTAAAATAATCTCTGTTTCTTTCGTGTATCTTCAGTTGCAATCGATTTCTGTACCAGAGATGGTTGTGGGTAAACACGTGCTCAAAGATGAAAACTGGAAATTGGTTATCTGACATTGCTGGGTTTTCAGTGAGAATCGATTATCACTGAAAACGGGACACTGGTAATTCATGGAAGGCAAAAGCAAATGTATACATTATATGGTCACCTGGGATGAAATGCTAATTTGTGGACCATTTTGTTGCTAATAAAAAAAGCAAGGAAGGTGGGGGTCAATGGCAGTTTCTATTAGAATTGGAGAAGTTCAAGCAAAACAGAGACAAGCTCAGAGTTTTAAAACCTAGTTTAAAACATGAGGCAGGACTAGGGAGATTTTATGACTGTCCAAAAATCATTTCTTTTACATTAGCCACATGGGAGTAACATACTTAAAATCGTTTATAGATCTGATGTCATGAGTTGCTGAATTAAAGCATCAGTCTAATTCACAGGCATTTCTAGGTGTCTTATGTAAAAATTTGGGCACAAGTTTAGATATAGTAGAACTCTACTCACTGGAGTTGCAGAGGCAGGACATTTACTGCAGTCATATTTGGGTAGATTAAGTCGATGCTGAATACCTAACACCATTGTCAGCATAAGCAGCCTTTCATCTACTATTTAAGAAGGTTGCACCTGCCTTACCTGAAAACCCTCTAATTATCTCTACTTGAGATAGTGACCATACAAAAGACTTTTCCTCATGTTGTTTCCATTCCTTCTTTACATATAAGTAGGGTTACATCTCATAATATCCAAAAGAACAACACTAAATTCTCCTCAAACTGAAATAAGGTTTTACTTACTAAGTTGAATCATATAAAATTATTTGAGCATTCTGACCTATAATATAATGTATACATTTCTATCTAAAAATTGACATATGCTTTAATATTATATGTAAAAACAGCTAGCAAGTAAAGCTAGAACAGGCAGTATGGGTTCTAACTTTAGTTCTGAAGGAGGATTAGTAAAATGGCCACATTTAGGCTAACAGATTGCTTATTCTTATGCTTGCCCTTAAAACAGTCAACTGACCTGACTGACCGGTTGCTACTCACAGTTCCAGGCCCACTGTTAAAACTAAAGCTATTGATCTTATTGTTTCTACTTTATCCAGTAATCAAAAACTATAATCATCCTAGGTCTCTGAGCTGATCTCCAGGGAGAAGGTCACAGAACTGCAACCTTACAAAGCAGGCTAAATACCAAGTAACAACTGCTGGCCTCTATAGAACTGGTCGCCTGGAGGCATCATGATACCATTCTAAGTCTTCTGATAAGAAAATGATTCTGTTGATTGTTATTGTTTGAGCTATGGCTGTATAACCACCCCACCCCATCCCCAAGGTGGGTTCCCAGCTTTGAAGGCACTAGCCTGCTGTGAGTCCCCTTTGCCCAGCAAAGTAATAAAGCTGCATCTTTTTTTCCAAGCTCCAAGACCCAGTCTCTGAGTTATTCGGCTTGTCAGGTAGGGGGGCCGATCTTTCGGCAACAGTTTGACACAAAGGTGTTGGTATAAGAGTAGTTAATACAGATTCTGAATTCAGTGTGTTAGCTTAAACAGCTCGGATGCTTGCTCAGTTTACTGGTTGAAATCCAATTACGATCCACATTAAAAGATATCTGGATGTCAAAAGTGCCTTGGCTTAATGTTGAGGAAGAAATTCAAATAGGCATATAGAAAATTTCTGTAACCGGAGTTCACGCAACCATTTTCATCTGAGAGAATACTGAAGATACAGCCCTCACCAAGGCACTAAATATTAGGGAATCATCAACATTCTTTCAAAACTCTGTAGTAGCTGTCCTTCATAGACTGGAAATAAGAGTAGGGGAAGCTACCATGGAAAATGAGCTCCCTGAATTAAAGGAGCAAATATATTGGCAGTGATAGAGTCCAAGTGGTAGCATCTAACCAGCAGAATTAAAGTGAGAATGGTTATTGTAATAGGCTGCATAACTCAAGAGATAACCAGAAGGTTACCCCTAGAAGAATCATTGACGATGGTGAATTGATTTTGAGGTACCTATAAAACATACAGATGGGCAAAGAACAAAAGCTCTAATATATCCATAAAATAGCTACAACAATATCTAAATATGATAAAGAGAAACTTGATCACAGATCATGATGAATATCTTTGCTCCCTCCCTAAAGTACCTTGAATGGTACTCCTACAAGTTTTCACTAAAATTATTCTTCTCAGCCTTCTGCAAAAGTACTTATATACAGAAGCAATTGTTTTGTGAAGGAGAATGACACTGGAAAAAACTGGTTCCTGGCTCTGAGGTATTGCTGATTTCATAACACAGGAGACCAAAATGGGCTTCCAATCCAAATGAGTATGGTGAAAATGAATGGAATTTGGACACAAATCATACAGTAAACTCTAGGACTGATGATATGAAAACTCACTCACTTTATGGATAGTCTCACAGTTCAGGGCTGTGTGTGTTGAAAGAGAATGCTCCTAACATTAAAATCTACATATCTGTATGGCCTGTTAAGAAGCCACATGAATCTTAGAAAAATGGTAATGTTATCGTAAATGTAATTAGGTCATACACTCAGTGGAAGAAGCTTCTCTTGGCATCTTATTTACTGGAGCAATTCAGCCTACATCTTCTCACGTGGTCACTACTGTTGAGCTGCCTAATGCTGGCTTTTCTCTGTCCCAATAAGCAGAGAACAACAGAAGCAGTTTACTTCAACCTGGAAGGGACAGGGACACAATCTAATTCTTTGTCATTAAGTCCACAACAACAGTAGCAATGGTGTGATTCTGTTATAATTTACTTCCATACTTTCTCATACTTGCCTTTATATTGACAACACCAAGGCAATGTGACCAGGGAAACAAAGACTAAAAAATACCTTAGAAGTCTCAGTGATATTTATACATGTTAGAAGGCTGGAGGAAAGTGTTATACAGATCTGAAGACCTATACAGTAAGTGCAGCTGTAGAGGGACAAAAGTCTTGAGCTTGCCAGGATACTCCTCCTAAAGCCAAAAAAAAAAAAAAAGGGGGGGGGGATTCACTGCTCTGTGAGTAGTAGAGCATAATATCTGAGGTCTCCACTGAGCACTACAGACAACTCACATCACTTTTGTGTACTGATCTATCTCATAAGACTTCTGTGTTTTTTGGAAAAAATTCTTAGAGAATAATTTTCTCCATCACCTCAGGCCATGGTGCAAGCAGTTCTGACCTTGAGCAGATCAAATGTTGCTTGAAGTCTCTGTTGCAAAACAGGATGCTCTGTGGAGACTGAAGCAATTTCTGAGAGGAGCATCACAAAATATGCTCCTAGAGTTTTACAGCATAACTATTCCCCATTTGGAAACTTGATATTGTCTCGTTGAGAAACAGCTCCTACATTGTTATTAAAATGAACTGAACACACGACTATGGAACAACAGAACTCATGCAAACTGACCTACTCATCATGACTTAAATATTATCTAATCTAGAAAACCATGAATCTGACTATGTGCAGTGGTATTTCTTCTTCATTTGAAGTACATTTATGGTTACACGTAAGAAGTTCCTAAAAACACATATAATGTACATAAGCATGTGGCTTATTCACTTAATTCACTTATTTCTACAGTATTTCCACACTTTCCTCATCTATATTGCCATGGAATTATTATAAATATTTAGTTTTCTAAGGAAGAGGGGAAAATCCTGGATTATAGATGATTCCATGCGACATCCTGGCACTAGCTGGAAGCAATCAGCAACACAGAATTGCAATCACCTCAGGTGTGATTCTAGGTAAAAATCTGGATGGAAGTCTTTCCAGGGAAGATAATTTGTAGACCTTGAACTAAGGATAGTAATTGTCTTTATCTATACATTTTTATATAGGACAAATAAAAGTTAATATCCATAAACCACTTATTTTTAACTTGGACTTAATAGTTGAAAACTGAATGTTTTAAATGAAGAGTTAAACACTGTTTACATTAATGTGTAGAGATACCTTACCTATGAAGAAGGCCATATGACTGAAAAAATAGTTTGATCCATGCAGTTTATGTATTGAGACAAATTAGCAATAATTATATAAAAAGAGCAAGCCAAAGATACACATTAATTACAGAGAAAGTATTATTCAGGAAACAAAATACAGTTATAAACTAAATGTGGATCAGAAAACTCAAAATCATTTAATGGTTTTCTCAGTAAGTAGGCATGTGGTTAAAATCAACCCAGGAGACATCTGTGTAGCATTTAGTAAGTTTATTCTAATTTTAATGCAAATGGAAAGGGTATTAGAATATCCAAAAGAGCACTGAAAAATAATAAATTTAGATGATATACATTGCTTGAGTTCAAGATTTATTATAAAGCAAATGGAATGTACAAAATGTCTAAAAATAGAAATAGAAAAATTCACACATAATAGAGAACATTAGCATTCCTCAATATATGTAATAAAAGCAGATAGAATATCAGTAAATGTATAGAAAAATCTTAAAGCTATTGATAACCTTCTTATCAAAAGTACATGAAACCAACTATACTAGGCCCTTTAAAAAGCTTCTGCAAATTTCAAATGATAGAAAGCATTGAGAATAATTTTTCTGACTGTGATGGAATTAAACTGGAAACCAATAATAAAAGTATATATAAAATCTCCACCTGGAATTTAAACAATTAAACAACTTTAAATAGTATATAATTAACAAAGACATCCAAATATTTGGAAATAAATAATAGTAAATGTAGCAATGTAAAAATTGGATAGCTACTGCTAAAGTAGTACCTAATTGAATATTTATTGCATTATATGGAATATTTGAATTAAAAAAAAGCCTGGAAATCAATAATTTCAGCTTACTTCTCAAAAAAACTAAAAACATTACACCAACTAAACCTAAGGAATGTAGCAGGGGAAGTGATATCAGCATTCATGGTGGCAGAAGATACAGCTTGTTTTTGTTCCTTCCTTTTAAAACTAAAATTTGGCATTCACTTACAAACAAACATGCCTTTTTAGAATTGTGGGATCCAACACTATATACCACTAGGTAAGTAGTAGGAGCCTGTGAACTGGCTTTAGCTCCTTTGGGACATAGTCTGGAAGCATCTGTTGTAGAAGGCTGACTTGGACAAACATCCACAAACTAGTGAGCCTTTGCAAAGGTTCAGGTTGCCTGAGGAGACATTTCAGCACACAGCTGGAATACATACATATATATAATGAGTTTGAATGCACTGTAGTGGGTAAGAGAAACTTTGCCAGCACCACCTCTTTGCCCAAGATGGCACATCTTAGAGCTAGGAGAGGCTGGCAATCTCTACTGAAGAGGAGAAAAAGTAAGTGAATGTTCCTCTTCTCCAGCTGTGTGGGATGCTGCTAAAGAAACCCATCTCTCTCCTGCAACACCTAGAGTATTAATGCGGGACCTCCGTTATTTGGGGGGGGGGGGTGGAGAACGAGATCAGAAAAGAGGCAGATAAGAATATCGGATGGCATCAAAGGGATCCAATTCCTGCTAACCGTGTTCTAGATTCAACCAAGAAGCTTGTTTGTGAACCACTGAGGAAGCCTCACCCAGAGATGCCTCATATTGGCCCACAGGAACCCTGAACTCCCTGAGTGCTAAATACCTCCTCCCAATCTTCGATTGGCTCCTTGTGCATAATCCCAAAGGAGTTAGCTTGGGAGACTGGGAGCACTTACAGAAAACACTCCTCGGTCTGTGGGTAAATGAGAACCAAAATCTTGAGCAGTAGTGCTGCCTTTGGGAAAACAAAAAAGAGATTTCTAGCAGCCAGCCTGATGCATTATAAAATCAAGAGAAGATAACCTTAAGAATTCTGCCACAAGAAGCAGCCAGAGGCATAGAGCAAATGTATCTATACAAGGTTGAAGAAAGCCACAGAAAATATAACAGGATTGGCATAAAGTAGCTCTCACCTGAAGGCAGCTAGTAAAGATTAGAGGAGGTTAATGCTATTTCCAATGAAAAACGGCAGTACAAAACTCCAAGGAACATGAAGAATCAAGGCAATAGGTCATCACCAAATGTTCCCAATACTCCTCCAATAACTGAACCCAATAACATGGAGGTCTGAGATTCACCTCATAAAGAAATCAAAATAGTTGCTTTGAGGACACTTGATGAGCTATACAAAACACAGAAAGAAAAATCAATGCAAATAAGAAATCAATACACAGGTAAAATAAGCAATTTAACAAAGAGAGAAAAACCATTAAAAAAAAAAAACAAACCCAAAAACATTCTTGAGCTGAAGAATTCAATGAATGAAATAAAGAATGCAATAGAGAGTATGAACAGAATAAACCAGGAAAAGAACCAGTGAGTTAGATGATAGAAACTTAGAAGTAAACCATTCAGAAGAAAACAAGGAAAAAAGAATGAAAAAAAAGTGAAGGAAGCCTATGTGATTTATGCAACACCATTAAAAGAATCAAATCAACATTACAGGAGTTTCAAAATGATAATGAACGGAGAAGAGGGCAGAAAATTTATTTAAAGAAATAGTGGATGAGAACTTTCCAAAACTGGGGATATTTGTATTTGAAGCTCATGAAGCTAACAGATCACTTCATTATTTCAATCCAGCATGATCTTCTCCAAGACACATAATACTACTGTCAAAAATAAAAAACAAAGAGAGAATTCTAAAAGCAGCAAGAGAATAATAGATTGTAACCTATATAGGAGTGCACACTAGGCTATTAGGAGATTTCTCAGCAGAAACCTTACAGACCAGGGGAGAGTGAAATGGTATTCAAAGCTGAAAGAAAAAAAATACGCCAGTCAAGAATACTCTATTTGCCAATGTTATCCTTCAAATATGAAGGAGAAATAAAGATCATCCTAGACAAACAAAACCTAAGGGAGTTAATCACCATTAGACCTGTCTTAAAAGAAAGGCTAAAAGGAAGTAGAGCTGTAATGAGCAGATTCTAATTAGTAAAGATGAAATCATAGGAAAATATATAACACATTGACAAAGGTAAATATAAAGTAAGATTCAGAAAACTCCAATTTTGAAATAGGATGGTGTGTCAAACTTTAACCACGGTATAATGTTTTAAAAAGAGTATTAAAAATAACAACAGCTACTATAATTTGTTAACAAGTATTTAATACAAAAGTAAATCAATTGTGACATTAAAAATAAGAAAGGGGGACAAGTAAAAAGGTAGTTTTTTTGTATATGATTGAAGTTAAGTTTCTATCAATGTAAAATAGACTATTATAGCTATAAGATGTTTTATGTAAGCTTCATGGTAACAACAAAACAAAAGCCTATAAGGCACTCACAAAAGATAAAGGAAGAAAATTAGAGCATTCCACTGGAAAACCAAAAAATACACAAAGGAAGACAAGGAGAGGAAAAATGAAACAACAGAACAACAAAACTGCAATTAATATAAGATAAAATCAGAAAGTCCTCACATACTAAAAAAAAAATTATTCTACAAGTAAATTGATTGAATTTGCCAATCAAAAGGCACAGAGAAGCTGTAGGGATAAAAAATGAGACCCAATTATACACTGTCTATAAGAGACTCACTTCAGCTCAAAGGACACACATACACTCAAATTAAAGGGACAGAAAAAGATATTCCATGTAAATAGAAAGTAAAACCAAGATAAATAGCTATACTTGTATCAGATAAAACAGATTTTAATGCAAAAATGGTAACAAGAGACAAAGAAGGTTATTATATAATGATATAGGGTCAATTCATCAAGAAGAGATAACAATGTAAATATATACACACTTGACATCAAGCACCTAAATATATTAAGCAAATACTAATAGATCTGAAGGGGAAAATAGACAATAATATAGTAACAGTAAGCAATTTCAATACACCACTTTCAGGAATGGGTAAATAATCAAGATAGAAAATTAGCCAAGAAACATTCAACTTGAACTGTACTTTAGAAAAAAATGAATGTTGTAATAGACATGTATAGGTATTCCATTCAAAACCAGAAGAATACATATTCTTCAAAAAGTCCATATGGAACATCCAATAGGACAGATCATATGAAAGGCCACAAAACAAGTCTTAGAAAAAGTAAGAAGACTGAAAACACAGCAAATATCTTTTCCAACCACAATGGTATGAAACTAGAAATCAACAAAAGGAAAGGTGGAAAATTTACAAAAATGTGAAAACTAAACAACATGCCCTTGAACAACTAAAGTTTCAAAAAGAAACCAAAAAGGAAATTTAAAAAATAACTCTAAATAAATGAAAATGGAAAACAACACACTAAAACCTATGAGATGTTGCAAAATCAATTCTTAGAGGAAAGTTTACAGCCATAAATGCATATATTAAGAAAAAGAAAGATCTCAATTAAGCAACCTAATTTTACACTTCAAGAAAAAAATAAACTAAACCCAAAGTTAGCAGAAAGAAGGAAATGACAAATACCAGAGTGGAAATAAATTAGAGATCAGAAAAACAACAGATAAAATCTCTTATTAGATTTTGAGCTGGTTTTTGAAGAGATAAACAAAGTCAACAAACTTTTAACTAAACTAATGAAAAAAGAGAAGATTCAAATAAAATCAGAAATGAAAGAGGAGACATTACAACTGATACTACAAAAATATATAAGATCATAAGAAACTACCATGAACATTTATATGCCAACAAATTTGATAGCCTGCAAGAAATGGATAAATTCCTAGGAACATATAACTTAGCAAGAATAAATCATGAAGACATAGAAAGCATGAGAAGACCAATAATCAGCAAGGAGACTGAATTAATAATCCAAAAGCTCCTAACAAAGAAAAGTCCAGGATCAGACAGTTTAACTGATGAATTCTAAAAACCATTTAAAGAATTAACACCAACACTTCATAAACTTTTCCAAAACATCAAAGAGAAGTGAACACGTTCAAACTCACTTTAAGAAAGCAGTATTACCTTGATACCACAGTCAGGTAAGGACATTAAAAGAAAGTTACAGACTAATATCCCTGATGACTAGATAGAAAAATTCTCAACAAAATATTAGCAAACTGAATTCAACAGCACAGTAAAAGGATTATACACCATGATCAAGTCAGATTTATCCCTGAGTGTCATGATTGGTTCAGGATATGCAATTCAGTAAGTGTGATATACCATGTTAATAAAATGAAAGATAATACCATATGATCACCTTTATAGATGTACAGTTTCATCAAAGCTCCCAAGTGTGGTGAACAAAATGTAATTGTTATAAAAATGTATGAAGGTATTCAGCCTGAGTTTTATCCCAAAGGATATAACACCCTGCAATGAAATCCTTCCCTAAAATGTGGAGCATGAGTCAATCAGGATGATGAATAAGGAACTTCTATTAAAAAATGAGCTGAGTATATACTTAATTTAGTAATTATTATATATTTCTTCTCTTTCTACTATTCTCACTGATATATGTGTCTATTCTTATGCTAATACCAAACTCTCTTGTTTCCTGTAGCTTTACAGAAAATTTTGAAATTGTCTCAGGGGTTTTGCACCTCCAATTTTTGGACATAACATAAGAAAGGAGGTCAGAATTTTGGAAACATTTGATTATTATACAAAGCTTTATTTTTTTCCATTGATATTTCACTGAGCTTTTATATTCTTTCTGTAATATGTTTTAAGCCATAAACAAAAGACTAAAACTGTAATAAAAAACATTATTACAATTCATGGCATGCTTTTAGGAAGTCTTTAGAAGTCTTTAGTGGCTATCCAAATGACTAAGTTTGTATATGTTAAATTTATGCAGTAAGTAATTTAAGGAAAACTTGAATGCTGTGGAGTATACTGCACTCCAAAAAATAAAAGGGATTCAGCTGAATCATAGCTTGATTTAAAGAACACTTAAATTTTTGACTTGGGTAATAAATAAATATGATTTAAAGGAATCACTTGATTCCTATACTCCCCTGTACTAGCACACATTATGGTTCGTATGTTGAAATTGGTGTTTGTGAACATATTTTTAGTCCCAAAGACTATTATTACTTAAATTTCTAAAAGTAAAAAAATGATGTTATAGATAAAGTAATTTTGCCACATGATAGAGTTCATGATATGGCTGTCATCCCTTCCTTCACATTGGGTTTGTTATAGCTCTTTATCAGGTGTTTATTTTCACTTATTTTATTCATTTTGTTCATAATACTCTTGCTCATAATATAAGTAAAACTGTAGCATTTAATTTTATTTGAAGAAGTGTTACTGTTTGTATCATAAGGTGTCTTGGTGCCTGGATTAAGCTCACTGCCTGTACTACATATTATGAGGCTCTGGAGATCCTCCAGTTGCACAGATTTAGCAATTTTCAGTTGTGTACCAATAACAAGGACTTCTATTTCAGAAATATTTAGGTTTAAATGCTAAATATATAATTAGAGTTAAATCAATCAGTGTCTTTTATATTTAGTCCCTTCATTATAAAGTCGGATTTATACCTCAAAGAGTTGTGGTGAAATTTGATGTTATAAGCCATATAAAGACAACTAGTAGAATGCTAGGGTTTTACAGGTTTTCAATGAATGACAACTACTTTTATATTTTATTTGCTTCAAACATATTTTTCACAATTTTGGATATCTGAAATTGATATGGCTATTATAACTGAAATTTTTGATACACCTTGAAAGTATACTATTGATGCAAAATCCACTAAATAGATAAAGATTATCAGCATGTGTTAATATTAAGTGTCATATCACTTAAAATACTCCGTCAAATCTGTCCAAAGAATTATTTCCATAATTACAAAATAAAACTTTGTAGACAACTGTATCAGTTATATTGGCAGTTTCTTATTTAATGGCACATAAATTAATAGTGTGAATTATATTTGATGCAACCTAGATTAGATGAAATACAGTACTACCAATACTAATTATACTGCAATGTGCAAAGTATCTGTCCATCTGAAAATACCATTCTTAGTAAGCAGTTAATGGAAACCAACATATCTAAGAATGTGCTGAGCATTGCCTGAGAACTTATCACAGTGGTTAGAGCCAGATAATCTCTACTGAAATTTGAAATTCCCCTTCTTCTGTTTCATAGCTGTGTGACCTTAGGAATGGTACTTAACTCTGGGCCTCAGTCCCTGATCTGTTAGAAGGTGAATAATAATTTTACTCACCATCATAAGGGTTATGATAAGACTAAATAAAGTAAACCTATGTAAAGCACTGAGAATAGTGTGTAGCTCATAGTTACTACACAATAAATGTTAGTTGTTATATACATTCCATTAGGGTAGAGATTTTAAATGCATAGTTTCTATTAACTTTTACCCTTTGTTCCTCTTACATAAAACTCTGATATTCTAATATTATCCTTGAGAAATGAAGCTCTAAACTTTTATTCTGTTGCTAGTGTTTGATCAATATTAGTTGAATAATGCATTCTATCATTCTCTAGTACAGTGGAATCAAACAAGGTAACAGATGGTATAAAAAGTTAATTGTGTACTGGAAAAAAACATGTGGTTAGAGCTTGAACATTTTACTAGCATGTCTTTGACTCTATACCTTCTAAAGGATGCTTATAATTGAGTTAAAATAATATTCTACTTCATTAATTAAAGGTAACAATTTGGTATTTCATTTGGTGAAATATTATGTATGATTATGTCAGGATAAATGAATTAAGTGCATGCTCCTTATCTGCAAAGTTCCTGTTTTAAATTTTACTTTTTAAGTGAAAAGGAATACATGAAAGGTAGACTTTATACTTGTTTCTTTTTTTCCCCACAGGGCAATAAATAATACAAATCTGATTTAGGAAGTTATTACTCTAACAGAATGGAATGACATTTCTCTTAATTTATAAAGTCAGCAAAGACCATGGATTTTAAGAATATTTGGAAGGAAATTTATCTGGTAATACTCGTTTTAGTAGTTAAACATGCATCTGAGTAGAATAAGGAATATAGTTTAGTGAGAATCAATGTGGTACCCAGGTTAAAAGGACTGTCAGATCATACGTTTTTTTTGAATCCACCTAAACAAAGAAAGTACAACATTGTGTCATAGTTGTTTTGACATATGGAAGATGTTTTGACAAAGCCCTTTCAATAATGTAAAACACAGTATTTTATTACGATGTAGTCAGTGTAACAGACATCTCTGACACATTGTCCCTGAGACTTGCTCTTTCCTGAATTTTAATTTATGTAACGAGCCAGGGAAATGGGGTTATAATATAAATGGGTAAGTGATATAAAACTGCAAAAACACAGAAAATATTTCTGTATTAGTTTTATACATATAGATATATGATAATTATAAGCAAGAAAGAGAAATATAAATGCATATATGTAGTAATTACAATTGTTGACTTAATCCAAAGGAAATATACTGAATAGAGATGACTTTTAAGGAAATTATTTATGTGGGCACATGAATGAGAGCAAATGTGCTCCAGCCAATTCCAGCTTGTATTTCTCCAATCTAGATACAGAGTCCTGAAGAAACGATCTAAGTCTAGCTAGGATCTCCCAAGACACCCAGTTAATAGAATCACAAATGCTGTATACAATAGATAAAGAGTCAATGCTCCCAGAGTTAATTAGGGTTACTATGAGAAGGAAAAATAGACACTATGTAAGAAAACAAGCAAATAACAACAGCAAACCACAGAAGTTCCTCAGCTTGACCACAAATTAAAAAGCATGAATAAAATGAATGACAGATATAACAAATGTAACCAAAAGAAAACAAAAATACAGAAACCCACCACCATAGTCAGCAGACAGAAGATTAATAATTACATAACATACAAGGGCTTTCACAATTCAAAAAAGCAAATGAACGAGCAACCGACGAAAAATGTAGAAAAGGTCATGTTCAAAATTAAGATCACATGTAGTTCGTTCCAATTCTCTGTGAGCAAACAACCTTGCTGCTTCTTATCTCAGCATGAAAGTAGGGTGATAAGCTATTCACTATCTCAACACCCTGTAACCAAAACATTAAACTGACCTGCATCCCCACTGATCCTTTACTTCTATCCTCATTTCAAATGTTCTATTTAGTGGTAGATAGCTCCTATACCACCTTCATTCTTTCTCTGTCAGTTATGTCCTCTTTTCCCCATACCCTTTTCATTTTGCTCTCTGTTAGTGTTTTATCAAAATTTAAAGGTATTTAAATAGTGAGACTCCTAGAAAGCAGGATGATGGGATAGTAAACTATCCAAACTGACTTAATGAAATCAAAAGAATGAACAGGATACAGTAAGAGTAAGAGAAAAACTACAGAAACTGAGAAGCAGTGTTAACTATATTTTATAGACTCTAAGACATTTTTGCCAATTAGGTGCAGGCTGGACTAATGAAAGAATGACACTAGAAGCCAAAACTTTCTCATTCCTAGAAAAGAATCACTAATAAAGGATTTTACGTAATAAATCCAGTCAAAGCCAACAAATATAACAATTTAGAGGGATGGTTGGAGGGACTGGTTCACTCCTGGTAAAGAAATGTACATTCTAAATGGAGATTCTATTTCCACTCTGGTTGCACAGTAATCCTTGGTCATAATGATGGGTTGGGAAGAAAAATTTGCAGCAACTCTGAGACTTCTTTCTGATCTGACTTGCTAACAGACAGGATGTTCATTTTTTGGAATTATGTAACAGGAGATGTTCTTAAAAAGAATAACAACACAGAAGAATAAGGTCTGAAGTATATATGAGGCTGGAAGAGAGATAATTTTCACTGGATATATATTTTCTTACCTTGAGATAATTGTCAAATACATGATGGGATAAATACTAAACCAGTAAACAGAACTCCCTTGGGGTCCGTTGGATAAAAAATAAAACTTGTTTCTATTGCCTGGTTGTACTATCTGCAGTTCATCTCTTGCCAAAAACAATGCAGAAAAAAACATAAAAATCTGAGTAGGTCATCATGTCTCTTGAATCTCTATCCAATTATTATGATTACATATTATAGGAGACAATGTGCTACCTTCAGTCTAATTTTATTGCTAATCCATAAAAAATATCTCTGAAAAATTTGGTCTTGGAATAATTTTAGAAGTAGAGATGCTTGATAATGAATAGAGATCACATAAACCTGGCATGGCTCAGAAATCATCAACTGGACCACATGTCTTTGAAATAGCCATCTTGTTGACCTTCGGATGGTTGAAATATTGAAATTCTTCCTACCCTGACTTTGGCAGATTCTCCTCCCCTCCTTATAAGAGACTGATTAATTGATTGATTTTCTGAATTCATTGAGATATAACTGAGAAATAAAATTATATGTATGCAAAGTACACAATTTGATGTAAGTATACATTTTGAAATAATCATCACAATCAAGTTAATTAACACATCCCTCACCTCCCACACTTGTGTGTGTGTGTGTGTGCGCGTGTGTGCGCGTGTGTGCGGTGAAAATGCTTAAGATCTACTCACTTAGCCAATTTCAAGTAAACAATGCAGTATTATTAACCACAGTTACCATGCTGCACATTAGATCTGCAGAACTTACTCATCTTATAACTGAAAAATTGTACACTTTGACCAACATCTCCAGCCCCTTGCAACCACTATTCTACTCTCTGTCTGTAGGAGTTTGACAGTTTTTTAAAATTCCACATATAATATTTCTAGTAATAAGTATTAGCATATCTTTACATCTTGTGTTTTGGTTATTTCAATGGGAAAGTGGGAACTAGAAATTCAGGGATTGTTATGTATGCATCATTTAATGTAAGAATAGTCTTTGCAAAAGTAATTTGCATTTTTTCCCAAATACTGTATCCTTGTAATCTTTCATATTACTGTTTCAGAAGTTATTTTATTTCCTTTAGTCATCTTTAGGTTTTATTGACTAGCATAATTTTAAATTTAATACTGTTCATTGTCACAAGTTCAGTGGTGCAGTTTGTATACAAATGAAAAATAATAATCTTCCCCATGCTTCTTCTAACACCACTTCTTAGATTATGTATGTGTATGTGTGTGTGTATATAAATATAGTTTATAAAAGTATGTTATGTATTGACTCATAAATTCTCTACTTTTATCCCAAAAAAGATCCATGTCTGTACACACATGTGTGCTTTTGTAAGTATGTATGTGAGAGTGTTTATAGAGAAAGAGCAAGTAAGGAGAGCGAGGGAGAGAGATTTCCTCTTTTAAAGGTATTAGAAAATACTATACTAACCCTCCTACACTGCTGGTGGGAATGCAGTTTGGTGCAGCCACTGTGGAAAACAGTATAGAGATTCCTCAAAAGACTAGGAATAGACTTAACATTTGACACAGGAATCCCGCTCCTGGGCATATATCCAGAAGGAACCCTACTTCAAAATGACACCGGCACCCCAATGTTCATAGCAGCACTATTTACAATAGCCAAGACATGGAAACAGCCTAATTGTCCACTGACAGAGGACTGGATAAAGAAGTTGTGGAACATTTATACGATGGAATACTATTCAGCCATAAAAACCGATAACATAATGCCATTTGCAGCAACATGGATGTTCCTGGAGAATGTCATTCTAAGTGAAGTAAGCCAGAAAGAGAAAGAAAAATACCATATGAGATCACTCATATGCAGAATCTAAAAAAATAAAATAAAATAAATACAAAACAGAAACAGACCCATAGACATAGAATATAAACTTATGGTTACCAAGGGGGTGGAGGGTGGGAAGGGACAGGCTGGGATTTCAAAATGTAGAATAGATAAACAAGATTATACTGTGTAGCACAGGGAAATATATACAAGATCTTGTGGTAGTTCACAGTGAAAAAAAATGTGACAATATATGTATGTTCATATATAAATGAAAAATTGCGCTCTATACTGGAATTTGACACAACATTGTAAAATGACTATAACTCAATAAAAAAAAAGTTAAAAAAAGACATTTACACTTGAAGTTAAAAAAAAGCAAAAAAAGAAAACACTATACTGATTACTATGCAACATTTTAAACTTGGTTATCATAGCTCTCTTTCGGAGATAGTACATGCAGATCTAATTCAATCTTTTTAACAGTAGCTTAATGTATAAAAATGAGCATATATTATAACATACTTATCATTTCCCTGTGACAAACATGAGGTTGTTAACAATTTTTGTGTTGTTTTGGGGTTTTTTGCCCATACAAATATAGCTGCAATAAACATCTTGCCCATGTATCTTATATATCATTGCTTTTATTTTGGTAAGAAATAGGCTTCAAAGTGTAATTGGGAATAAAATGTTAGGTACATTGAAATTTTGATAGTAATGGAGGAGGGTATAGCTCAAGTGGTAGAGTGCACACTTAGCATGCAGGAGGTCCTGCGTTCAATCCTCAATACCTCCATTAAAAATAAATAAATAAATAAATAAATAAATAAATAAATAAATAAATAAATAAATAAAAAAGTAACCTCCCCCACAAAAAGTGAAATTAAGAAATGAAAAAAAAATTGATAGTAATGACCAGAAATATTATAAAATTTTTATAATTTACTTTGTTATCAGACATGAACAAATGTAACCATTTGTCCACATCTTTGCAATCATTGTATTTCATCAGCCTTTTAATGTTTGCCCATCCAATAAGTGAAAATGGTATCTCACCGTAATGTTTTTAGACAGCACTGCAGATAGTGCTAATTACACCTGCTTAAAAAACCCTTATTTTCTGATATACTGAACCAACAATTACCAATTAAAGATTAAAATTGGCTTTTAAGTTAGAATTCAAGGGTACATTTTACTTTCCTGAACTCATTATTAAAATCAATACCAATTATATGGATGTAAGGGCAGTTTCTTTCTTTTCACTAAAGGGAATTGTTCAGTAGTTGAATGGGGTTATTTAAGGGATTGGCTGCATATAATGGAGACCAGAGACAAGATCTAAAGAGAGGTAAAGTTTGTGGACAATCAGAGAAAGCTCAGGCAGGTGGTAGAAACATTATAGGTCCAATGTATCAATAGATAGAGATTATGAGGTCATGGAGGGAGGCACTGAACGCTCTCCAGATAGACATTATCAAACTTCTTTCCAGATATCCATTGCAATAGCAGAGAGAAAAATAAGGAATTAAAACAGGTGATGGTTGGCATAGCACTATACATCAGAAGAGAGTGGAGGCTCAGCTATTATAACCATGAATTTAGGTGTAGATACTAAAAGACTTAAAGGAATAAGATTGAGTCTCACCTAAGGCACTATGGTCTGAATATCTGTGCCCCACTCCCTAAATTTTTATGTTGAAAACACAATGCCCAAGGTGATAGCATTAGGATGTGGGGCTTTGGGGCGATGATTAGGTCATGACGGTGGAGCCCTCATTAATGGCATTAGAGCCCTGACAAAAGAGGCTCCAGAGAGGTAGCTGACTCTTTCTGCTAAGTGAGAATATAAGAAGTTTGAGACCCAATCATGCTGGCACCCTGATCTTGAACTTCCAGAACTGTGAGGAATAAATTTCTGCTGTTTATAAGCTAAGTGGTCTGTGGTATTTTGTTATAGCAGCCCAAACAGACTAGGACATAATCAAGGCAATTTAGTTTTTAGGCAAGAAGAAATGAAACAGGAAATTTCCTATTGAAACAAAAGTAAAAAATTCATAGTCTATCTATTAGCAACAATGAAAACATTCTATATTGGGAATGGAGTTCAAAGGCAGGAAGTTTATTGTCAATCTAGAGTGTGCCAACTGAATAAATATATTCTGCATTAAATTAGAATGAGTGTGCCTTATGCTTAACAAACCTTTCTGCTTACCGTGAGCACACTTAAAATAATTTTAAAATAGCATAAGTATCAAAGAAATTAATTTAAGTGGGTTATTCAGATAGTGCCATCTGCTGATATAATACAAACAATGAGAAATTTAGGTAAGAGGAAAGCTTATAAGATTCATTAATTTTGATATGTGGGAGCTTATGATATAGTCCCAAGAAAGTAAGTAAATATTTAGGAATATATATGTTCTACAATTAAGATTCTCAAATCTGTTGGGGAGAACGTATCATTTTGAATTAAAAAAATCACATTTTGGGAAGAGAATAATTTTAAATGGGAAAAAAACCCACACATTTCCCCTCTACAGTATAATTTTCTCCTCACATCATACCAAAATAATCTTCTAAAATTATTATCTTCAATCTTTTATTTCATTAGTATTGCTATATGTACAAGAAAGAAGAGAATAAACATGACTCCAACATGAAATACAGTGTAGCATTTAATTGGAGAGACAAGGATAAATCTAAACTAGGAGCAAAATGAGAAAGTAGGGATTAAAAAGTAAAATGCAACTGTAAGTGAATTTAAAGTGTAAGTGTGTAAAATCAACCAGATAGCTTCAAATCTCTGGCACGCATATATACTCCAAGAGAAGAGATGAAAATCCCAAAAGTTAACGTTGTATAGTAAAATGTTGCACAAACTTGGAGAGAACTTAGCTGATCCCATGATAAAGCTCTGAAGCCAGCTCACAGATGCTAATCTTCACTGATCAACTCAAATCCAACTGGATAGATAGACCAAAGATTACGTATCTGTGAAATGTATCTACCCTGATTTATATTTGACTGACTAATGCTCAGAATTCCACAAATGGATTTTTATACTTTGAAATCAGCATTTGCTTAGTGTTAAATTACAAACATGTAGAGAAGATGAAACACTGTGGCAGTTATTTTCATCTTACATGAATAAATTAAACAGAATATGAATTTTGTCAGAGCAGAGTCAAGAGCACATAAAGGTGGTGGATATGGAAGCTGTATTTGTATCTAAAGGTGCTTTGAACACTAAATGAAAGTAAAGCTAAAAGGACACACTTTAGGAAATTAAACAAGCCCCACATTTGTTGTTCTATGTTGACGAAAACTCAGCTCATCTCTCATAAATTCAGGAATTTGGCCACCTGTATTTGTAAATAAAGTTTTACTGGAACACATGCCATGCCAACTCATTTACACATTGTCTATAACAGCTTTGGAGTAGTCAAGAGTAGATTCCAATAGTTGCAACAGAAACTGAATGGCTTACGTACCTTAAAAATGTACTGTGCTATGTAGCCCTTGGGAAAACATTCACAGATTCTGAAAAGAATGGATCAGATCAATGGGACTTTATATATTAAAAGTTGGAACTAACTCATTAAAAAAAAAAAAAAGCAATACCTAAAATTTTTCTAACAAAACTGTGAAATAAATAAAAAGCAACTCAGACATTTTGAGAAGGAAGGAAAGTTTATCAGTTTTAGATGAAATTTTAAAGAGAGTCTTTTGAGTTATTTCATATAGAACCTCATGAAATATATAATCATGGGGTCATTAGGGTTCAAATTCTGATTCTACAGTGCAGTTTTAGATATTCAATTTTTTAGGGTATTACATTCAGATAGTTTCCTCAGTAGAAAACCTAGGTTTTATCCTTGATTTATTTAATAATCAGATCGAAGGTCTAAAACATAGTTTTGTCGCTTAAAACTTTCTGAACTTCAGCAAACTATTCACTTTTTAAAAATTTCAGTTTGCTAAGCTACATATTGTGAATAAGAGGTACATATATATGGAAAATCATTATGCTGTTCAAATTTTTAAAGTAAAGTATTTATACAGTGAATTACAGAAAAAGAATGGTTAAACCACATTATTCATTGTTTTTATCTAATTATCCTGTCAAATGTAAATACTAGGACTCTATTAAAAACACCATTTAAATCTCCAGAAGTTATCTGAATCTTAAATATTATAGATACTGCCTTATAAAAAGGATTCATTCTGTTGGCTTGGTTTGCTAATTCTTTTTAAAACTTCAATTCTATAGTATTTAAAAAATATCTACAAACTATTCTTTACTCTGCACACATAATGATATATCAAAATACATATTTTTGCATAATGTCTTAACATATTGCCTAATGGTCTTCACTAAATTTTTACTGTTCCAAAGATAATATCCAAAGTGTTGAATATGACTACAAGACTGCTGAATTATATACATCACATCTCAAATGTGTATCTCTGATTCTTCGAGATTTGCTTTCTACAAGTCTCAAAGTTCCACAATGTATAATTGGCCACGTTTTTCTTCTAGTTTGTAACACTTTTCAGTCACTAAAAACAATACGGGTTTTGGAACCTGAGTTCTTGCTTTCTGAAAAGACACAGACTATGAGAAGCCCAGTAAATGTGGAAACCTCTGCTTCTGTTATTTTTCTCCTCTGTGGTGTTATATCTAATTTTGTCCTGTCTTGAGCCTAGGGCTCTTTTAAGTAATGAGTCAAATTCTAAGTAGTTAGATGATTGTAGAACCATATTTATTATCAACTGCTCTTCAGTGGTCAAACCTATGTCATAGCTAATAAATTTTAGCAAATTACATTTTATTCAATTTTATACCATTGACAAATGGAATCATTTTTGGAGGAGTATGAATCAAATATGTTTAATTAATTAAAATGTTGTTTTTTTTGTTTGACAATGGCATGGGTCATAAAACGAACAAAGTAAACATTTTGGAAATCATTTTCATGTTTTCGAAACAAACAAATATAGAGTCTTTCTCAACATATCTTCTCTCTCTCACTTACCACATATAACTAATCACCAGTCCTCCTCAATTTGTTCTCCAAATATACCTCAATGTCCCCAATGCTATCATCTATGTTACTATTCCTCCACTGGTTGGACCTTCCTATCTCGTTTTGCCCGTTCTTTAAACAGTTATTTACCAAAAAGTCAGAGTGATTATTTGTTTATAGTACACATCTGAGCACATGATTCTCCTGCTTAAAGTCTTCCAGTGGCCCTCAACTAGACATATAACAAAATCTCAAATCCTTAACGTAACCTATAAAGTCAGCATAATCTGGCCTATATGTTCTTCTACTGATTGAGCTGAAGGCATGTTAACCTTTACAGTAAGTCAGTCACCCTAGACTCAAAGGCACCAGTATCTATCAACCTCTTTTTGCTTCAGAGCCTTTTCCAATTGAGCTTCTTATCTAGAATGTTCCTTAACTCAAGCACATATTCTGCCCAATTTATATGCGTCCTTCTAGACTCAGCTTAAATGCCATTTCATCAGAAAAGATTTTTCTGAACTCGTATTCTAAATTATGTTCCCTTGTAAATACCCTCTAAGCACACTGAATTTCTTAGCACTTTATCATAGTTTTTTGTAATATATTTAATACTTCAAAAAATTAAAACCTACTTTTTTTCCATGGGAGAGTAAGCACAATGAGATCAGGTACTATATTTCTATTTTATTATGCAGTATAAACTAGACTATCAATTATATTCTATGTAATTAGTAGGTATTGGAAGTTAGAGACCACTATGAATAACATTAAGTTAATCTTGAGTGGCCTGTATATTATTTTCAAATTAAGACTGTCATATTGTGATTTATAATAAGAAACATATGTTGATCTCTGCCCCTGGCTCCTGAAACAGGGCTCCTAAAACTGTTCTAATTTCCTGGGTGATAGGATTGTCTTTTGTTTAAATGAGGTGCCTATGGGTGGGCTTCTGGACCAAACCATGATTAGAAGCTTGACATTTTCAGCCTCCACATCGTTCTCTTGAGAAGGGAGAAGGGTTGAAAATGGAGGTAATGTGTGATTATGCTTATGTGATGAAGCCTCTATAAAATCCTGAAAGGATTCACAGACTTCCAGGCTGGTGAACATAACACACCCTGGGAAGGTAAAGCATCCAACTGCATCAGGACAGAATCTCCTGCGCTCAGGACCCTCCCAGACCTTGCCCTACATATCTCTTCATCTGACTGTTTACCTGTATCTTATAGCATATCCTTTAAAATTGGTAAATCTAAAAGTTTCCCTGAGTTCTATGAGTCACTCTAGCAAATTAATCAAGTTTGAGGAAGGGGTCATAGGAACTTCAGATGTTTAACCAAGTCAGACAGACATTGTGAGTAACCCTTGGGACCTACTACTTGAGACAGGCATATGAAGTAGGGTGGGAGCAGTCTCAAGGGACTGAGCCCTAGCTCATAGGATCTGACACTATCTCCAGGTAGACTGTGTTAGAACTGAGTTAAATTGTAGGTGTCATGGGCTGATGTGGGAAAAATATCTCCACATATTTGGTGACATGTTAGTGTCAGAAGTAAAGTGTTCTGTGTGAATGTGCTAGTATTGTAGGTAGCAAAGAAGATACACAGTAAAATATATATATATAGTAAGAAAAAGTATATATAGTAAGTTCTTTTTCTATATCAGGAGGTAGAAAATTAAGTTTTTCCAATTTAAAGTCCTATTTCAATAATCCAAAAAAGTAACTTAAATATTATGTGAAAAAGACACTGTGGTATTTAAATTTTGATTTCTCAAAAATATATGTAATGAAAACTGCCAAGTTTGTATATCCAAAAGTTCATTTCATCATCCTTGGAAAAATATCTGATTATGAATAATCTAATATATTCAATTTCCTTAAATATACCTTGGGAAAAATATTTTTTCAATTTAGTTTCTACCTAGAGGTGAGCAATCATCTATATATCTGAAACACTGTTGCCTTAAGACTATGAGTTTTTAAAATTTGCCAATTTCCAACTGCATGTATTGCTCAAACATGCATGATTTTGAGAAAAAATTACATTAAAATATTTTAGCAATTGCACATTTTTGATGAAATGTAGTCTGTTTTTTAGTCTTACCTGTATTAAGAGAAATAGGTTCTGGGTTATAGCAAGTCACCAGGATGATATCAAAATCAATTAAAAATTCACATAAATTAGTAATCAAGTTTCTTTTCACATGGATGTTAAGTGGAAGAGCATTTAGTAAACAGGAAAACCGCCTTTTAATTATTTTATGTCATATATATATAGATCTTGAAATTAATACTCTTGCAAGGGAAACAAACAGGTTTTCATCAATCTCATTGATTTCTCAGGCTTATTAAAAGTAAAATGAATCATACAAAAGGATAATAAAGGAAATTTGAAGTTATTGTGATGTCCAAAATTGTGACAGAGATGTTTTCTATCTGGGAAAATGTTAAATGAGTTAACACATGTAAAGTATATAGAGCAGTGCTTGTAACCACCCAGGAGTTGTGACTATTTTTAGTGGCAGTATTCTAGACATGCTCTTTCTATTCCTCCTAAATCTCTATTATGGGATTTCTATTAAAATTTCTGTCAATGGCAACCACCAAGAAACGTTTCCCTTGTCCTATTGAAAAAGTCTAGAGGAGGAATGGCTATTTTAGAGGTGAGAGAGGCAGTTTTAGCATGCTTGGAGATAACTGAAATTTCTATGTCAGAATTGATAGTATGCTATAAAGGATTTTTAAAAATTAGAAAGAAATCATACAAAAATACAAATTGTTGACTAGGGCAGGGATTTCAATTGTGCTTATCTTTAGATCTATGACCTTCCTTCTTCCTTCTTAATAATACTCCTGATATCAAGATTATTGTGAGACAGGAGGGACAGGGGCAGGGCACAGCCACTCAAGGAATGACAGCAACCAAAATGGTGGAAGATTCACCTCCTAGTTGGCCTTGAGGATTAAGAGGTTTAATTTCTAGTAGACCCTGAGCTTCATTATATGCTCATTGTAACAGCATGATCAAATAACATGCCCGCAGGCATCATGACAGCCCCAACGCTAACCGCAAAAGGCCAAAGAACGGGCAGTGGCCCGATTCCTGGGACTCCCAGCCCCTTCCCCAGGGCAGTTGGATTGATCCCACCTGTAGGCGTGTGAAGCTACTGAGACCATAGAAAGTGACAACACCACGCCTAGTGGCCCTTTGCGCTCTCTATCCTGAGATGGCCAGCACTCTGTCTATGGAGTGTGTATCTACTTTTACTTTAACCTGAGCACCCAATTCCCATACCTCTTTCCTTGCCTTTCTCTTGCCTTATATGCAGTATGTATCTCTCTAAATAAATCTACCTTAACTCAACGGTGGCTCGCAGTTGAATTCTTTCCTGTGTGAAGCCGAGGACCCACACTTGGCAGGGCACGTACCAGGGGCTCAACTGAGACCTGGGACTCGGCCCTCCTCATGCCCCACATCTGTTTTCCTGCATTAATTGGGCTCACAGCAGGTTGCAACTCCACCTGTCTAATGCCTCCCATGGGTTCAGTCGAGTTTAATTAGTGCCTTTGAGTAGTAATGGTAGTTTGCATGGCAAAAAAAAAAAAAAAAAAAAAAAGTTGCTAAATCCATCCTTGATGTTTTGTAAAGTTACTACTTTAACAAACCACAGAAAGGACATCTAATTATTCAACATAAATATTTTTCAAAGACATTGCTACTTTAAAAAGTATTCATGAGTGGAAAGGACCGCACTATTGATCATCTTAAGAATTATTTACCTATTCTTTCTACACATATTGACTGAACATCTGGCAAAAATAACTGTTTAAAGAGTTTACAAACAAGGAGAAGGGATAAAATTTGCATGTAAGTGACCACAAAATAAAACACATTTGTGGTACCAAAATAACAATTGTAAAACGAAAGAAAGATAATAAATTATCATCTGATTATTTATAAATGAGAAAAATTAAAAGTTTAATTTTGATATTCAAAAGGTACACATGCTTTGCAAAGTAACATAAATAAAAACAAAAAGAAGTTACTGCTTACAAAATCATGCAGATATCCATAGTCCAGGAATAATCTTTGTCAATAAAATATCAAATAAATTCATATATATTTCCTATATATATGTATTTTGGAGAAAAAAATAATAAATGCATACACAATATATAACGATGTTATATATATATTAATATATATTATATACAAACAGAAAACTGGGATTTTGTCATGTGTTATTAAGAATCCCAATTAATTTTCCTTATATTTTCTGTATTTGCCAACTAACACTGTGATCAGTACCAAATGTTGACTGAGTTTCTAGCTTTGTCAGAAATTTAGTAAATATTTATCAAGTACATATTTCATCAGTAAAGTAGGAAAATATTTTATGCTCTACATTCTTGTCAAAATAAAGTGATGTTATGGATACTGACACATAACAAAAATTTGTATAAATTGAAGTAGATGTAAACTGTAGAAATAAATTAAATGTAAATGTAAAAATTTGAAAATCAGTTTTAGAAATAAAAAATATAGATACATTAATGTGGATAAATAAATACATGTACTGATGCTTGCTATGATTTTATATTTTAGATAAACATCACACTTTGGTGATGTTTATTCTGCAATAGATGCATTAGTTTTCTATTGCAGCATATCAAATGACCATTCAGTTAATATTGTAAAGTAACATTTATTTATTATACTGTAGTTTCTGTGGGTCAAGAAGCCAGGCATGTGTCAGTTGGCTTCTCTTCTCATGGTCTCACCTGAAATCAGGGTGTCTTCCGGGCTGCTTGGTATCCTCCTCCAAGCGCGCGAAGTTGTTGGCAGAATTCAGTTCCACGGAACTGCAGGGTAGAAGCCCATTTTCTTTCTAGCCACCAGCTGAGACTGCTCTTAGCTCCAAAAGGCTGCTGCCGGTTCCTGGCCCCTTTGTCCTCTCACAGGACCTCTCACAAAAAGGCAGCTTCTTTCAAGGCCAACAGAGTGACTTATCTTCAGTAAGCTAAGACAAAATCATGAGAGTGACTATCTCATCACCTCTGCCTTTAAGGCGCCTAAAGTCGATGGAGCAAGCACCCCAATGGCTATTGGTTAGAAGCAGTTGCAGGTGAGGCATCGTCCAAGGGAAAGGGATTACCAGAGAGCGTGGCTCATTTGAAGTCATCTTGAATCCTGCCTGTCATAATGGATGATGTATTGATGTATCTTCTGCCTACTTTCCTTAGGTTTCTGTTTTGGTTTGTAAACAGTTCAGAAAATAGAATTATAGGCAATTATTTAATTTTTATTCTACCACTTGCTTTCTGATTTACTGATTTTTTTTTTAAACTTCCAAACACTTGTATTTTTTTTTCTTTATAGGTTTTGCTTTTGATATTATGTTTGGAATGTTTTATTTCTGACCCATAGATTATATATTTAACTACCTAATACATTTAATTTTTACATATAGAAGTAGGAGAATATTACTTCTTTATGTATTTGTGTAAGACAAAAATCTGTTATTATTTAATATCCAGTAGTTCCAAGATATGTTAAGATTTCTCAAATAGGATGTATGCCCAGGCAAAAACCAAAAATGATAGCAACTTAATAGATTTTAAAGCACAACTATAATAACCATATTACATAAAAATGGTGAAAAGTAGAGGAGAAAAATCATAGCCTAGAATATCAAAATTATGAGATTTAGGCAAAGAAGTACTTTAAGGAACACTTACAGCATTAAATAATTATTTTAGAAAATTAGAAAGATTTAAAAATCAATTCAGGCACCACCTTAGGAAACCATAAATAGAAAGGCAAAAAATAATCAAAATAAAAAAGAGAAAAGGATATAATAAAGATAAGCAAAGAAATCAATAACATACAAAATAATAATAGAATCCATGAAAACAAAATTACTTTTTAAGATCAAATGTTCATATAACGGTTCTGTCAGGCCAAATGATGTCCTTCAAAGTCCAATGACCCCCATTTCTGGGCTCTCAGATGTCTGCCTGTGATCCCTCAACAGATAAAGTACATTCTTTACTGGGCGTGTTTGCCCTAACAAACTGATAGCCCTAGGGAATGCCTAATCTCAACAGCCCAGCCTGGCCTGTTACAGCCCACCTTCTCAGAGTCATAACCCCCACTGGTCTTCATGGATGTCTTACTTTACCTACACCAATCAGAGACTTCTGCACCAGCCTATCAGGCACCTTGTGACCCAATCTTAGAAAACACCCAACAACCGGCCCTCGGTACTTATGATGCAGGAAAACAGATGTGGGGTGTGAGAAGGGCCATGTCCCAGGCTTCGGCTGAGTCCCTGGGATGTGCGTGTCCCACCAAATGTGGGTCCTTGGCTTCGCGCAGGAAAGAATTCAAGAGCGAGCCACAGTTGAGTGAAGGTAGATTTATTCAGAGAGATACAGTGAAAGGCAAGAGAAAGGCCACAAGGTGTGGGGGTTGGGTGCTCAGATTAAAAGTAGGTACACATTCCAGAGACAGAATGCAGGCCTGTCTCCAAAGACAGAGAGAGAGAGAGGGGTGGCCCCGAGGTGCTGTGTTGCTGGTTTTTATGGGCTTGGAGGCTTCATACGCTAATAAGTAGAAAGACCAGTCTACAGGGAAGGGGCTGGGATTCCCAGGCAGTTGGTCATTTCCCACTCTTTGACCTTTTGGAGCTAGCCTTGGGACTGCCATGGTGCCTGTGGGCGTGTTATTCACCATGTTAATATTATAATCTGTGTATAATGAAGCTAAAGATCTGCTAGAAGTTAAATCTCTTCATCCTGAGCCTCAAGGCCTACTGGGGATTGAATCTTCCACCATTTTGATGTTAATTGCTGCAGCATTCCTTGAATGGCTGAGCCCTGCCCCCTTCCTGTCTCACTCACACAGGCACCTCTCCCCTGCGAGGCCGGCTGTTGCCTATAGCAGCGTAACTATTAAACTTTTCCCTTGTTCTTGGCCTTGGTGCTCACACAGGCCCCTCTCACCTGAGTGGCCCTCTGTTGTCTATGACAGCACACCCTAATAAACTCCATTCTATCCCCACACTTTATCTCTGGTAAATTCTTTTATCAAACCACATGTATCACCATGTTACCAACAGCCCATAACAGGTTCTATACAAATGCTCACAGCAGTTTTACTTGTAACAGCCAAAAACTGGAAGGAAGAAAAAAATCTCTAAAGTCCATCAAAAGCGGTGTGGACAAATTGTGGTACACACATTAATGGAATACTTTTTGTTTTTGTTCAACAATTGATGCATAAAACAGCATGGATGAATCACTGAAGCTATATTTTACTAAGAAAAAAGTAGCCACATTTAAAAAAGAGTCAGACTATATGACTCCACCTAGATATATTTCTTAAAAATAGAATCGTATCTATAGCAACAAAACAGATCACCATGCCTATGGACAGAATGTTGAAAGAAAGGCATTACAAAGGGGTACAAAGGACCTCTGAAAGCAATGGAAAAGTCCACTATCTTGATAGATACTGATTTCACAATTGTGTTTCTATGTCATACCTCCTCAATTTGTACAATTGAAACATGTAAAATAACTTAAATATGTGGTTTACAGTACATTAGCTAAAAAAAAAATTGTATCTAGATATCCGAGATCCAGTGAAGAGAGGAAAGAAAATCCTCTAATTAACATTCCAGAACAAATTTCATATTGTTTGTTTTTACCAAGAGAAAAAAAATGGAAAAGAGAGAAACACTAAATGGTAGAAAGTGTCACAGCTATATTGTAAAGGTTTTCCACGTGTGTTGTTGCAACCAAAGTTACCTGGAGACACTTCTCTTTCTCATATTATCACCATTCTTTTATATACAGCATTATCTTCCTAATGTTCAAACTTTTATGAGCACATCAATTTGCCTTTCCTTGAACTGGTATTGGGAGGAAATTTTCCTCTGTCCTTCTAGGTTGTTCTGGCAGGTGTAAGAATTAAATTGACATGAGAAAGATTAACAGGAGAAAATCAAACAAAAGTTTAATAACATGTATGCATGGGAGAGACCCAGAAGAACTGAGCAACTCACCAAAATGCCCCAAACCCTCATTTAAAATATCATCCTAAGCTAAAACCAAAAGATGTTGAGGGTGGGGAGAGTCAGCTATAAAACCAGTTATAAGAGGTTAGGAGAGAAAACACAGTAAACAAGGGTAAGGTTGTTATGCAGATTTAAGTCATTGCCTTCCCCATTGATAGTCTAGAGATATGGATCGTCTCCTCTTACAGGTGCAGTGAGGGAGACACCTTTACAAATGGAGATTTCCCTTATACATGTAAATGCTTCTTACAAAAGGGTAACTTGTACTCAGTTTTCAGAGTTTTCCTCTTGCTTGCTATTTCTTAGGGAATAACCAGCTTAAAATAATTCATATGCGAAAGAGAAACATTCGGTGGGTGTTAAGTTCTGTTCCCCTACAGTATCATTCTTTAAATCAGTTGTAGCATGACTAGACTTCTTTAGTGTATATCTTCCACATGTATATTTCTCCTTGACATGATCATTAGGATACATAGTCATTCCCAGGGTTCAGCTGCAATTTCACTACATTTTTAATCATTATGGAATTGCCTCTAACACTAACAGATTTTTCCTATCCATTTACAATGCACATTTTGAGGAAAGGTAAGATAAACAAGACAAGTTCTGGTGGAACCTGATGTTGAACTTTTACTTATGAAACTGCATCGCCCTAAAACCTAGTTCCTCTGCCAAGTTTTTGATTAACCTCTCAATTCAAAACTTTAGTCCCTTTCTTGTCCTGACCTTGTTCCCCTCAAGATTGAGGACTATCAAGGAAAAGTGGGATTGAAAGTGAGCAGGATCCTGTGGGGCCCTCCAAAGTACAAATCCTTTATGTATCCCCTGTTTCTTGTTTGCAAAATAAGGCTTTAGGTCTTAATAGACTCCCCTAAGTTCCAAAGAGCTGATTCAAGCAGTAACTAATTAGGGAAGGGAAGAAAAGCAGAAACAAAGGGAAGGCAATCAAGAAACAATAGTTCAGCAATAAACAGAGTCCTAGTCCCTCCTCAAGGGATATACATAACAATCTGATACATATCTTTGATTGTTCTGCAGGAACTAACCCTCACCCACCCCAGGTGGAGGATGGTAACTGCATGCTGAGACCCTGGTCAGAACCAGGAGGTGGATAATTGAGATTCCTGGAACACTACCCTGTCACCTCACCACCAATCAATCATGCACCCTGCTGCCCTACCCAACGTATTGCCTTTAAAGACTCTTCCCTGAAAATCATCAGGGGATTTAGGCCTCTTGAAAATCAGCCGTCAGAACTCTTTGCTTGGTGCCCTGCAAATGAATGCTGTGCTTTTCCTTCATCACAACTTGGTGTCAGGAAATTGGCTTTGCTGTCAGGCCGACTTAAGTTTGGTTCAGTAACACTTATTGGAATAAAATGCAAACTCTACTCCTAATTTATACATCAGAAAAAACCATACTCAGGCTGTGCTTTTAATTCTACAGACCACTTAGGGATGTCCTAGAACAGCAGACTTGATTTTCACAAATTAAGATCTTCTTTGGTCTATAGTTATAGAACCCCCGCAAAGCCTCAGTTCATAGTAGTTATTTTCTATTCCAAAAGAAGCAAAAGCAATTTACTAACAGTTGAAACATGTTAATATGCTTTAAAATTTCTGCAGCTACATAGTAAAAATAATGGAACTAAAGAAAACTGTTATTTTGATTTCACACCATAGCAGAGGAGATGGTGTTCTTTTGAAGCTGTACAATGTTGCCAGATTGAAGCAAAAGTCTATTACAATATCAGCAGGGTATAGACATAATATATTATAGAGTTATTATTTGAGCTACCAAAAAGGAGTAGCTTATAGGTATCTATTATATTTGGAACATTCTAAAGTTGGAGAAATAGCCAAATTATTAATTTTCACCAAAGCTAGTTTTATTATATCTTTTTTCAGGGTAGCAGTGAATTGTAGTTTCATTTTTAGGCTAAGAAAAAATTGCCTATGTGGTGGAGAAGACCATGTGATGTAATGAAAAAAAGAAAAAAAAAAACCCAAATTGTCAAGAGAATTGGGTTCTAGCCTACTGTTTTTGACCTTTAAACTTTAAACCTTGGATAGTTATTTAAATTGGCTTGGACTATTTTTTCACAATAATACATTCAGAACATTGAACTAGATAATTTGTACAGTCCCTTTTAGAACTCATAATCAGCAAGATTCATTGTCACAAAGGGCAGATTTAACATGATATCTCCCTCCAGGATAATGATGTGAATCTGTTAAATACAAATGGCTACAACATATGTGCATCGATTTAAGAACCTTGTAACCACCTGCTGCTGATCCACTAGCTCAACACTTTCCATCTATGGCCAAATGAATACTCCCAACTAAAAGGTTAAATCAACTTTTTTGAGATTAAATCTTGCTCCTTCAAAATACAGTCTTAAAAGCAGGTTCTGATAATTTTTTTGGAGATATATCTTCTTTGTGCCTACAAATGTTTGTATTCACACGTTTGCTTATTGCTACAACTTCCTTAGTTTGTTGCTCATGTAGCTTCTGTTTTGTCTCAGATCTGATAGTGCCCATTGCCTAAAGCGCTCCTGCTGCTTTGTAATGCCAGTTTATTGCCAGTAGAGAACTGTCTCTTGGACATGGATATTTTCATTTGTCCTGCTCTTTGTTTGTCATTCCCCTTTAGATTCTTGTGGGTGTTTTTGCCGGAGAATAGGTTCTTGCCTTGCGCAGAAAAGAATTCAAGAGCAAGGCAAAGTAAAGTGAAAGCAAGTTTATTTAGAGAGATACACATGCTATAGACAAAATGCAGTCCATCTCACTCAGAACGGAGAACAGCTTAATATGTGGGCTATCTCAAAAGGCAAGAGGGAGAGAGGCTGAGAGGTGTGGGGGTGTTAAAAATTAAGTAGATACACAGTCTACAGACAGAGTGTGGGTCATTTCAGAAGGCAAGAGCAGTGATCATGAGGAATGGGGTTGTTAGTTTTTATGGGCTGGGTAATTTCATATGTTAATGTGTAGGAGGATTATTCTAACTACTTTGGGGAAGGGGCAGGGATTTCCAGGACTTGGGCACCCCCGTCCACTTTTTGACTTTTTAAGGTCAGCCTAGGAACTATTCTAGTGCCTGAGGGAATGCCATGAGGCTCAAGGTCTACTGGAAGTCAAATTTTCTGCCATCTTGATTCTAACCAGTTTGTCCTGTCCTCAATTGCTGTATCTTTCCTTCAATGGTTGTGTCCTGCCCCCTTCCCTTCTGTTTCAGAATGGTATGCCTTTTAACCCCATTCTTAGCAAAATTCAGTAGAGAGAAGTCATTTTGTGATGAATCAACTAACAGTCACTTGATTTTCAGAAGAGTTGAACAAAACCTTGAAAGTGACTCTCAGAGGCTACAGTTTACAACTGACAGTTTAGAGAAGCAAAATTTGCCACCCCAAAATGTGTCTCTTTAGCATGAGGATTAACTTAGGCTGATTATTTTCAAGAAACAGAAAATTCAGGAAGTTTTTCTTGCTACTTCCAACTTAACTGCCTAAGAGAATTTAGAAAAAGGGTCTTTTCCTGGAATACAACTATCAGTAGAGATATATGCAAAGAACATGAGCTAGATTTGGTGGCTGAGGGGAACTTGGCAGAGCCTAGAAATCAGAGTCCACTCTATGTCGTTCTGTCTCTGCAGGGCTCAGCAAACATATGTTTACTAAACATTTGCTTTTCGTTTCCATGTGAATTGCCTTATTCCTCTCTGAAGTCCTAAGCCACTACCCCCAACAGCTTCTTTGGTCTTTAGCAAAAGATGGTATTTAAAGTGAGGGTTTTGGACATTTTGGTGAGTTACTCAGTTCTCCTGGGTCTCTCCCATGCATACATGTTATTAAACTTTTGTTTGATTTCCTCTTGTTTATGTTTCATGCAAATTTTCTTCTTATACCAATCAGATGAACTTAGAAGGGCAGAGGAAAATTTCTTCTCTTTGACAACAGAGAATAGATGCATCAGCTTAAAACATAATGATGGAAATAATCAAGAAAATAGGTGATCTGGCTTTGACATACAAACAAATTAGATTGTATGGTCTGATAGTAACTTGGCTGTGGCCATCATCAAAATCATAAGGTAAAATAAAACTCATGAAATTTGTATTGAGTATCTTTAAGCAAAAATGTTGAATTTTACTGGGTATGTTTCCTTCAATTCATCATTCATCTCTGTACTAAATTTTTCTCTTAATTTTTTTTAATGAAAATCACTATTTTAAAGTATTTTTTCTTGATTTTTATTTACTGCATTAGTTGTGCTTCTCCTTTTGGTGTAAAGGATTTAGTTGCTAAATATAATGCTGTCTTGAAACACTTTTTCCAATCCTAACCTTTCATTCTAGCTTTTAATGAATGTAATTACATACAAAGTCCAGTAAATTTTTAAAACTTCTTATTGGTTAATTAGATTGAATGATTATTTGAAAACTCCTGCAGATATTTTTGAAGGAATTTTTTTTTTTTTAAAAGATTGGCAATTAGATGGAACACAGTACATTTCTGGAATAGAACAACTTAAATTTGAAACACATATTTTAGAAATCATAAAACTCATATTTGATAAGCTTCCTATTGTACACCATTGTTAATTGTTGCAATAGCCCATTACTTGTCTTCAAGTGGTAAAACAAGAAGGCCCTAAGAGACAACTTTTCTATATTTCCATGTCTTTTCATACTCGTGGTTGTAAAAGTCAGTACTTCTTTGTGGAGTTAGTTCTCTCTTTTGCACTAAGATCTTGAGTTTAAGAACCTCCACTAAGATCTGAAAAGTCTATCCACTGTGATCTCCATGCTCACCTCCACTCAGCATCAGGAGTAGACTTAGAGTCTCACAGTGGTTAGAAAAGTGAGGCAGTATCCATTGGGATGATGCCACACTCTTTTTTTTTTTCCATAAGTATTGTCTGTCACACTAAAAATAGAGGACCAAAGTACTCAACTCCAAAGACATCTGAAAATTAATGAATTGTAATACCAATGGAATAAAAATCCAGGAACTAATCTTGCTAATCTTATGAAAGAGGTTTGAGGTTGATCAGATTTGGAGTTGGTGAATATATAATCAAACAGACTGAGGGTCCAAACTGCAAAATTCTGGATCAGCTGGTGGCAGGAAGATGTGAATGAGTCTTTTCTGATGATACAGGTGCTCAGAGCAAAGCAGCATCTGTGTTTCTGTTTTCTGTTTGCTTGCTTGTTTGCTTTATAAGCAGAACAAATGGGTCAGCCAGGGTAGCAGATGAAATGGCATATAGGTAAAGGAAAAAGCAGCTCTGTCATTACCATGCTAAGGTCAAATCTGCCTAAGGTGCAATGTTTAAATTTTATTCTAGTAAATTAATTATTTTTTTCTCCAAATATCATTTTCCCCTAAATGAGCTTATGAAAATCTTGAGGAGCATCACTTGTGGTGAGCCCTTTCAAACTGAGATACAGTTGTCTTTAATTACACAGAACTGGGAGGCCGGGCACAGAGGACATGCAATTCAGTCTGGTTACTTTGTGATTCGTATTCACATTCACCAAACATTTCATCTTTTGGGGCCCAGGGCAGCCTTCCCCTGAGTATGCCTTAATGGCATATTGATTATTTTGAATAAAGCTACTTAAGAAATGACCAATGTAAGAGGAATTCTTTGACCCTCTTTCCTGTCTCCCCGAAAGTGGGAAATAAATCTCTCATGTGGAAGGTGCATTTTCTACATCTGAAGGTAGAAGGACACCCTTATCACCAGAGACACAAAATTCAGGGCTGAGAAGTCTGTGTAAACAAATCTTGCTTTTTTATTTACTACCTCAAGCCCAAACTCTGTTTTGATTCTCCACTAATTACACAGACACAGCCTAAGTTTCTTTGTCCTGTCGATTCCTCACAAATATATTGTTTCTCTGTCTAAAAAGTATGAAAGCTACCTGCCTTGGTCACTTTTTAGGCCCTACTTCTATGAGACCTGTGTGTCCACAAGTTAAAGTTTGTTTCTTTTTCCCCTGCTAATCTGTCCTTGTCAAGTCAATTATTAGTTCAGCCACAAGAACTCAGAGGGATAGAGGGGGAAATTTCTTCCTGCCTGACACATACATAAATTGTTCTATTTGTCTTAATTTATTTCTTCAGCAGCATAGGGAAGATAACAATATCAACTGTACAGAGTTGTTGAAATAATTAAATGAACAGTCAATGTAAAGAATTTAGCAGTGGACACATGGTAAATTACCTATAACTGATAACCATTAGCTGCTATTTTGTGTTAGCAGTTATCACCTATAGTTATTGTATTAGTCATAACAGAATACACATCAGGCACTGTGTTAGGTTCTGGGGACAAAACATTGAATAGGAACACTCTTGTTTCCCTTTGGAAATTCAGTGTCATCCAAAAAAAAAAAAAAGGTGCAAATAAGAAAATAATTTATTTAGGGTCTTAAGAATTACAATTTGGGAGGTATAGATTTGAGAAAAACTAACTTAAAGATTGCTCCAGAAAGGTGAAACAGTAAGGGGATTATAAAGGCAAAAGTCATATGGTTGTATGCTGACAGAAGAAAGGAAATATTTGCCCTTAAGGGATGGCTGTCACTAGTTATTTTAGGGTAAGGCTCTGAAAAGTATCTTGAGTTTCTGGAAGACATTCTAGATGCCTTTATTAGGACAGTAAGTAGTCAGAAGTGAAGGTTTCAGCTATTCTGGTGAGTTACCCAGTTTTCTGTGTCTCTTCTATGTATATATGTTATTAAACTTCTGTTTGATTTTCTTCTTTTAATCTATCATGTGTCAATTTAATTCTTAGAGCAGCAAAAAGAACCTAGAAGGATAGAGGAAAATTTCTTCCTCCTCAACACCTTCTAGGTTCTTGGCTGAGACACCTCTGTAATAAAAGACAGATTAACAGCTGAAAAAAGCCCGGAAATTTACTAACATGTGTAACTCCCATATACATGACAGATACCCAGGAAAACTGAGTAACTCTCTCAAACGGCTCAAATCATCACCTTAAATACCATCTCAAGCTAAAGACAGAAAAAGATTCTGGGGGTGTGGCTGGGAGTTTATGTCAAAGCACAGCAAAAGAAGATATGGTTGTTATGCAGATTCAAGTTCTTGCCTTCTCCATTGATAAGAATTTCTAGAGATTTAGTCACTCCTCTTTCTAGAGACAGCTTTGTCTGTTCTTTTTCTTGATTAAAAGAAGTAAGATTAAAGAATTAAGTAGTTGGCTTAAGAATGACTAGCTCTCTACCCCTACCAACCCGCTTAACAATCTTGCAGGCAGATCATGTGGGCAAAATAATATCTGAAGACAGTCAGCCAGTCTGCATGCAATGGATAATGATGCAGAATCCAACCCCCTGCCTCAGTGAGTCACTGAGATTCTTGCCCCTTCTTCCCCCTCAAAAACTGTCATGGCTGAGCAGAATCTTTAGAGTTGGTCTCAGGACAGGAATTCACCTTCTTCCCAGACTGACAAATTTTTCTGATTAAATTGTCATTCTTTCTGCTGACACTCACTTCTCAATTACTAGCTTTTGAAAACCTGTGGAACCTGATTCCATAACACAAGTTCTAACTCTTCCAGGCTTTTGCTCCTAATTTCCCCTTTGTGTTATGTATTTTGGAATCATACATCAAATATCACTTTCTTTCTAAAACTCTGATTGCTTCTATTAGGTAGGAGCAACTGCTCCACATTTATTTCTTTCAACCTTCTGTCTAAGCATCTTTTGCTCAAAATACCTCTTACATACCTAAGAGCCTGTTGTTGAAGGAAAATCAAAAGGGAGTCAGTGTTGCTAAGAGTCCTCTCTAAAATGGAGCTGGGAGTCTATGGAGGATGTGTGACTTACAAACATCTCAGCCAGGATGGAATCTGATCTTAGATTTTACGCAGCAGAAGGGGAAGGTGAAAGTTTCTTTTCTAGTCATTTTGCCCTCGATTGTTTCAATTTGAAATAATACGCATGCCAAAGAGACATTTTGGAGTGCCAACAATTTTGCTTCCCTACAATAGGAAGATTACTTTTCCTCCCTTACACTTAATTTTAAAATAGCATTTGATCTTTCTTTTTAACATATCTGAAAAAAACGATTTTCCCTTCACCAAATTTTGCCAAGTAATCTCAAATATTGATTCTATTTTTCTCAAGTTCACAAAAAAGTCTATTTCTTTAAAGAAAGAAGCTGGAACTTTGTGACTGTATTAAATATTTATGTTTACAATGATAAATGTTAGTTTTAATTTACAATTCTAATTGTAAATATCTCTTCTAACCACTAGCAATTTTTTTTTTTTTTTTACTTAAGCATGTTGCATGTGCCTCTCTCATTTATCCCAAGTGAACATGAAATCTCTTTGTTCAAGCACTATTCTCTTATTTATCCAATCACCCTTCACTACCTTATTTTTATGCTCCTGATTCCCACTGGAAATAATGTACCCCATTTACGTGATTTACATCCTCTTCATTCCTATACACATATATTTTATCACAGGTTTTTACTTTTTCCTCTTCTTCTTTAATATTTATATGGTCAAAGTATTTTTAGTAATGCTTTTTTTTTTTGTTCTTATAGAGATAAAAGCTCAAACTTATCTGCTAAACTTGATGATGCAATGATAGACTTTAATAGCTCTGCAAGGTTCATTGATATTTAGTTGATGCATAAAATTTATTGCAGTCTCATTGATAAAAAATGAGTCATGACTGTTGGCTCTAAGCATGATAGTACTGAATTGAGAGTATAAATCATTTATTAACACACAGTGTTATATAAATCACCTTTTATAACTAGACTGTAAAAATTACTTTAATTTGCATTCAAATAACATCCAAAAATGCTAACACATTTTAAAAGAAAATAACATGAGACATTTTTTATCTGCTGTCCTTAATATTCTGACACTCACAAAAATATACATAAATTTCTATTTTTTTAAATCCTGAAATCTGTCTCTATACCATGTTCGCTACTAGTTCCAATGCCATACAGTTAAAGCTCATTTGAATTTAGAGATCATCTTTCTCTGTATTTCAGTATTTTTCACTTGCTGATCTTTTTTTTTTTTTTTTTTTCTTTTTTTTGGAAAGTAAGTTTAGCTCACACTATTAGCCAGACCGGAAAACACACAATATCTTGTTTAATGTAAGCCTTACCTTTTTCTCTTTTTTAATTTCAAAGTTTAGGTTTTACCACTCTACAGTATTCATCAGATTACTTTTAATGATGAGTAGTTTGCATCTGCCAACTAAATACTGGCACTTGCCACCTGCCTCTACACTGGTTGGATCATGTTGGCACTTGCCATCTAACTCTGTTTGGATTAAATCATAAACTGCTGTCAGCCACTGCTGACGTTGACCTTCAATACACCCTGAAAGGAGTTCAGGGTGGAGATCAGGAATGAGGCACTCTGGGCTTTGGGAAAATTGGCAGAACAGGCCTTCAGATAGTTCAGATACTTAAGCTTTCTCAGGAGAAGATTTTATGACCCCAAAGATTTGCATCTCCTCATGTCTAGAAAAGCACTAAATTCATTAATGGTTACATCTGCTCCTTGTGACTAGCAGCAAGCCTCTGCCTAAATGTGTGCTTGAGTACATGTACCCCCTTCACTAAAATTATATATATAACACTGATTTTCCCCCTGCCTCTTCGGAGCAGGTTCTCAGAGCCATCTGAGATGCTGTCTCCCAGGTTATAGTCCTCATTTTGCCCCAACTAAAACTTAACCCACAACTCTCATGTTGTGTGATTTTATTTCAGTCGACATATCTAACCCCTTATTAGACTTAATACTGGAGGACAACAAATCTATACTAGCAAATGGCATCCTGATCTCTCTTTCTATTTTTAAAAATTGTGAAGTATACTAAAAAAATACTTCCATAAGAGTATGAAATGTATTTGTTTATAAAGAGTAAAATGTTGAAGAGAAATGAAAATAACATAGCTAAGATACAGTCAGATTTTTCAAACGTATTATTCATAAAAGTCATTATAGTAGAATAAAAATATTTTAATATTTTTTCATACATATCACTTAAAAATTCATAAAACTATTATTCATAATAAATAGATGACTGCAGAGGGAAAATATAGTGTGATTTCTCAATTTAAAGTATGTTCTCTTTATTTCTTAAAATGTTCATAAATCTTTTCTACCAAATATTGTTGGTAAAATACCATAAATACTGAAAAAAATTCAAAACAAAACACTGTTGTCCCTTAGCTGGTATTTCATACCAATGCAATATGATCTCCATTATAATAACCTACTCTATGAAGATTAAATGCTTTTGAAATTCAAACATGGTAAAATTGGTTTAAAGCAAAATCAAACACTAGTTTGCTGGTTCAGGATTTGAATAGTGGAATGAGAAATCTCCCTTATATTGCTATTGTGCACTGGTCAGCTAAGAAGTAATTGCTTTTTATAAGGCAAATTTGCTTTTACTTTTCTAAGGTAATGAAATGAACCTGAAACATTTCCTTTGAAATCAAAGTCACTATCCCTGAAATGTCACCAGACAAATTCCATCATATAGTTTCTGCAAACACATAATGAGAAAGCTGGGCCTGGAGTTGACTGACAGAATTCTATTACAAAGCCTTCCTACACATTCACCTATAATTATCTGTGTTGTAAATCAATACTGATTTGATTTCTTCATATTTGTGTGCTGCTAACATGGAGGGAAATCCAAATCATATGTATTTCTGACAAATAAATAATGCAGAAATGTGCCAATGTGCTGACACTCCCACCTTGATTCCTGATTTATTTGTGGTATAGTACACAAATGTGCAATGATACAATGTGACAAATGGTTAAAAAAAAAGCGATTAACAATAACTATGCACATAATTATTTAACATATAAAGAGAAGGTTAATTCCTTAGCAGCATTAATTTACACATAAAAGCAAAAAAACAGAAATTTCTTTCCAAGTGAAATATGACAGCTCACATTAGTTGGCTGGTTAAAAGTAAACTAGTTTTAAACTATTGAACATTTTAAATCTCTATCTGCTGATTTTTCTGTGCTGAGTTTTATCTATCTGCACTGAGTTTTCTGAAAAGTATATACAGTTTATGAAAGTTGTATTACACAGATTTTTCAAAACATAAACACCATGGGAGTGTTTTCATTTAAGTAGTTTTTCAGGAAATGACTTTGAAATAACTTCTTTATCTGATAACAAGCTACTAACATATAATGATTTAATTGGCTAGTAAGCAATTTTCTTTTGAATCTTTGCCATGCCCCAATCTTGAATTATTTTGTAAAAGCATGACATTAGTGTCAAAGGAATCTGTAAATGGAATAGAATAAACCAGTATAGTAACTAAAAAGACAGTAAAAAAGCACATGACACCAGGCAATGCACATAATTTTTTAGCTAATGTCAAACCATTACTTCAGTCACATTTTAGAAACTTATTGAATTTTCCATTACCTAATGTTACACATAACTAAAGCCATATGGTAATGCAGACATCCCTAGGTATTCAGCTGGCTACGGGATCCAAACTGTATAAATCACATATTATTTTATTTGACCTCAGGACCTCTTTGGTATTTGAAAAGTTCTGCTTTATTGTTTTAATTCACATCTGGAGATATGAATTATTACTTATCTTCTCTTCTAGCTCAATACTGAGCAAGACATAACTTCTCTCTCACATTTCCAAATCTGATGCTTATAATCAAATGATTTATTGACTACAAATACATCAATAATTCTTTTTAAGTTTTAAATGTATGCAGCCCCAGCAGAAATAATGCATCTATATCAAAGATCATTTTCCCTAGATGACTGCCCATTATAGGAACTTCTTCAAAATGCATGTGTGTCTAATTTGCTGCTATCTTTATAACATCAATTTATTCTGCAATGCATATATTTACATGGAATAAATACTGTGGTGTGAGAAAAGAGTCTTGACAGAAAAACTGCTAAAGGAGACATGAAGCATGACATTAACTAACGTTATTATGTGATATTGATCCCACTCGTATAACTTCACTGAATCACAATTTATTTATATTCAAAATAAGGTAATAGGATTAGTGAAGGCCTCAGTTCCTTTACCTGTTGCCATTACTTTTGTTTGATGTGCATTCTCACTTGCTATGTACAGGTAATGTTTTACACTCTCCAAAACAAATTATTCAGCTTTCTTGTATCATCTTACTAACTACAGGTTTGCACTGAAAAACTAATGGACATAACTAAAAAGGTTTGTAGCTATATCTACATAACGAAAACAAATTAGCCAGGACATGGTTTGTACATGATCTGTACAGACATTTTGAAGAGCTGTCTTCAAAATAATTTTTTAACCTGAATGAGGCAATCAAATTAAGCTCTAAAAATGAAAACATCCATTGTTCAGATAATTTCTATGAATTGCTCATATAACATGTACATAAAATTATAATACCATCTGTCCCAGACCTTAATGTACCTGAATTTGTAAATGTTTGTTCTTAAATATAATGTGAAATTTCATACATAGAAAAGTTCTTAATATTATATTCTCAAATAAAATTAGATGCTTTTCTATGAGACATGAATTTCTAGACAGCTTAGAGTCATTTTTTTTTCAGGTCAATTGCATTATTTAGCTGCTTGATTCCCACTGAAGAAAGGGGCACTCACTCAGCATGTTCAGTGCTTTCTCCGAAGGTCATTTTGTGTTAAATGTAAAAGTGTTTCCTATATATGCTCAAGTGAACTGTTGAGAGGAATAACTCCATTTAAAACAATTGATTCTCAATTTTGTTTCTAAGTAATATCAATCAGTAATATCATCCAATTCGTTGATTTTAATTCTGCTTTACAAAGTTGATTTTTTAAAAACAAAGGTGGCTAGACTACCTGCATGGAAGAAAACTAAAGCAAAAGTCAAGTTTATTTCTAACTGCACTCCCCAATCCATGGCACTTACACATGCTTTCAGTGTCTAAGAGGCTCTGCGAAGATCAATTAATTGCTATGAAGTCCTCCTGAGAAAAACAGGGCTGGATTGACCTAGAAAGGAAAGAAAACATCAGACTAAAAGACAATCTTGAGTAAAAAATTCAGATTTCTATAATCTGGGAGCACTTTTCTTTGTCTTCATTAGTACTCTCCCTGTAGAAAAGTTTTTTTTGGTCATATTAATTCTGTCAACTGAAAGAAAAACACACAATGTAAGAGCTGTGAGTTGAGTTTTGCTTAGAGTGCCTTACTGAGGACGACAGCCCAGAAGACAGCCTCAGATAGCTTTCAGGAAGGGCTCTGAAGAGGCAGGGGGAGAGGCCAGTATATATGATTTTGGCTACAGAGTACGGTTAGTCAATCCTACATCTTGGTGGAAGGTTACTGCTAGTCATGAGTAACATGTTTCTCAGCTAACAATTGAAGTGCTTTTCTAAGTATGGGAAGACACAAGAATACGGGTTCATGAAAACTTTTCCTGAAATACAATTAACTATCTAAGGGCCTGTTTTGCCTGTATTCCCAGAGCACAGAGTATCTCATCCTGTTCTTCCTGAATTCCTTTCAGGGTATATTGCAGGTCAGGGACTGCAGTAGCTAATGCCTTGATCCTTGAAGAGCTGGACAGTGGGCAACATTCTTTGTTTTATATGTCATATGACATTTTGATTGTAAGTTAAGATGTTCAGGATTATTATTTATTTTAGAAAGCTGAGTAAGTATTCAAAAGCACAGAGCATTTTTAACCCACCTACAGTTGGTACTCACATAGCTTTAAAACCTGTATTTTGATTCCTTAATAAGAGTATAAAATAATGTCCTATTAGAAATAGAAAAAAATAACTATACCTTACAGACATATTCATAATAAAGTTATTAAAATGCATTAAAATATTTATCTATATATGCATTTGTGAATATAATAGATACTACTGGCATATTTCTAGGGTTGTAGTCAGCTTTATAATTGAAGTATGTGAAACAAAATGCATAGTGTTAAAACTGCTAAATTTATAATTTTAATTGTTATTCTCTCTGATACTATGGAATGAAATTAATTAATTATGCTAAATATCATTTTTGAAATTGATTTAAAACTTTACCCCAAAAGTAAATAGATACACTCTGCTAGAGCACTGAAGATGTTTTCTATGACATTTTAATAAGCCAGGTTATAATTTAAATTTAATCAGACAAACTATTATCACAAAAGAATTTGCAATAATAAATAATTCAGTATAAAACAGGCATAGAGAATGAGTGCAAAACAGTGTTGAGAAGTGAATGTTTAAAATCATTTTTAATGTTGGTTATCAAAAACCTTTACCAACAGTCACTGTTTAGTTTGGGTGATTTTGATAATAGAAAAACTCCTTTTGATTTCATTATTGGTGAATAATTTTGATCAGTTAAAAACCAAACTGATTCTGTTTGTTGTTTATTAGTTGTTTATTTCTTCATTTAAAAATTTTTCCTCATGTTTTAAGAACAGATAAGTAAAAACATATTAATATTTGAGATTTTTAAATAAATTACCAAAATTGTAGAGGGCACAAGCAAAGAAAAATGAGAGAATGAAGCAATCGTGTATATGCATATTACCCATTTTCCATCTCTAGGCTGAGGTGAGCAGCAAGAGAAAACTGAAGGGAGTCTGAGTGAGTACATAAATTCTCAAGAGCTACTGTGACAAAGTACCATAAACACAAGTGGAGGCTTAAAGCAACAGCAAGTTATTCTCTCACAGTTCTGGAGGCTAAGAGTCTGAAATTAAAGTGTTGGCAGGGTTGGTTCCTCCTCGGGGTTAAAGGAAAATCTGTTTCATGAGTTTCTCCTAGGTTCTGGCTGTTTCCAGACAACTTTGGCATTCTTTGGTGTTATGTGCTGGTGTCAGTCTATCGATAACCAATGCAGTGGCTGGACAGGCCCTTGCACTTCTTATTGTGACTGGAAGGCACCCTCATCATAGCCATGAGAAAACTGTGAAAAAGAAAATTTTGTCTTTTCAGAACCAGGAAATTACATGGCACGCCTAGGGCCACACAACCAGGTCGTGGGTTGAGAGAGAGAAAGCGGTGGAAATTAAGATTAAAGACATTTTGTTTTGGTGACAGACATTAATCATTTTTTGGTTACCATCCATATGTGTCTATTCTGAAGGGCTTGGCACAGTAGACAGTAAGTTTACTTCTAGAAGCTTTTCCTGTACCAGGATGGCTAGTAATAATTTAACTACATACAGAATTGACAGATAACCACAAAATTAACTTTACAATATCCAAACTAAATGTATCGCCAACGTAATTAGCTTTTACTGAAATCCCCAAATTTCTACAGTCCCTTCCATATGACTCAATAAGAGGGGAAATGTGATGCAAGGGAAGTCAAAGAAGAAAAATCAAGCAGCATTAAGCAATTACAGCTAAAACATCTTAATTTTGAGGATTTTATAAAAATATAAATGTTCATGTGAATATAATTGTAGAGCATCCTTGAGGGCTTTTTGTAAGTGGCTCACACAGGTTCCAGGGGCCCTGAAACATAAATTTGAACAGCTCCATGATAAATCTGCTCTGCTTAAAGCTTCTTTCCCAAAACGTTAAACATGGCATGAGGTAAACTCCAGCAGACTTCTAGACTCCGGGGAAGAAGACAGAACTTTTCTTAGAGTTTAGAAATTTCAAATGGGACTGTTTGGATTAAGATTTGACCAAGCTTTATATAAGATGGAAAATTTAATACATTTTCTACTCCAGGGAGAAAATTCAGAGATCAGCTAATATTGCATCTCCTTTCCAAAAAAAAAAAAAAAAAAAAAGTAACAGTTAATAATCAAATAAATAAATGATTATCTTACTGAAGAAAATATCTGGTAATCTTACATAATGTAAGGGAACAAATGCCAAAAAAACTATATAAAATATAATAAAATGCAACAGTATAGCAACCAACACAAAAAAGAACACAAAGGTAGTCAGCATCAAGAATAATTATGTGACAATAGATTTGAACAAGAAATTGGAATATATTTCAGATTGACCAAAAAATAGGGAAAAAAAGTGTCCTTCATGTCAAAAAGACTATAGAAAGTCTGGCTCATAATGTGAGAGGGAAAAATAAGGAAATTACAGTCAATATATAAAACATAGTAAATAATGAGATAATGTAAACAGTTGGTAGATTATTAGAAAGGATAAAAGGTATAGAAATATTGCACCACATTTCATAAGAGTCAGAACGCAGTAGTAAAACAAAACAAAACAAAAGCTAATCCGAACACAAGCTAGATAGCTAACATGGTTTACATTGTTATTATGAAACACCCACTGTTCCATAGCTGACCAACTTTAGAATCATCCTATAGACAAAGCAAAGGAGATCTAGGGTAACAAAATTAAATGTAAACTTTACAATATTGAAAAAGTCAAAGCAGAAAAGATGTTGATGGGTGGAGGAGGGGTGGGGTAATAGAGCATAGGATAAGATAGTAATTTTTTATTACAAAGTATATTAAAAAATACTGACTAAATCTGATGAAACAATAATGCACGCTTACTATTAAAAGACACGAAAGTAACACAGAGGAACTAAGCACAGCTAGTAATTATATTTGCAGAAGAGGTGGGGAAAAAGGATAAATAGGTAAAAGTGGTGGGTAGGAAGGAGCAGGGCCAGAAGATTTTTATTTGCTTTATGAGTCTTATTGTGCTACTCTGGCATCTTTAATCAAAAGGATACATGACTTTGATAAATACATGTGTGTTAACATAAAATAAAACATTCTGTAAGCATAAACCTTAAATATTGTTTAAAAAAGCATAGAAAATTATCAAATATCAACTTAGCGATTAATTCCTGAAATTGTTAAAGTATTTGAAAACAAATATCAATTTCAAAACTTCAATAGAGAAAGATTAATGAGCTTTAAAAATGACTAAGTCAGGTATAAAGTGTATGTTTAGACCATGCTATAAAATGTCATAATGTGAATTTTCCTTTAAACATCATTATTTGAGATTTCCCACAGTGATTTATAAATGGAGTTATTTCTAATAATGTAATCAACTGAGGAAAATCTGGACTAATTGTTGTTTCAAAAGATGATGGGCTCATGCACGTAACCTTTGCGGTGATGGTGTGGGCAGTTAAATCTAATGCTTAAGTCCACTATTCAGGGTCCTGCCTGTCAATACTGAGCAATTCTGATGATGCTCATGACTTACAGACATTTGTTTAGAAATTAATATAACATAAAATTGAGAATTAATTTACACATAAAGTGCTTCATAAATAATTCACATTTGTATGTGTTTGTATACACTGCCCTGTATGTTAAAATAACTACATATATCTTTAATTATCAAAAATATTCTATAATTTCAGTAATATGTTCTAACAGGATCAACCATGAATAACACAGACTCAAAGTAACAGCAGCATATATATATGTATATATGTATATATGTATATATATATTTGTCCCTGGGGTACTTGATAAATGAATATTCTGCTGGTTCATATATTTCAATCATGTCAAGTATTTAGACTGAGTTGGTCACATTTTATATGCTTGCTGATTTTCCCAACTATTAAGAGACTTATTTTAATGTTTTTGACTATGCTTGTAGATTTGTGTAGCTTTGCTGTTATTTTGTCAGTTTTTTTTATTCATACATGTTGTGGCTTTATTTTCATATACATACAGATTAAAATTTACTCCTGTTGCACTGGTTTTATCACTGTGTTATTAAGAAATGTTCCCATTTTTGTCTAACAATGCTTGCCTCTAAATCTACTTTATCTAATAATTTACTTTGCCAACTATAACTACAACAGCTTTCTTTTGGTTACTACTTGCATGCTTTATCTTTTTTTTATTTTTCTATATTCAGTCTATTATCTTTTCAGTTAAGCTTCTGGAGAACAACATACATTAGGTTTTGTATACTAGTATCTGCTCTAACAATCTTAGTTTTTAGTTACATTTTAAAATTTTATATATATATATTAAATATAACTACTGACTTATTTGGGTTGATAAGTTCCCTCTATTTCTATTTCATAACTTTTACCTTTTTAATATCATTCTTTTCTTCCTTTTTAATCTTCTTTTGAAGTGATTGAATAACTTGTTATTTATATATTTCTTTTTCAACTTACCAAGTGGATATTCTTTTACATTCTTTTTGGTTTTTACTCTGGAAATTACAAGATGGATCTTTAATGTAAAACAGTTACTAGAAATTATAATTTCAAAATTTCCCACACCTAATCATATCCTAATAAACTTCTTAAAAAAACAAAGGAAAAACTATGTTATAAGAGATCACAGGAAAAACACTTGCAAAGGAGCAAAAATAGAAATGACAATGAATTTTTGGTAAAAATGATGTAAACCAGAAAAAAAAAAGACATCTTTAAAGTGCTGAAAGAAAATTTAAAATAGCAACCTGGAATTCTATACTCAGTTGAAATATTCTTTTAAAACTGAAGGCAAAATAAATTAATTTGGGGGAAAACATATACTAATGCAAATTGACAGCAACAGAGTCACACACACACACACACACACACACACACACAAAGTAAAGGGAAATTAGGGAAAAACACTTCCAAAAGAAAGCAGTGAAATTTAAAAAGTAAGTATGAGCATTAAAAAGATTAAATATACTTGAGTTACTCTTAATTAGATTAAATAATAAAAATGTCATACAGGTTTTAAAATATATGTGGGTTAAAAATACATGGAAACAAATTTTTAAATCTGGAAGTATGTTAATTCAGTTAAGTCTACTAAGGTCCTAGCATTGTTTTGAAAGTGGTAAAGGTCATAATTTAAATTAGAATAAAGTAACTCAAGGATGTGTGTTGTAATTTCAAGGATGAACTCTCACACACACACAGTGAAGCCAATAGAAGATTAAAAAAAAATTTGTTTAATCCATATGAAGACAACAAAGAACATAAAGAGGGAAATAGCAAAATTGCTGCTAAAAAGGAGAAATAACAGTATTTATATTAAGTTAAAATTTATTAAATGCTAAAATTAAATGATGAAAATTGTAAGATTAATTAATAAAACCTAAACTACATGCCATTTATAATAGACATTGTATACATGGTTGCAGTGAAGTTGACTATAAAAGGAATAAATTAGTTATAATAGGCAAATATTAACAAAAGGAAGCAAATTAGCTATTCTCACATCAGTCAAGGTAAGAATTTGAACCTGTATATAAAAGGAATTTTTCAAATTTTCAGGCCTAAACAATCTCGTTGATAATTTCTCCCAAACACTGAAAGAAAAAGTAACACTAATTTTATATAAATTCTATGGGAAAACAGAAAATGTAAGAAAACTTCTTAGCTCATTCTATGAGACTATTTTCACATTGGCCACAAAATTTTATAAGGACATTACAAGAAAGAAAAACAAGTCAATGTTTATCTTAAACTTCATGGTTAACATACTATTTGAATTATTATAAATCAAATCTCATAAAGTAAAGGAATAATACTGTACCTTGACCAAATGGGTTTAGCTTCAGGGTCACATAATTATTTTAACATCAGAACATAAAATATATTTCACGATATTTATAGTTTTAAGAACAGAAACCATCTCAGCAGGCAGAAAAAGTTTTGACAAAAAGAAAAATATTAAAACAATATTTTTTTAGCAAACTAGAAACAGCAGGGAACATCTTTAATCTGAAAGAATCTGCAAAACAAATAAAAAATAAAAAGAAATAAAACCTTACAGAAATTTGCATGTTGGGCAAATTTCTGTGCGTCCTTTGTGAAAATTTCACACATGTAGCTTTTGATTAATCATGTCACCATGAAAAACAAGGGCAATTTTATAAAACATAGCTGAACATACACTTTCCATTCCTTTTTAAAGAATTTTGTATACCAGAGGGCACCAAAAGAGAGGCTACTCCATAAATACCACTGAGGTCCTAGGCTGCCTGCCATTGTGACAGCATATTTTATAAACAACCATAAATAACACTTCCAGCAGCATATCAGAGACAATTATCCCGCACCACAGCCCCACTGCTTTGATTTAGTGGGGTCTTAGAAGCAAAAGCAATACTTACTTGTCACACCTCACCTCAGGACTCTAATATGTTTGATCTTTTTCTCAGGGTTCATTATGTATGGCTTTGTTTCTATTATTTTAATGCTTGTTTTGTGTTTCTAGGTGGGCATATAAAGTCTTACAAATTTTCTGTCTTTTCATGAATGAAAAATACATACGAAAGATGTGGAACATACTAACTAGTGTTTATAATCTTTTCTTTTTTTGGAGAGGAGGGTGCAGTCTGGGAAGATATAAGAGCTTCATATACATTGTATCCATGATTTAATATCTCTGAATAATTTTACATTTTAAATATTCAGTTGTACACTCCAATTTTCTTATATGAAATACAATTTTGTATTCCAAACCTATGTTCATTATTTATACTGGTTCTATTCTTTCTTTGGCCCCTAATGTGTTGTACATCTTAAAGTAATTCAAGTTTCTAATGCTCTTATCTATTTATATTGGTCAAGTTCATTATGTACTTTGCTATGTTAAAAGAATACAAAATAATTTAAAAATAAAATGACAGAAGTAAAATAAAGCTCCATACAGAATTTAAACATGTATTTCCCTGTCACAGTACACTTTAGCTATTATCCATCTAAAGTCCCTAAGCATAAGCCATGCTGTATTGCAGCATATGGTTCAGTGTAAAATTTCTGAGCTTCTTATTCTTAGGATCTAAGTGGGAGAAGGTTAAAATAGAAAAAAAAAAAAAAAGAAAAAAGATTGTTTTCTGCGAAGAATAAATTTTTATTATTTATAATTAAAGTGACTCATTTGTTCCAACTTTCAAAATAAAGCAGTGTCATATTTAACTTTCTTAGGTGGCTCCTAGGCGAATTATGTAATTAAATGTCAATGTTAAATAACTAGGAATTTGTATTTTTATAAGAGTGCAGTAATGTGTGCAAGTGCCAATATGAATCTATAGTCCTAAAATATTCTTCAGATAGAACCTTAACATCTCTGTTATCTTTACCAGTAAAACTAAAGCTATTGTCTTTCCTAGTGATCTTTTATTTTCTACTTTCTTTCCTTTTCCCCTCTCTCCCTCTCTTCCTCCTTTCCTGCCCTCCTTCATTTCTGGTAAGGGCTCTTGTCTAGATAGTCAATGTGATCCTTTAAATGAAGAACATGCTTGCAAATGTAGAATATAAAATCTTTGTTCATCAATCTCTGTTGTACACAACTGAATACGCACTATGTGGTAGGCCTTGAATTGGGTGCAAAGATAAGCCAGGCTCACGCTCTGCCTCGTGAAATTTATGATCTATAAGGGTTATGCTAATCTGTAAGTTCACTGGAAGGTAATATAGTCAATGGGCTATAAGACAGGGTAAAGTTGTTCAGAGAGGAAGAGATTTCTTCTAAAGAGGACATCAGGAAAGTCTCATGATGGAAGCGATTTGGAACTGAGCCTTGAATAATTGGCAAGGTATAGAAAGGGATAACATGGTCTTCACAGTATGACAGTAATAACTGTAATAATATTGCATGTAAAACCATTAAGGAATAGCTGTAAGTGCACAAGTTATGGGTAAAAGGTCACCATGAGGTACTAAATTTGTTGAAAATAGATTTATTTAGGTTTGTAAAAACTGAATATTTGTGTTGGGTTCACGGGTATATACATATGTCAAAACTTATCAAATTCTACTAATTATTTGCAGTTTATTTTATGTCAATTATACCTCTATGAAGCTGGTTTGCTTTTAAGCATAAAATATCCTTCATCTCAAAATCTCAGCATTTAAAATATGAGTTTAATGTGGGCTTATTTACTCCACAGAGTGAGTCAAAAGCAAGAATGCAATCTTTTCATAAATTAGAAAGTTGACTATTTCGTAGCCTCAGGTAATGTGCTTCAGTTTACTGAACTGACAGATCTAATCCAACAGCACAGAACAGTTTTAACTGTCAGTATTTAAAAATAAATGATTTATTTCCTACTGTCTTTTCATTTTGCATTTGCTGTATACATTTCAAGTGGCATATTCCAATAACCTACGATTTTCCCAGGGGAATGTTCCTCAACTTGCAGTGTGTTGATTGCATCAGTGATTCTTCTTACACATGATTTCTATGTTACGTACACAGGTTTCTCTGTGAACAAAACTGAAGTACTTATTTACAGGATGAAACTGAAGTCTCTATTTTATTGATGCTTTCCTTTCGGTGGGGATATTTATATTCTAGGAGCTACAAGGAAAAGATGCTGAGACATACCTATTCAAGGCAAGTTGTAAATTGAGATATATCTAGCCTCCTTGATCAATAAGTTTTTCTTCACAGACTTCATTTCTGTAGCAGTCATCCCTCCTTTCCCAGAAGCCAAGTTCTCCTAAGTTAACCTGTTCTTTCAGTAATCAAAATTCCTATGCCCTCTACTCTGTGACCTCACAGAGCCGTTGTGAGAGGAAACGGATTTCACTGATGGTGATAATAGTCATCTACATAATGCCATTATAAGCACCTTTTAAATTTTTTAACTTATTTAATCCTCACAAGCATCTTGCATGGTAGTTATTTTAATTAGCCTCATTTTACAGGTAAGGAAATTAAAGTATACAGAGAACGCAAGTAAATTTCTCAAGGCCTCATAGCACATAAAATGCAGAGCTGAGAGTCAAAGAATCTAGGCGTGTACTAGATCATGTGCTGTAGTATCTTTCAATAAATCAGAAAAACATAAATAAAGGTATTAGTTAACTAATACAGTCTATAATACATAACCTAATGCTTTAAAATACAGATGAAGATAATTTTTCAGAAGTTAATTAATGATGCTGTTAATTCGAACTTTTAAATACTGTAGCAATAGCAGTAGAGGGAACTGTTTCATTATGTTATAACTTTGGTTTTGGGACATGTTTCTATTGACCACATAAATGTAAAGCAGCCTACTCAACTTATAACTGGCCTCCCAAAACGCTGATGTACCTCTTTCATTTTTCTGATTAAAAATATATACGGACAGAAAGTTATTCATAGACTATATTATCCATTTTAACCAAAGTAGATATTGTGATTACAGTTACTATTATGATTTCCCAGAACACTACATCATCACCATCCCCTCATTACATTACTCTCTCTACTAACAACTTTTTTTGAGTCTCTCCTTAGTGCAACTCATCATGAAATGCTCTTTCCATTCAGTGTATCCAATCATTACAGCAATCCCTTATGCTTGATATCAGTATCTCAATTTAAACAGATAGGGAATTTGAGGTTTATACATTTTAGGTAAATTTTAATGTCACACAAGGTATATTTGGGTTTGTCAGAAGAAAAGAACCGGCCTTCAGAAGAATTAAAAATTTCAGCACTTTCTTTGTACTTATTGACCATTCATATGTCTTCTTTGGAGAAATGTCTACTCAGTTCCTCTGCCATTTTTTAATTGAGTTGTTTATGTTTTGGCTATTAAGTTGTCACAGTTATCAGGGAAATGCAAATCAAAATCATGAGATAGTACCTCACACTTGTTAGGATGGTCGTTATCAAAAAAATGCCAGTGAAGATGTGGAGAAAAGGAACCCCATGTACACTGTTGGTGGGGATGTAATTTAGTGCAACCACTATGGAAGACAGTCTGGAGGTCCTCAGAGCATTAAAAATAGAACTGCCATACGATCCAGCAACTCCACCTCTGCATCTGTAGCCAAAAGAATTGAAATTGGGATCTTGATGAGATATCTGTACTCTCATGTTTATTGCAGCATTATTCACAAAAGCCAAGACACAGAAGCAAAGTATACATCCATGGACAGATGAATGAATAAAGAAAATGTGATATACATATACAACAGAATTTATTGCCTTAAAAAGAAGGAAATTCTGCCATTTGTGACAACATGAATGAACCTGTTGAATGTTAAGTGAAGTGTGATAAGCCAGCATGAACAAAATATGATACCACTTTATGAGGCATCTAAAATAGAAGCAGAGAGTAGAATGACAATTGACAGGGCCTGGGGGAAGTGGGAAATGGGAGGTTAGACAAAGGGTAAGAAGTTTCAATTATGCAACATAAAGAAGTCCTAGAGATCTACTGTACAGCACAGCACCTATGGTTAATAATATAGTATTATATATTTAAAAATTTGCTAAAATGGTAGATCTTATGTTAAGTCATCCTATTACAAAATTATAAAGAAAATGAGAGGAAACTTTTGAAATTAATGATGTATATGTTTATGGCATAGACTGTGGTGATCACAGAATAAAAACAAACAAAAAAACTCCATGAAAACATATAAAAGTATTTATATAAAGAAATGGGGAACTAAATTATTAATAAATTTCATAAAATTTTGAACATTTATCAATAAGCCATAATTAAGTGGTGCATTCATCTTTTTTTTTTCCTATTTTAGATCCCAACTATTAACACTAAGGCAAATCAACATTTTTATTTCACTTAAACATTATTTTCAACTGCTCTTCTCCTACAGTTAAGGTTGGTCACACAATATTGGAATAAAAATGACAACTAGAAAGTAAGATTTTACTTTTTTTTTTTTAAAAAATGACAAGCTGTGGTAGAGAACTGTGACATTTTTTTACACTAGCAAATTTTATTACATGGCTTACATACACCTCATATAAGATAAGGGGTGGCACTCTGCAGGCTGCAGAATTTGGCATTCTGGAGCGTAGCTCTTCTGCCGCTGCTGATGAATGTGTCTAATAAAATCACTTTTAGCTAACAGCAGTTTGGTAATATCATCAGGTTCTTGCATGAAGAATAAAGAGGAGGAGGACAATGACAACAAAGAGAAGGAGGAAGAAAGGGTGGAGGAGGAAGAAACTGTTAGAAAAAGAAAAGGAAAAAAAGAGGAAGCAGAAGATGGAGAAAGGAAATGATGTAATACTAAGTGCTCACTATTACAGTAGCAAAATGATTCATGTGCAAGTACCAAAGTAATGCTGGGCAATGCACTTTCAGAAGGGAAATAAAGGGTAATCTCTCTGTGAAAAAAAAAAGTGTGGGATTTATAAAGTAAATTTTAACACTAGTTACTGGAATATCTAATATGTATCTTATGTATTTTGTTTATATTAGGTGAGTTGGATGTTAATGAAATTTATGACATGGTCCTTCTCAAAGAGAGTTTACTGTCTAATTGGGGAGACAGAAGCACATAGGATATAATAAACATTATCACTGACTTCTGTTTATCATATGAAACGGCAAATCCTTTCAGTGAAGTGCAACCCATCTGCCATCAGGCCTTACATCCCTGTTTCAGCTTCATTATCTCTTCCTGGACTATTACAACTCAGCCTGACTTCCTTGCTTACACACTCATCTCCCCACAGCCTTTCCCCTGCCATCCAAAGGAAACTGAACTGTCCTGTCAGTCTTTGGATCACACTTCCTGTGAAAATCCAGCCTTTACAACGTCCTCTAAGCATCGGTTTGAACTACTTCTCAGTATCACTGTCTGGCCCTCTCCTGTTGCTCCAGCAACACAAAACTGTTGTTCCTTTAACAGCCCAGACACATCCTTACTTCACAACCTCTGCACTTACTTCCTATGCCTAAAATGTTCTTAATGCAGCTATCTACATGACTCTCTCCTTCATGTCACTTAGGTCATCAAACTGTCCATTTACAGTTGAGGGAAACAGATCAAGTAACATAGCAAACGACAGAAAGTACATATGACAATTTGTGACTCAGGCTAGACTAAAGCTCAACTTTCCTAGATAGGTAAACAATCCACTATAACAAGCTGCATCATAATATGTTAATTGATACTTATTTCAAGGCTATTTGTAATCTGAATTCATACACAATTCTGTGTATTTTATGAATAGTTTCATTTCTGTGACTGTTTCATGTCAGCTTAATATTGATTCTACAAATAATAATATTTAATGACTGGAAGGAATCATGGAGATTATCTAGAACAATTTATTCTAATGTTTAAAATCCACTATAAAGCAATTGCTACAAATACAGAGCTCACAAATACCATCAGTGATGGAAAAATCACTACTTCTTGAAGCAGCTTATTCCCTTTCCTGCAAGATCTAATGCAAAATTCATTCTTATAATAAGACTGAAATGAATCTAAATTACTGAATTTCCCTCTTGATTTTTAGTTGTTGTTAAAGTATAACTTTCCTTATTTTCAGTTATAGCAGTGTGTATATTATACAAATTTTATTTAAAACTCAATTTTATTAAAAATTTTAACTTCACTAATGAGCAACACTGCAGTCATGGCTAATTTCTGTAATGACTGTAAGAATAGTTTCAGAGTTATTTTTTAGTTCTACCTTCCCCGGGTATTGCTCACACATAAAATCAACTTATATTATTAAATTCTCCAATCTCTAAAATTTCGGCCTTCTGCAAATTTCCTTGAAGATGAGATGTTGCGTGGAACAGAAACAAGTTGTCTGAGCCAAGGACCTTCAGGACCAGGCCAACCAAAGAAGAGCTTTCAGCTGACCTCAGATGCATGAGTGAACCCATCTGAAATCAGCTGAACTCCTCCCAAATCAGTCAATCCATAGGTCTCTGGGAGTGAGGGGTCAGTTTATTTTTGCATGCCCTGAGGTTTTATTCATTAAACATCATTATGTGACAATAAATACCTAATTCAGGTAGTTAAAAGTTTAATTGGTAAATAAATTTGCATGTGATGTAGACTGAAATATGTTAAAACTACACACATATCAATTTTATGCTCAAATGATGGCTGTCTTTATACAAAATTTAAAAGGCAACCAGGTAAAATCAATTGGAATTTATGCATAGAACACAGGTGACACTTCTGCACAGGAATTATTTAAAAGCCTTTGATGCTTTAATTTATTTAATAGATATTTATTACCAGGAAGTTGAGATGCAAAGATATTGCCAACATATGTGTGCCTGGCAAAGTTGTGGGAGATAGATTTAATAATTTTTTCATCAAAAGAAGTATTTATCAAATTTATTTTGCATAAGCATCAAAATGGGTTCTTATTAAAAACTGGGAATATAATAACCAATTTTCAGACTCAAATTTTTGTGCACAGTTCAGAAACTGCATGCTAAAGCATACTCCGGGTGATTCTAATATATTTGGTATTCAGACTACATTTTAAGACACAGCTATAAAATGTACAAATAGACCAGAGTGTTAAAAAAAACCAATGGTGGAACTCTAAAGAATACTGATATTTAAAATTTAAGAAGAGAAGCAGGCATCCTTGTCTCACTCCTGATCTTAGCAGACATTCTTTCAGCTTTTCATCTTGAGTTTATTTGTTTTTTGTAAGATGAAGTCATTAGTTTCCTTTAAATAACAATCAGCACTTTTTAGGACTTTTCCTTTTTAAGAGACTAGATGAGTTGTTTTGTAGAATGTCTCACATTCTTGATTTGTGGGACATCATTTAACTTGATCCTTTACAACTGAAAACCCATAGAGAATTGTATTGTTCTAGGGCACCCATTTTACATAACAAATTAAGTTTTATTCCATGCATCTAGAATGGTACTACTTATGTTCTCTTCTTGGGATAATTGAGTAAATTGTCACTCAACTCATTTTCTTTCATCTATGGTTCAGTTGGGGAACCCCAGTTGAGAACGGCTTACTGAAAGTTGGGTCTTGAAGTTGATGTGAGTCAAGTTAAACATTTTTAGAAAGAACATGTTACAGGTGAGACTATATACTTCCTTTTGTATCACACTGAGAGGCATTTAATGTCAGGTTGTTCTGCTACTAGTGAAGCAGATGTGGAGTTTAATCACTCAGGTAAGGTGGTAACAGCCAGGTATCTCCATTTAAAAGTTGTTTTCCTAATTCTCCATGGCTTAACAACATTTGTCAAGGTGAAAAATTCGTAAGTCAGTATCTCCCTGTAAGTGGAACAGTTTCTTTTCAGAAAATTTGGCAGGTTCATCTTGCCCAATGTGCAACAAGCCAAAATAAGGCTGAGACAGTTAGGTTTGCAGCAAAGAGGGTTTACCTGCAAGACAACCAAATGAGGAGACAGGAAAACAAATCTCAAATCAAAGTCAAAACAATTTTGAGAAAGAGGAACAGAGCTGGAGGAATCACACTTTCTGACTTAGGATGATAATACAAGGCTATAGTAATCAAAACAGTATGGTACTGGCATTAAGACAGACACTAGATCAATGGAACAGAATAGAGCCAGAAATAAATCCAAGCATTTATGGTCAATTAACTGGTAACAAAGGAGGCAAGAATATACCATGGAGAAAAGACAGCCTCTTCAATAAGTGGTGCTGGGAAAACTGGACAGCCTCATGTAAAAGAATGAAATTAAAACATCCTCTAGCGCTATTTACAAAAATAAACTCAAAATAGATTAAAGACCTACATATAAGACTAGATACTATAAATCTCCTAGAAGAAAACATAGGCAGTATGCTCTTTGACATAAATTGTAGCAACATTTTTTGGATCTGTCTCCAAAAGCAAAGAAGTAAGAGCAAAAAACAAAAACAAAAACAAAAACAGAAACAAAAAACAAAATGTGACCTAATTAAGCTTAAAAGGTTTTACACAGCAAAGGAAACCATGGACAAAATGAAAAGACAATCTACTGAATGGGAGAAAATATTTACTAATGATATGACCAATAAGATTAACATTCAACATATATAACAGTTCATACAATTCAACATCAAAAAAAACCCCAAATAACTCAATTAGAAAATGGGCAGAAGATCTAACAGACACTTTTTCAAAGAGAACATGCAGATGATCAACAGGCACATGACAAGTTGCTCAACAATGCTAATTAAAAGGGAAATGCAAATCAAAATCACAATGATATATCACTTCACACATGTCAGAATGACTATCACTAAAAAGAACACAAATAACAAATGTTGGTGAGGATGTGCAGAAAAGGGAACCCTCTTACACAGTTGGTGGGAATATGAATTGGTGCACTCATTGTGAAAAAGAGTATGAAGGTGTCTCAAAAAACTAAAAATCGAACTACTATTTGAACCAGCAATTCCACTGCTGGGTATATGGTTCCCCCAAAAAACAAAAACACTAATTCAAAAAGATACATCCATTTCAGTTTTCAAAGCAGCATTATTTACAATTGCCAAGATATGGAATCAACCAAAGTGTCCATTAACAGATGAATGGATTAAGAAGTGTGGTGTATACATATACAATGGAATACTACTCAGCCATAAGAGAGAATTAAATTTTGCCATTTGTAACAACAAGGATGGTCTTGGATGGTATTATACTTAGTGAAATAAATCAGACAGAGAAAGATAAATACTGTATGTTATCACTTACATGTGGAATTTAAAAAATACAACAAACTACTGACCTTAACAAAAAAGAAACAGACTCACAGATCTAGAGAACAAACTAGTAGTTACCAATGGGGAGAAGCAGAAGAAAAGGGGCAATACAGGGGTAGGAGATTAAAAGGTACAAACTATCATGTATAAAATAAGCTACAAGTATATATTGTACATCAGAAGAAATACAGTCAATATTTTATCATAACTATAAATGGAGTATAACCTTTAAAAATGAGAATTGTCATGCTGTACACGTGTAACATATAAAATTGTACATCAACTATATTTCAGTTAAGAAAAAAAGAAGAGAAGCAGGCAAAACCAAAACTGAAGTGTGGTTTTAACATTGTTATTCAAATGTCGTCTTCTTAATTAGATTTTCTCTGCTGCCACTTTACCAAAAAAATTTCAACCACTCTCTCCTAGACACTTATTAACCTCATTCCTGATTCATTTTTAAGCCTCGGTTGTCATAAGTTTCTAATATTTCATAATAGATATTATTTAATTCTAATAGTGTATTTCTTTAAGTATTTATCTTAGCTTCCATCTCCCACAATTGTGTTCTGTGACAGCAGGTATTTGTCTGTTCATTGCATTGTTACCAGTACTCAGAACAAAATCTGGCACAAATTAGACTTTCTCAATATTTAACTTTTTGAATAAATAGAAGGTAGTAGGAAAAACAGCATTTTGTCTAGAAGATCTTTGTCTTTCTGCAACTAACAGCATTTGCACCCAATTGCCATTAAAGCAACTTCCATACACAAGGGCTGCTTCTCAAACAGAAGCTAAAAAATAAAATACAGCAGAAGAAAACAAGATTAGCAGTGCTTGCTGTTCTAAACTCAAATGGTTTTTGCCTGTTATATGGATATAACTAAGGAGTAAATTCATGACTGTTATGGGACATTTTAAATATAGAAATTTTGGTAAGCCAAGTCCCAGAATAGACCAACTTTCATGCCCTAATCCCAGGAATGTGACCATGATAAGATGTCATGCTTGTGATGTTTCCAATGCAACTACAATTACTAATCTGTTTACTTTGAGTAACTAAAAAGGGAGATTCTTCGGAGGATCCTAATGTAATTACATGAGACCTTAAGACAGGTAGCTTTTTCCTTTTGGTAGTAGAATAGGAAGTCAGAGAAAACTGAAGCATGGTAAGAATTTGAGACATCATTGCTGTTTTGAAGATGCTGAAGCCATGTAAGGAGAAATGACACTATAGGTTGGCTGTCGTGAGACATACGTCGCCAAAAAATCTTGTTACTACAATGAGAAAGTGGCAGATTTTTTTTTTAATCACATTTTTAAAAGGCAGTAAAGACCCTTGGAAGCAATAAAGAAAAATGACTAAAAATCCATAAGTCCATGGAGTTGAGACCCTTCTCAAGGTGAGCTGACAATATTCAATCACATTTTACTGGAGACATTTTCAAATTTAGGTAAGTACAGAGGCTTTGGATGGCAAATGGCAATGAGAAAACAAAAATCTTTGTTCAATAAAGCTGATAAGTTGGAAATTGAGGGGACACAAATGAATGTCTGGCTGCACAAGATACTGAGGAAAGAAAAAACAAGTCTTCAAAAAGGCAGAGTAAAATCAGTCTCAATCTTGTGATACCTATGAAGTCAAGATGTGACAGAAAGGGCACTTATTTCAAAAATATCATTAGCTTTCTCAAGACATGTACACAATTATGAAGCCATATTTTGCAGAGGAGTGGAGAGTTAGGGTAAAAATTTTAATGAAAATTACTGAATCTCTCATAATCTTTTCAGATATAGAATAGTAACTTGGAAAGCTCTCAATCAAAGGCTTAGGAGAGGCATATTAGGAAAAAAGGCAAACCAGCATCTTACCAACACTGGAACAAAGACCAATCCACCTTGATTTCTGATTGAATTTAAGTGATTAGTTCTTTCTGTGTTTGCCTTACAGAGGAAAAGTAAACTTTATCAGATGGAATATAATATCGTTCAGAACATCAGAATTATTCCATTAAACACTAACTGGCATAAAAAAAAAAACTCAAAAAGGCTGAGAAAAAAATAAAATATGACCAATAATAAAAAAAGACAAAAATAGAAGCAGCTACACCAATAGTCCATATATTGGAATTAATAAATAAGTACTTTAAAATCAGTATGATTAATATGTTAAAGAAAATAGTGAAAAAATAGAGAAAATAGATGAAAAGTTAAAGCAATTTACCAAAGGATTAGAATCAATCAAGAAAAAAAAATCAGTTAACACTGTAAACAAAATAAAATGTGATATCTGAAATTATGAATAGTGGGTAGTTTTAAATGGGTACATTACAACATAACATCAGTTTTCTAGGAGAAAGTCAACAGAAAGCATACAAACTTAAGTACTAGGGGAAAAAAGTTCAGAGTGGAACAGAGTACACATATTTTGGATGCTTTTCAAAAGTTTACCATTATTATAATCAAAGTCTTAGAAGGACAGAAGAGAAATATGATAGGGCAAAAGCAATATTCAAAGGACCAATGGCTAAGAAATTTGTCAAAATGATTATAGGCTCACAGGAACAAGAAATGTAATTACACCATATGCAGTGGCTACAAAAAGCAATTTACCTAGGCACTTCATAGTAAAACTGCTACAAAACAAAGTATGAAAAAGTAAATCATAAAAGTCAGCCAGAGGAATAAAGATACCTTCTCCCCAAAGAACAACCATAAGAATGACAGCTGTCTTCTCAACACTGATAGAAGCCAGAAGCAGGAGAATGACATCCTTGTATTTCCAAAGGGTAAGAACTGCCAACCCAGAATTCTATAACAAATGGATATATCCTTATTCTTCAAAAACAAGAGAGAAACAAAGACGTTTGTAGACAAAGACTGAGGGAAGATGTCAATAACAGAAACATAGTTAAAAATAAAAGTTTAAATTAAGGCAAATTCTTCAGGCAGAAAAAAGCTGATCTAAAATGCAAACACAGAAACACAGAGCAGAATTAAAATATATTTTAAAAAGGTACATATATAGATGAATATAAATAATTGCTTAATGTACAATTATAGAAATGTCTCGAGAAGTCATAGAGAAATTTGAGGATGCTACACTGCTGTCTTTGAAGAAGGGCAAAGAGACCGGAAATGAAGGTGGCCTCCAGAAGTTGGAAAGGGTAAGAAAACATTCTCCCCTAGAGCTTCCAGGAGGACCACAGCCAGGTTTACACCTTAATTTTAGCCCAGAAAGACACATTTTCAGATTCTGGATCTCCAGAACTGTAAGATAATAAATTAATATTGTCTTAAGACACAAAATGTGTGGTAATGGGTTATATAAGCAATTGGAAACTAACGCACTAAGTTCATACTATAGAAAATTTGAAGTGGGAACTTCACTTTATGGGAATTATCCTAGTCATCTACATGTTTCCATCCAGTATATGAGGCAGTTCTCTCTGAAGAAGAAAAGTTAAAGGTTTTTATATAATCTCTTTATTTAAATATCAAACAATCTGAACAATAGTGGTTTTCTATGGCATATGACTTATCAAAGAAGTCAGTCCATGGTCCCTAATATTTAGGGATAGTCCTGTTGCTAGAGTTTGGTCTATATGAGAAGAAGAACCCTAAATTGCGAAAAAGATTCAAAATCGTAGAAAATGGAGTTGGTAACGAATTGACTAAAACAAGTGCCAATTATAATGAGAACACATCTAGCAATAGATTAAAACTAAAATAAATATTTCTATGGATAGGATATAATATTCAGTGAACGTTTTGTATTCTGAATAGCAAAGCCCTCAAATTTTTCAAGTCCAAAGCTGTAACCCTATAAATATAATTAGGGAACAGCACAAACTTTGTGTACTTTGTGTAATATATCTAGATGATTCATAAATAACAATAGTCAAAATGTTTTAATGTCCATTAAACATGAAAGGTTTTGAACATTAGAGAATTGGTCAAATTGGGACAAGAAGGTGTAGACATTATTGGTAGGAAACACTCAGCTGCACTCCAGGCCCGGGAACTCTGCAAAAGCACTGGCAGTGTCCAGGCAAGCCCAGGAGGCTACAGCAGTCAGCACTGAACTATTGCTGCAGTCACCCTAGAAAAAGAGCCAGCCACGTAAAAAGAGCTGCAGTTGTAAATTCTGGAAAAACCACATGAATGATACAGTTTGCTCTTATGGTCTGGAAAAAAAGGGAAAGCTAATGTTTCAAACTGAAATATCCTACTCTATAATGCATACTTTTATAGAGGAATAAGAATTATTAAGATGTAGTGTGGTCATAAAATATATCAGGAAGAAAATGGCTTATTTAGTTCTACATTATGATACTATTTAGATTCCCAGTGGTATGTGAAGAAGTGCAACCTGCCTGAAAGTTACAATGTCCAGATGTGACCTTCACAAATTTAATTTCTTTTATTCTTCAGAGGAACTGCCTTAAATTTTTAACTGCCCTACTTGTCAGCACCACCTGTCTGGTCACTCACTGTTAGCCCCCAGAAGGTTCATTTCACTGATTAACTTGAGAAACAGTCTTTTTTATTGAAACGGAACACTTGTCCCCTCTAAGGGACAATGGCAATCATATCTAATCACTTATCTAAATAGTAGGGAGAAATTAACCAATTCTAACACTGGGCTGAGTGTATCAGTTTAATTTAGGGAAGTAAAGAAAGATTTGAACAGAGATTTCACAGGAAAAAAAAAAACAACAACAGACCTTTTATGTTTCTGCAGACTACAAAGCTAGGACACTCTAATCAATAGAAACACCTTATAAAATGAATGAAAATGGCAGACCTGAGAAGGAATGTAATATTTAAATTATAATTTGTGTGGATCAGAAGCATAATCCTGTAAATAAATCTGTATCTCTTAATCCCAAGCTCCTAATCTATTGCCCCTCTATGCCCCTTTGGCAATGATAAATTTGCTTTCTATGTCTGAGTTTATTTCCGGTTTGTAAATAAGTTCATTTGTATCATTTTTTAGGTTCCACATATAAGTAATATCATATGATATTTGTCTTTCTCTGTCTGACTTACTTCAAATGGTTCCTATCTTTTTCCTGTAAATTTTACTTGAAAATGGAATAAATAATTTTCAGTTCATCTCTCTCCTTTATCATTTTATCATAGTGAAAAATTCCAAGTAGTGTTTTAAACATTCTATCGTGAAATCTTCTTAGCTGAATCACAAGGTTTATTTTCTATTTTTCATGTTATTCTAGGTAACACTTGATCCTTAAGACACATCCACATGTTTTAAATCTTTGCTACAAAAGAACATACTTTCAGGTATCATGAAAATTACTTTCAAATTTAGAGGCATAAATTTCTTTCTCATATACATGCAATCTTGGCAAGACTTAGCAAAGAATAGTTCATCCTTATTAAAGTCAGTGTCAGATAATAAATTAAAATACATGATTATAATTGTAGGTAACTGTGCAAGATGTTCTCCTTGCACACCTATCAGTTTGGCTTCATGTATTGCAAACCTCTTTTATGTGTGAACATTTAGGACTGTTACACCCTCAGATGAACTGATCCCTTTATCATTAGGAAATGACTTCCTTTGTCTCTGGTCAACATTCCTTCTCTGAAATCTGATTTAATATTAACATATCCACTCCAACTTTTCCTTTGAACTAGTTACGTCTTTATTTTTAAGCTTTCCTTTTTTCCTACAATCCAAAAATCTATGTGTTTGAGTTTGGAGGCTTAGACTATGTACCTTTAATGAGATTACTGACATGATTAGGTATAAGTCTATCATCTGTTGTCATTCATTCTTTGTTCCAGTTTTCCTTTATTTTCTCCCTTCACTGGAATTAACTGAATATTTTTATGATGCTATTTTATATATTTTCTTGGTTATCAGATATAATTCTTTGTTTTATGATAGTCATTTCTGCAGAAATTTCACTATACATCCTTAAGATACCAGTGTACTCTCAGTGATATGACACCACTTCATGTATAGTCCAAGAACCTTGCAAATATATGTTTTGATTTCTCACTTCCTGGTCACTATGTTATGTTTATTTTTATTTATTTATTTTTGGTTCAGACTTTATATATGCATATGTTATAAATCCCACAGTGCATTGTTCTTTGCATTTAAATATTGTTTTCTTTTAAATATTCAATTATCTTAAATAGATTCAAATATAAGAAAAACATACATTTACTAATGTAGTCACTATTTCTGGCGCCATCCTTGTTTCTCATTTGTTGTTTTTGATGTAAGAACTACAAACCTGGGAAACAGTGATTACTCTTACCTTTCTCTTTTTCTACTCATATATAGTTAATAACTAAGTACAAAAAATCTGACTACTAAATTTCTGTCTAATTCATCCATATGAACTTCATATGGCTACTAAAATCCATCACTATTCCGTGAATTACTTGATATAAATCTGCCTAATTAATATCCTTGTCTCTGGTTTTATATTTTTAAACTGATTTTCTATATTGCAGCCAGAGTTATCTTCCTATAACAGCTGTTTAACCATTTCACTACCCAACTTAAAACAACTGAAGGTGTCCCCATTGCCTTTATATAAATATCCAAACACTTGTATCTGTATCTGACTTACAAAGCTCTACATGGTATGAATATTCCTCCTGTGTTCATCACATCTCATCACTGACCTCTTTTTCAATCTGTATTCACCAAATTTAGTGACTTCAAAGATATGCTTTATCTTGCTTTCATTCCTGTGCACTTATTTTTGATATGCCTGAAATGTTCTTCACTGTCTCATCCTGTCATCTTTTATCTTGCAAATACTCATTCATCTTTTATGTTGCAGACTTTTCCTCAAAGCAATCCTCACTGATGCCCAAAACCCAGGAAAATGCTTTTCTGTGTATTCATGGAATATACTTGGCTTCAAATATCATGTTGTATATCATTTGGCTAATCACCTCTTCTTCCCTGTACGCTTTGCTTCAGTGAAGATAGGTGTTGTACTTAATTTATTTGATGTTATAAATATAGTACATGATACACTACCTAACACATAGGAACCCCTCAATTAATATTTTTATTTATTCAAAAATATTTATTTAACATCTGCTATATGTCAAACATTGTTCTAAGCACTTATGTTACTTTGATGATAAGGATCACTGCCTTTATGGAATTTACATTCTAATGGGCTACACAGACAATTAACAATAGCATAATAAATAAGTATAGCTAAAATATGTTAAAGACCACAATGGAAAAATCAAACAAAACAAAATTTCAAGTAAAAAAAAAAGATCGGGGAACGAGAACAGACGAGGGAGGAAGGGATTCCACACAGTCCTCATTGAAAAGATGAAAATTTAGCACATATTTGAAGGAGATGGGATCTCTCTCTCTATATATATAATATACAGATCTTCCTAATCTATATATAGATTAGATATCCAGGTGGAGATATCAAATAGACAACTTCATATATATGAATATAAAATTTCTAAGAGTCATCTCAATTGAGAGGTAATTTTGGGTATCATTTGCATATTAACACTGTTTAAAGACATAAAGATATATATAGGGGAAAAATGCTTCAGGTAGAAAATACAGGTTGAAAACAAGTGCCTACAATTAAAGTGTGCCTGTGTGTTTGAAAAAGTAGTCCATAGTGGCTGAAGCAGAGAGAGCAAGGGAGAAAATCAGAAAGGTAACAGGGGTTATATTATTAAAGAACTTTGACATTTACACTGAGTTAATGGGAAAACACTGCAGAATTTTCAGCTGAGAAGGTACATAATCTTACTTATATGGTAAAATAATTAATCTGACATTTGTATTGAAAATAAACTTCACAGGTGCAAAAATAAATTTCTGTTTTCATCCTAGAAGTCGTTTTAGCTTCCTATTACTCCTATAACAAATTAATACAAACTTAGTGGCTTAAAATAATGCAAATGTATTACCTTACAGTTCTGGAGGTCAGAAATTCTAGATCAGTTTTACAGGGTTAAAATCAATGTGTAAAATCAAGGGTTATATTTCTTCTGGAGGCTCTAGGAGAGAATATGTTTCTTGTTTTCTCCAGACTCTAGAGGCTGCCTATTTTTCTTGGCTCATGGTTCTTTTTCAAGCAAAGTCATCACTCTGAGCTTTGCTTCCAACTCCTGTGACCCTGACCCTCCTGCTCCTTCTTGTAATAACCTTTGTGATTACTTTACCTTGGACTCACCCACATAATCCAGATAATCTCTCCATCTCAAGATCTTTAATTTAAGGACAAATTCAAGGTCTCTTTTGCCATGAAGATAACATAGTAACAGATTTTGGGGACTAGGAAGTTGACATCTTTAGTGGGAAGGCATTATTTTGTCTACCACAGTAGGCTAACGCACTAAACTAAGAAAGAGTTTGTGGATGGAACCAGACTTGTAGAAACGGATGCAGTAGAAAGATGGATACCTAGATGCAGAAATAGGTATCTTTTATTAAAGTATAGCAAACATTTGATAAAGTACTTAAGAATATATTTAATGAATTTTAGCATATATAAACACCTATTTAACACCTCTTAGATTATGTTATAAAACATTTCAGGACTCCACAAAGCTTCCTCATTCCTTGTCCCAGTAAACTAGTCCTCTCAAAAAAACTCAAACAACAAAAAATCCACTATTTTGGCATCCATTAACATAGTTTTGTCTATTTTGAAATGTATGTAATAAAACCATATAGAATATACTCTTCTGTGTTATTTTTTAAATTCAGAATTATATTTGGGAGATTCATCTATGCATGTCATGGCTGAATAGCATTCCACTTCATAAATATGTGACAGTTTGTCCATTCTATTCATAATATTCAGATTTGGGCTTTCATGAACAAGTGTGATATAAATTTTTTGCATGAATCTTGGAGGAATATGAATTTAGACACTTTGCCACACCATTAAAAATTAATTCTATACGGATTGCAGGTCTAAATGTGAAAGATCAAAAGTAAATATTCTATAAGCAAACATAGGAGACTATTTTTATCACTCTATTGAAAGGTTTCTTAAACAGGAGATCAAAACCAATAACCATAAAAAAAAAAAAGGCTGATAAATTGGATATATTTAAAAATTAAAGAAAACAGCATTTCTTGAGAAAGTGACTATGGAGTGTGAAAGATAGAGGATCAGGTTTGTTCCCATGTTTGACTTAAGTAATGCAAAGACAGAACTCAGACAGACAAGTTTGGGCTAGGTTTTCGGAGGTGGGCAGCCATTCAACTTTGGACATACTGCATTAGAGATGTCTCTTAGATATCCAAGTGGAGATATTAAATAGACAACTTGATATATGAATATAAAGTTTGTAAGAGTTATCTCAATTGGAGAGAGAATTTTGGGTATCATTTGCATATTAAAGCTATTTAAAGACATGATTATGTGTAAAATCACCAAGATGGTGAGAATAGATAGAGATGAGAAAAAAATCAAGAAACTTAAATCCAGGACACTCCAGTGTTAAAAAGTCAAGAGGGAAAAGAGGGAAATAAGAGATCAGTGAAATAATAAGACCAACTAGTCCTCTAAGGTAAGAGAAGAATTTCTTTCATTGTCTAAGCAGTGATAAAATGTTTCTTTATGCTATTAAATAAAATGAAAGCTGAAAGTGTCTGGATTGTGGTTATGTTTATATGAGCAGTTTCAGTGGAGTGGTGATGGCAAAATCTTGATTAGGAATCTTGATTGGAGAGTGAGATTAAAAGAATTAAGACAGTGAGTATAATCCGTAGCAAGTAAAGAAATGTGGTAGTATTTGGTGGACAAAGTGTGCTCAGTGTTTTGTTTTAGCTTGGAGTTAACTGAAATTAACTAGGGTTATGATTTTTGCCAGAAAATTACGACAAAGTGAGAGGAGGCCAATGGAGTTGAAAGTGTACCAAAGGGAATTGTTTTATAATTGAACATAGACTTTAACTGGGTAAGTAAGGGGGGAAGACATCAAGGGATGTGGCATAATGAAAAGGTGATAGATCTCTGGATATGAAGTACTCATGGGATAGGAGAAATTGGGTTAGGTTTGTGAAGTGAGTGTATTGTAAAGATAGGAGATGGTAATCAGTGGATGAGATGCTGATTAAAGAGTCATTGGAATTATTGCTAAAAACAAGATCTAGTTTATGAACATGAAAGCGTAAGGCTGATGTAGAGTATTGAGTCACTGGAGGAGAGGAGTTTAAGAAACCCAGTGAACCAGAAGCAAAAAATCATTGAATAATAAGGATAAATGACCCAGGAAATGTTAGTTAATAAGAGCAATGAGGAGCAATTACATATATCATCTAATGATGTGAGATTCAAAAACAGATAATTTAGAAATAAGGAAAGAAGAATACTCAAAAAGCAAATATAAGGAGCAAAGAGGACATGTATTTCATCTCCGGGTCCATTAGAAGAAGTGATACAGGATTTTAGAGACTCTGGGGACACAATATTCTTAGAGAAACCCAGAGAAGGAGAGCCAGGTTGCTATTAGAGCTAGAAAATTCAGGGAAAATTCAGAGAGAACTTAACAATATAGCATTGAAAACACAATATAGGTTTGACTGTGGGGTGAACCTAGCGGACAGAACTGGGAACATACAGAGCTTCAGAGGGATTGGATTGGAGTATGAAAAGCAAAGGATGACCTGATATTCCGGGGCCTCCTATATTTATGGTTAAAAACAAGGAATAAGAGCAGGATATGAATCCTGATGAATTCAAAGAAAATATCAGTGACAATATTTAGCTTTGTAACTGATGATGACAATAGAAAGACTGAGAGCAGTGCACATGGTTACCTCTGTCTCTGCTCTCACTCCCACCCTTCAACTCTCATGATGAGGTGGGGGTGGTGGTGGTGGTGGTGAATGAATCAATGACTTAGTTAAGAAAATGTATCCTTTACAGAGAAAATTGTAGACAGTATTTCAAAAGCAGATGGAATGTAATTTCATACAGGGGAAGTTGGATATTTCTAAAAGACCAGTGGCTTTCAGGCTATTGAAAAATGACTATTATTACCTCTCACTTAATATGAAAAAAGGTTTGTACTACTGTATCCTTGGAAACCTCCATAATGGGCATTTCAGCGACGGCAGCTAGCTTAACAAGCCACAGTGTCACACAGATAATTCTTAGAGAAAACATTTCTACTTGGCAGAGGTCAGCTCCCTTTCTAAGCAGCACATTATTCTTGATCCTAACTGGGACCATAATCTCTCTTTCCTAACAGGGACTATGATTCTCCTTCTGAATCAATGATACAACTGTCTGGAATGAAGGAGCAATGCTATAAAATTTTAAGGCCAACCAGGGAACGTAACTAATGAATAAGACACTATAGAGTGAAAAATTAACAACAGAATTCTTTCTAAATGGTGCTTTGGAGATGAGCTCATCTGTCACCTCTTAAAAAATACCATTTAAAAGATAGCACTTAAATATGTGGTGATTCTTTTTTAAATACAGAATCATAAACAGTAAATAAAATTAGAATGCAGTGATGGCAGAAGTGTCACTGTGATATTGAAGAATCTGTGGAAAGTAACAAATTTCATCATAGTTGGATTAAATCAAAGAGGAATAGAAACTAGAAGAAAGTCAACTGAGATTAAATGATTGGTCACAAGCAGTGTTACTTAAGGAAACAAAGAAAAAAGAATGTTTATATATGAAACTGTCAGACTGAAAGGAAATAACATTATTATCAATTTCCAATTTTTGTGTGAGTTCAGTGTGGATCAAAATACCAAAGTCAAAGCAACCAGCCAATTACGGAGTATCACAGGGAACTTTAAAGGGAAACAATTTTGAACAAAGTCTGTTCTAAGGAGGCTCTTGAAAAGTTACTTAGTAGCATAAAAATACTTTGAGGGAAAATATTAAGAGAGGGGATAGATATAAAAAAAATGAAAAGGTTTGGAGAGTTTAGATAAATTTTCAACTTTGTATTACTTCCTTTGTCATTTGTAATATCCAGACCACTGAGACTTTCTCCATGTCATCAATAAAGCCACTGGGCCTTCCTCTCATTCATCTGTTCACTGAAGCAGCACTGCTAGTTTCCTTCAAAACTTTCCCTTTGCATTCACAAGTTGCTTAACTGTTTGGCATGAGACTTAGCTTTTAGCCTGTCCTAGCTCTGGACGTGCCTTTCTCACTGAACTTGGTCCTTTCTAGCTTTCGATTTGACTCTTCCTTTCACTTGAACATTTAGAGGCCACTGTACGGTTATTAATCAGCCTAATTTCGATATTGCTTTGTCTCGGGGAATAGAGAGGCTTAAGGAGAGGGAGAGAGATGTAGGAATGGCTGGTCAGTGAAGCAGTCAGAACACATTCAGCATTTATCATTAAGTTTGCTGTCTTACATGTGATTTGTGGCACCCCAAAACAACTACAATGGTAACATCAAGTATCACTGATCACAGACCACCATAACAAATAGAATAATAATTTTTAAAAGTTTGAAATATTGTGATAATTACCAAAATATAACACAGAGACATAAAGAGAGCAAATGCTGTTGGAAAAATGGTGCTGAAAGACTTGGCAGGGTTACCATAAATATTCAATTTGTCAAAAAAAAAAATGCAATATATGAAAGGAAAAATAAAGCATGATAAAATGAGGTATTCTTTTCATCCAGTCTTTAAGCTCATCAGATGTAAAGCAATGTCTTTCTTGTTGAAAAAAGTTACCAAGAAAACAATATATCTAAAACTTGCTTTTGGAAAAAAAATTCTAGGAAGGATCTGAAATGTTTGACTATTTTTATTAAAAATTCTCAGTTTAAACACATCTGTTTGGTCCCTTGCAAATATAAGTGGGATAACACAAAACAAAACAAAAACACTGGTTTTCCGTGATGTCACTGCTTACAGTAAAAGTCCATAATAAAAGAATTATTGTATTTCTCAAAGAAGTACACAGAATTAAGTTGCTGCTGATTTTCACAAGTACTTTTTTGATCAGCCAAATAATATCTGTCTTTATAATATTTTCATTTCTATTCTGCTTATAACTTTTCAGTTTGGGTGTGTCCTGATAATTTTCTTTTCCTGCTGGTCAATTATCAGTGCATTATCCATAGTTTTCTTGGCTATTGTGATTTTCATTACTTCTACTTTTTATGATTTTGAACATGAGAGTTTTTAATTCCACTGCAGTATGAGAAAAGAGTCTTGATATTTTGAAGTTTTTGACAACTATTTATTCTGATATATGCCTTTGGCTTCTACTTGGATAATTCTTCTTTTCATATTCAAATTTTGGTGTAAATGATAATTATGAAATATATAATATTAATATGAAGTTATGACATTTCAAGAGCCTTTAGAATTTTGACCACATTGTACTGGGATTTGTAATCAAGTTTCTCTCACACTATATAAGTTGATTTACTAATAAACAGATATTGGGGTTCATCACTGGTATACTTGCTTTTCTATCAGTTCCACCTTATCAGTAATTTAGCATGCCATATTATTTGAAATAGCAGTATCTGTCAAGAGAATTGATGAGTCAAATATGCTAATATTCAAGTCTCTTTTTGGGGATGTGTGAAAGATGAAACTTCACACACAGATATCTTGTCATTTGTTGTAATGTTACAAGGTTTATGCCCTACAAAGCATATTTTGTGAAATGTGATAGAGAAAACGTAACGTATCTGTGGGGCACTTATGTTGTATACAGAATATTCTGACAGAAGAGACTTTCATTTTTTTACTAGGTATTGATAAAATTAAATCTTCCATGAACAATTCTGCCTACATAGTAATTTTTAAAAGTTTCCATAGCTGGGCTTCTGGCTTCATGCATTTAAATTTTTGTTTATTCTCTGCCTTCTGTATATTCTGTGTATTTTCACTGTCAAAGGCCCAAGGATCTGTCCTATTACATAATTCTGATGCTGCAACCTTGGGTCAGAGTGTTAACTGAGCCAATTCAATGAGCATCAGGACATCATTCTCCTACATGTGTTCCCACTGAGGATGACCTATAACAACTTCACTATGTATAGAGGTAGTTTTGAACCTAAACAAACAAACAAAGCTCCTCGAGTCAACTTCCCTTAATTAAATTCCAGAAATTCCCATGGCTGCTATAACATGGACAGAAGGGAAAGATCTTTGGAGAGTAAGTCAGAGAGGAAAAGAGATAGTGGTCTAATTTAATGCTCTTCAAATATCTTCAATTTGCTAATTTTATTTTTTAAAAGGATATGAAAACATTAATACATTGGTAAAGACCCATCCAAAATGCTGGAAGGGTCTTTTTCAAGTGAGGAAATCTATAGCTTACACTTCATTACCTTCACAGAAAATTGGCAACTGGCATGAACTGGAAGACAAACCTAGTATTTAAATTAGGACAGTAGGCAATGTTAAGAGTTTGGGATGAATGTTTTTAAGATTATATAATGCTAAGAAAAGTTTAGATTTGTAGTAAGTGCTCAATACACGAAAACAGTCAAAATAATTACCATAATCAGTATTATTAGGCCATAAGTAAATGAATACAATTACTATTTTAGCACATTTTCTAAATACACACACACATGAACACCTATGAACTCTTAACGTATGTACATGCTCTGTAGTATTAGTTTAAAGGGTGTTTTATTCTTCTCTATCGCTCTGTCTCACAGATATGTGTATATACAGAGATAGACTCTGTAACATACTTGTTTTCTGGGTGGCAGACTGCCAACTTCTTGTATCCTCATATGGTAAGGATATGGGAAAAGGAAAAAGAAACAAGCTCTCTAGTGGCTTTTATAAACACACTAGTCCCATTTACTAGAGCGCCATTCTCATGACCTCATCTAATCCTAATACCCCTCCAAGGCCCTACCTCCTACCAGCATCACACCTGGTGGCAGGAATTCAACAAGAATTCTGGGGGGACACAAACATTCAGTCCATAACAGGTAACTTGCACATCACTGCCCTCTCAGCATCCTCCAGCGTAACTCCAATCTTTTTTTTTCCCCTCACAAACTTACATTTCTAACTTATATCCATACTGTCCTAGAATTAAGAATATGCTTAAAGAAGAAGCAGGGAACTGAGAAAAGCCTTCCCACGGAACAAAGAACTCTTCGGAGTGACTTACATGATGAAAGTTGATAATATACACCTAACCAGCTTAGTGCCATAAGCGTAAATTGATGTAAGCTGAGTTTTGCCCATATAATATATAATCACATTTTGTGCCTTTCCACATTTGGATTTTTGGAAAAAATGAAAATTTAATATTCTTAGATGAAAGATTAGACTATATATCAAAGTCAAAATGATTTTCTGGTTTATGTCCTCTTGTGCGGGAAAGAACTGAGAGCTATTTAGAACCTGTCTAGTTCTCAAAATTACATTGTTTTTGCACAATTTTTTAATTAATCAAATTTTCCACCTGGACTAAGTTTTGATGGAATTTCTTTTATCAAGATCTAACAAAAACAGAAAAATAAAGGAGCAAGAGGAAGATATATAGAATTATCACTGGAAATAAAGCCCATAGAAAACAAATGTTTAAAGCAAGTTTAGCTTAATCCTGAAATGAAGAAAGCCAATTTTTGTATAAATGACCAATTTCTCTATATTTCTATTCTATACCTATTCTGTTATATGAATAAATCTGTTATTTCAGATAAGATCCAAGTTTGAAAACAAGTACTAAAAACTAAAACTTTGGGTGTTAGTGACTATGCAAGGAAAGATGACTTACTTCAAGCTCACATGAGCTGCGACCACGTACAAATCCTTAGTGAAGGGAGGTCTGAAAAACTTGGCCTATTACCTCAGGTAAGAGATACATACGTAAGATTGTTACAGCCAAGGCTCTTAAAAGGAAAAAAAAAAAAAAAAAGAAAAAAAGAAATCAAGACCTCAAATTTAATCCTAATATAAATCTAAAGTTAAAAAAAAGTCATGATCCTATGAAATGCAGGATACCCAAATTTCTCCATAATATTAACTAGATAGTGGTTTTCCTGGAGCCTGTATAAAAAAACATAAACATAAACTTCAGAAGTAAAGTTCCATAATTATGATCCCATGGTAGTTGCTCTCTCACACACACTAGCACAGAACAGAAACACAGATAGAATAAAATATGCTTATAAAAATTAATTTTATACAGATGGCTTTTAAATTTGATATGCAATTGATTTTTTTCTAACTTCCAGGAAGCTATTGCAAAAGTCCAGGATGAGAAAAAAAGTGGTGAACGAACTATTTAAAATACATTATCTGTATGAGAAACTTTTTTTTAAAGTTTAAGGAAAATAAATTTAAAAATAGAATTAAACAAACAAAAATACATTATCATCACGGGAGCACAATTGGTATGAGTTTTTAAGAGTTACATTTGATATGTGGCTCCTGAATAATGTCACAGATATTTTTTAAAAATTACCAGAATTTATACAAATAAATGATCAGTCCTTTGAAATAGTTTCCACTATGAGAATATAAATGTATTTTTGTTATGATCTGACTGGTTCAAAAGAATTTGGGTTTTATATTTTTGCAGTGAGATACCTTACTTGTTACTGTTAAAGTCTTTATTGTTCCACTGTCATATCATTTTTAAGGCACATTTTTTTCTTATATTTCTTTCTGCAAAATAAAGGTATTTTGTTTGACTGCAAGCTTAATATAAATAATATTTTTAGGATGCCTTTTCCTAAGAGCTAGTTTGATCTTGAATAGCATTATAGCAAGGATTATACCAAAACCAAGCAGAGTAAAATTGCTACTGTTATCTATACTGATCAAACCCCACAATACACTCATTCTTTTAATAAACATTTATTTAATGCCAGGTAATGTGCTAGGTTTTAGAGATAGAAGGAAAAATAAAGTCCTTGGGTAGTGAATAATAAGAAATTACATATGGCATGAGAATCACTGCACAGGGAAACAGAGGAATATAGAGAACTGATCTTTCAACAGAGAGGTGTGAAGAATTTTCCTGGAGGAACTACTGTGCACAATTTAAGAATAAGAAGGGATTAGACAGATGAAGGGAAAAAAAGGAGTATATTATACCAGGTAGAGGAAACATCATTTTTAAAGTCTTAAAGGTGAAAGATTTTTATAGTCAAGGACCTATTTAGTATTTCTATACCACAGAGTGTGCAAAGCCACTTAGAAGATAAACATACTGGACTCCTACTACTTAGAAATAAAAATTATAAATTTATATTTAATCCTAATAGTTACAGGTTTTGCAAGCCTAAAAGCAGAGAAAAGATCTGTCCAAATATGTGCAATGCCATGCTCTAGGATTTCATATCCTTAAAGTATTTAGTGGACATGTATAGGATTGCCTTCCCAGCACTCTCTCCTTGGTTTTCTGGAAAACTAACAGTTGTCATCATTTACCTGGGTATCTTCGGGTATATGACATTTCATATATTATTTCACTACTTAAAACAATTTTTCCAAGAAGAGCCAGTTGACTCAAACTGGGGAAATTATAGGACCCTCTCTCCCGTACAGAATCACTGTACACTGGATAGTAAGTGATCATTGATTCAAGGATGCTGAGGCAAATCCCAATGTCAGTGCCACCCTAAAAGGGGGGTTAAAATAGCATCCTTCAGGAGTCATGTTGTGCAACATGTGAAGGAAGCTGTTCTGTAGTAAAAAAGAATGATGTTGACTTAATGCTGCGATTAAAGAAAAAGAAAGAACCCTCCCCCTGGCAAACCATAACCTAGTGCTAGTTGTCCCTGAAACCTAATTGCATCTCCCCTCTTAACTATTGCCTTCTTTGACATATCACTGTTAAAACCATTGTTCACTTAATGTTCCTCATTTGTAAAAGGTAGTTTGAATTTTTTGTTTTGTTTTTTTTTTTTCATTTTATATACAAAACAGCTTGATCATCATAGTCATTAGAAAACTGACATTAATTACAGGAGAGCCACCAAATTGCTGGAATTTCTAAGTAGCTTAATAAGAAAAACAAAATTAAAAGGCTAAAGATGACTTACCAGATAAGAGATGACTTGAATATTAAGGAATAAAGCTGAGTTGGTAGGATAGCAATAAAATAAGTGAAGATTTGTTGTGGTTGGCTGTGGGCATGCTTGTTGCTATGAAAGCTTGACCAGAAATAATAATCCAGTAAAAAAAATAGACAAATTTAATGAAAAACATAAATTTACACATTCAAGTTCCGTGACCCTCACTCAGCAGAAACTCAAACAAAACCACATACAAACACTTTACAATAATATATAAAACAAGTGAATAATATATTTCCCTAAGAAAACAGTGGAAGAACATCTTTAAAGTGATGAAAGAAAATAATTATTAATCCATATTTCAGTATTCAGTAACAATATCTTCAGGAAGAAATTACACAAGAGGGAATATAAAAACTTTAGGAATGAAGAAAGAGCAACAGAAGGGATAAATATCTGCTTAAATATAATAGAGTATTTTTCTCTTAAGTTTAAAAAAATTATATTGGTTGAAAGAAAAGTAATGGTTGAAGAGTTTACTGTATGGCATACAATACACATCACAACCATAACATAAGTTGGTAGAGGTAAGGGATTTATATGTTTGAAGATCAAGAAATACTTGCCAACTAATTTTATGAAGTTGGCATTACCCTAATACTAAAACCAAAGACATTATAAACAAATAAATTCACAGACTAATATTCCTTATGATACTAGAAAAAAAACAATCTTAATTTGATTCTCTACAAATCAAACCCAGCAATATAAAAAAAGGATAATACATCTTGATCCTGTGGGTGGGAAGGAGGTTAATCCTGGAATGTGAGGCTGGCTTAACATTTTAAAATAGTCTTTGTAATTCGCCATATTAAATAACTAAGTTAAAAAAAAATTCACATGATTTTACCAGTAGGTACAGAAAAAGCATTTGACAAAATCCAACATGCATTCATAGTCAAAAACTAGCAAACAGTAATAGAAGGAAACTTTCTTATATTATAAAAGGCATCTAAAGAAACCCTAGAGCTGACATATTTCTTAATGATGAAAAATTGAGTGATTTCTAATTAAGATTGTGAATAAAGTAAGTATATCTGCTCTCACCACTCCTTTCAACATTATACTGAAAGTCCAATAAAGGCAGTAAGGTAAGGAAAAAGTTAAAGGAAAATTTGAAGCTGAAAGGAAGAAATGAAACTACATTTCCCATAGGAATAAGCATTGCTCAAGTGAATTAACTGCCTATGTGTATACACATACACAGACACCCTATATATAAGTGTTTATACCAGATTTATTAATAATCATCAAAAATCGGAAACAACCCAACTGTTCCTAATGTGAAGAATGGCTAAATTGGTTCACCCAAACAATGGAATACTACTTGGCTGTGAAAATGAAAAACAAACAATTGATGCACCCAGCAAAATGGATGAATATTGAACACGTTTAGCTAAGTGACAGAGGCCAGAAACTAAAGTCTTATAACGTATGATTCTATGTATCTGACATTCATGATGGTCCCACAGGATAGGAACTTAGAGAATATGGGGGTTAATGGTGAAGTAAGGGTTTGACTACAAAAGGAAAGCACAAGGAAATTTTAATTTGGATGGAAGAGTAATGGAATTGTGTCTTCATTGTGTGGCGAATAGATGACTTTGTAAAGGCTCATAGAAAGGTATACAAGAAAGTAAATTTTGCTATGTGCAACTTAAAAATTAGTATAAGGAAGTGGTAAGAATATTTTGTACTTTGTCCAGGAAACCGTTTTCATATCTTTTTTCTTCTTATCAGTGCCAAAGACAAAGATTATTAGTCTTTAAATTTTCTATTGCAAGTGAATACAGTCCACATTACTTAACATTGTTGTAGATATCAAGAGTAAAAGATTTAAGTCAATAGCACACATAATAATGAAATGGTTTCTCTTATTTTTTCTTTCTATTTTGAGTCTTCTATCTTTCATAAGCTTAACATTAGAGATGGTCTAGGGCTAAAGAGGCTGAGGCTTTGGGGTGCATTCTTTACATGTTATAAAGTCTGAGAATGAAAAATAAAAATTTAGAAAACTAAACCATAGCTGAGTTGAACATAACCTCCCTTAGCAGTGAGATCAACATGAAGATATTTAAAATTCATGTATTTAGTTATTTCTGTGGGAAAATGAACAGCAATAATAGGTACACTATCATCAGGTATTTCTAGTTACTTCATGTCTTAGTCAGCTTAGGCTGTTATAACAGAATTCCATACACTGGGCGGCTTAAACAACAGACATTTATTTCTCACAGTTTTAAAGGCTGGGAAGCCCAAGATCAAGGAACCAGACAAACATCATTTTTTGATTGTATAGTGACTTGCCCAGACTAGTTATGTAAAGTCTGTCTCTCCTACAGTATTTGGTAGTTTCTTCTTTGCATTTTGCAAGATATGTTTCTATGCCTTCCTGTTTGCAAGCTCTATTTGCAAAAATTTCAACTTAATTATAAAGCTTCAGAATCAGAAGTTTTGGCTCTAAAATGTTTGATTAAAAATTACCAGTAATGTTGACATTAATGCATGCAATACTTGGAGCGACAATTTAGGACACAGGTTGAGTTATTAATTAGTTTTGGAAACACTCAAACTTTTCTGATTCCTCATTAATAATGAGGCAAAAACAGAAAATACAGTCTTTCATGTTTTAGTTCAACCTAAATGCATTTTTTTTGGTAAGTTCAGCACTCTATGGTTCATGTTTGTATCCATGTCTGTTATATATCTATAAGTTCTATACATTATACATTTATATTATATAATATTATATACAATTTATATAGTAAAATTTGACAAAACATCTATTCTATATCATATAATACCCTAGCTTTTGGATAGTCATGGTTTAAACCTATGTCAGGAACATCTTTTCTATAGATCCCTTAATTTAGAAAGAACATGTTTTCAAACTCAATACTGTAATATTATACTGCATGCATTTACATTATGATTAAAAAATTTAGCTTCAATATGCTAACTGAATTCACACTAGCATTTATAATAATGCCAGATATTTTACATTCAACAGAAGAAACTTCCAAAAGCTTTAACTTTGATTCTATGAAATGGATGAAAATATTAAACTTATCAAATAATTAACTATGTAGAGCACTTTATGACAATAACATAATGATATTATTTGACTCTTTTCATAATCATTGTGCCAATGGAACAGAGACATAATTAGCTTTACTTTTTGTGTGCTCCACAGATTTGAGATTAAAAATGAGTGGAATTAATTTAGAAGAGCATATAATCGAATCTAAATGAAAAGTCATACATCAAAGAGTGATTTATTAACACTTCCTTTAGCTTGAGGCATTGAATCATCATCGTCAGGCCTAGTCTTTATATTAAGTACCTAATTTGAAGGAAATGCTGATACTTCTTCAGCAAATCTCAGTTTTATGATTTTCATTTGGTTATGGACATCACTATATTCTTCATGATGTAGATGATAAAGGCCAAAGATATACTGAGCAAGCTACATGTTTATCAAAACTTTCTTGGAAAAATGTAGTAAAGGTTTTAGTTCCTATCTATGCTATCTGCAAGAAGAATGGCTCAGCCTGTCTGCACACATAATTTACAAAAATACTCAACTTGCAGCTTCCCACATTTTTCATGACATGATTTTGTGTATATTAACAAAAGTATAACTAGCTAGCATATTAAGTTCCAGTCAGGGGCAGTAGCATTAAATGCCTCCCAAATAATGAACTCCCTGAATGAGCTGACACTTGGCACTTGTGCTCAATTATAGCTTATTTTAACATACCCTTCATTGAAGGGAGGTATTAATTAGGTCTGAACATCTAAAAAGTGCTCAGAAAAGAGAGATATATAATCATAGATAAATGTGACTTGTCTTTCATACTTAACTGAATGTAAAAGATAATTCTTTTCATTATGTAACTATCTCATGACAGAAGCTAAAATTGTAAAAAATAAAATTTAAAAAAACCCATTCAATCCTATATCCCTTTTTCTCTAGTTTTAAGCAATTTGATTGAATTAGTAAAACAAAACCTTCCAACATAAGTTCAGAACCATATAGCTTCACTGGGAAATTTTACCAAACATTTAAAGAAGAATTAACACTAATTCTTCTTAAACTCTTCCAAATAAAGAAGAGGAAGGAATACATCCACATTTATTTCATGAGGCCAGCATTACACTGATAGTAACATCAGACAAGTATACTATAAGAAAAGAAAATTACAGGCTAAAATCCCTGATGAACACACATATAAAAATCCTCAACAAAATATTAGCAAACCAACTTCAATAGCACAGAAAAAGGATCAGGTACCATTATCAAATGGGATTTATCCTAAGGGTGTAAAGATGTTCAACATCCACAAATCAATCAATGTGCTACAACACATTAACAAAATGAAGTGAAAAACTGTAATGCCACCTAAATAGTTGCAAAAAAAGCATGTGACAAAATTACATCCTTTCATGATAAGGGCTCTCAACAAACTGGATATAGAGGAAATGTACCTAAGCATAATAAAGGCCACATAAGACAAGCCCACAGCTAATATACTGAACAATGAAAAGCTGAAAGCTTTCCCTCCAAGATCAGGAACAAGATAAGGATGCCCAGTCTGCCACTTATATGCAGATATTTTTCAATAGTTAATACTACAGGACTACATGGTACACCATTGGTTGAATCCATGGATACAAAGGAATCACAGAATCAGAGCCTTACTATAAATTATAGATGGATTAAGCCCCCATATTGTTCAAGGGTCAACTGTACTGTAAGTCCTAGCCAGATAATTAGGCAGGAAAAAGAAATAAAAGACATCCAAATGGAAAAAAAAAGTAAAACTGTCTCTATTTGCAGATGATATTATATAACATATAGAAATCCCTAAAGACTGCACCAAAAAACCATGTGAGAACTAATAAATAAATTCAGTAAAGTGCAGAATACAAAGTCAATATACAAAAATCAGTTACGTTTCTAGACACCAACAATACACTTTTACAAAGAGAAGTCAAGAAAGCAATCGTGTTTACAATAGCATCAATAATAATAAAATACTTAGAAATAAGTTTAACCAAGGAGGTAAAAGATTTCTACACTAAAACCTGTATGACAATGATGAAGGAAACTGAAGACATATATGAATGGAAAGATCTTTTCACAGTCATGGACTGGAAGAATTAATATTGTTAATATGCTCAAATGACCCAAAGTAACCTACTGATTCAACGTGATCCTTATTAAAATCCCAATGACATTTTTTACAGAAATATTTAAAAAATTCTAAAATTTGTATTGAACCACAAAAACCCACCCCTTGGTAGTCAAAGAAATCCTGAGAAGGAAGATTGAAGCAAAAAAATAGTCTCTTCAATAAATGGTGTTGGAAACACATCCAAAAGAATGAAACTGAACCACTATCTTACACCACACACAAAAAATCAACTCAAAATGGATTAAGGATTCAAATGTAAAACCTGAAAATAGAAAATTCCTAGAAGAAAACATAAGGGAAAACTTCATGACATTGGTTTTGGCAGTGAATCCTTGGATATGACACCAAAAGCACAAGCAATAAAAGCAAAATTACACAAGTAGTATTACATCAAATTACTTAGCTTATGCACAGCAAAGGAAATAATCAAGAATGAAAAGGCAACCTACAAATTGAGAGAAAACATTTACAAACTATCTGATAAGGTGTTAATACCTAAAATATGTAAGGAACTCATACAACTCAACAGCAAAAAATAAATAACATGATTTAAAAATGGCAAAGAATATGAATAGACATCTCTCCAAAGAAGACTTACAAATCATCAATAGGTATTTGATATAGTATAGATGCTCATTATCTCTAAACATCACAGAAATGCAGATCAAAGCCACAATGAGATATCACCTCATATCTGTTAGAATGACTATTAAAAATAAATAAATAAAAAATAAACACTGGGTGAGGCTGCAGAGAAAATGGAATGTAGTAAAAAGTAAAATAGTGCAGCTGCTATGAAAAAATAGTATGGAAGTGTCTCAAAAATTAAAAATAGAACTACCATATGGTCCAGCAATCTTAACTCTGGATATATACCCAAAAGAACTGAAATTAGGATTGTGAAGAGATATATGCGCTCCCATGTTCATTATAGCATTATTTATACTACCAAGATATGGAAATAACTCAAATGGCTATCAACAGACAAATGAATACAGAAAATGTGGTATATACATAGAATGGACCATTAATCATCCTTAAAAAAAGAAGAAAAATTTGCCATTTCCAACAATATCTTGATTTTTGTGTTACTATAGTTTTGTACCACTGTACAGTGTCAGTTAAAACCATTATCATGCATTTTGAAATACAAAAGTATGTCTACAAATACTTCTGTGCTTTTTTTTTCTGTGTACTTTTCCTTCAAATAATCTTTAACATAAATGCAAATATATTAATAAGGGTCAAATTATCTTCATCTATTGAACAAGTTACTCATAGATGTTACCTGCTGATTTAAACAAGTTTTGATATGACTTTTATCAAAGTGATATTTAATTACATTTAATACTTCTAAAACCAAGAAAATTCACTAACACATCTTTAAAGGACCAAGGATATTAAATAGAAATTTCTAAAAACTCACTTACTGATAGAATGTGCATATGTACCAAGAGACTAAGCCATCATCTTTAAAGAGCCATTACAACAAAAAGATGTACTCCCTTGAAAGCAAAGAGGATACAAGAAGATAATGCATTACAGTTACTTTCATTGTTTTAGGTAGATTCTGACAACTTCATGAAAGACTTTTTTTTTTTTTTTTTTTTTTTTGCTAATTTGGGTCAATTACATATACAGAGAATTGGAATTGATATAACCTCCTACTCTTTGCTGGCTCATGTCTGGTATCACAGACTAACAGACAAATCCCAGACCATCTGGCTACTAACAGAACAGGTCAGAGGTCAAGGACTGTTTAGCAGAGGATAGTATGCCAGCTGCTTTGTCACAGTCTTTCATATTTTCATCTTTGTTTAGAAAGCCTGTTCGTTGTTATATGAAGGTGTCACTTCCTGTTGTCTAGAACTACGTGAGATAAAAACAGACTTTGCTTCATAAAGTTTAATCAGGAGGTTTGACCTTTTTAATTGTGTGAGGGCAAAACTGTCCAATTAGAAAATGGATATACTTAAAAATAGTGATATATTAATATTTCTTAGTTTAGTTATAGTAATTCTCCAAATGTTACTTTTTAAAATTACATTTAAAAAAAAATGCTGCAGTAAAGATTACTGCAGAACACTAAAAGTATAAACAACCGGTCAAGGTTCATTCATGCCAATGAATAAAAGGAAAAAATGAAATGTAAAGTTACCAGCTTGGTACATGGGAATACGTTACAATTAAAAAACATAAAAATTAAATTCCACATTTGGTTAGCAGTAAGGAATGCTGATGTTTAAAAATTACAAATTTTATGATGATTGTAACATAAAGGAATTACGCACTATAATATAAGCATTATTTTGTACAGAACAAAATTAGATTTACTAGAGTTATTAAATTGCAGTGCTGCTGCATATATGAATAGGAAATTAATTTCATAATCAAAGATAAACATATTTAAGGGAAGTTAATATTTTAGTTTACTTAAAAGTGCTTCTTATTTACATGTCACTTCTATTGAGGTCTGCTACTGAATTGAATATGTGATGTCATGTATCTAGCCACATTCTAAAATGACATATTAATGCTACTAGAATATTAATGATTAATAAGTTATTTTTTATAGCTATCTTTCAAATTTTGCACAAAACATTGCATTATAGTGTAATACATGTATTTTTTGTAAAGGAGAATAAAGAAAAATGGTTCTAAAATCACTCTGCTTTAGTCATTAATCAATATGTTTAACATGTTTCTACCATGTGTCCCATAATGTTCTAAATTATTGGGATTCATAACTCAATAAAACACACCAAAATTAATGGATAGTACAATTCTTTGTGATATAAGGAATATATAGTTTATAATATTCAAAAGGCTGATTTCAGTGTATAGGAGTAAATGTCTACAGAACAACAACAGGTAAAACAATTATCATTCTTTTGTAAAAATAACTGAAGAGTTGAATACACTTGTACCTAGAAAGAAGTAATTTAAAAGGTGGTATACTTATAAACTCACATAGCTGAAAGAAATGCAAATTATGTACATTAGCTGACATATTTATACAATAATATGTATGATTTCTAAATATTCTTACAGAGAATCTCTACATATCATAGATATGTATACATATACATAGAAGTATATATAACATCTGTCTTGAATCATTTATGTAAATAAATATTTTTATAAGTTAAATCATATATAAAATGTATGACAAAGCTCATTCTAACTTGAGGCAAATCTTGTCAGAGAAATTTTCCTCTGTAAGTTTAATTAATGTAGCTGATATATAGTGTTACAGGATACAGGTGTGGTGCATTATACTTTTAAAAGTTCTTTTTAGCTATTTTATTAATTTCCATAGCTACACTTTAAAGAAAGATAATACGTGATGTGATATCAGTGTGACTAAAGAAAGAGACTTTGGATATGAGTTTCACAATTAATATGGACGGTACTACCATTGTTCTACCATGCTGTGAAAGTTAATTTCTGTTTAAACTTGACTAGACTATGGTACCAGTTATTTTGTCCAAATAACTTGTTGTTTAGATATTGCTGTGTAGGTATTTTTTAGATGTGATTAACATTTACATTCAGTTGACTTAAAGCAAAGCAGAATACTCTGCAATAATGTGAATGGACCTCATCCAGTGATTTTAAGACTTTAAAAGCAAACACTGAAGTTCTCTAAAGAGGAAGGAATTGTGCCTCAAAACTACATCATAGAAATATCTACCTCTCTCTGTCTCTCTCTACCTACCTACCTACCTAACTACCTACCTACTTACCTACCTACCTGTCTCTGTCTCTGTCTCTGTCTCTCTCTCATCTATCTCTCTGTCTAATCTATCTATCATATTTGTTCTGTTTCTCTGGAGAATCCTGACTAACAGAGATGCCAAAGAATAAAATAGAAGTATAAATCCTGGCCTTATTTTTTAATGTAATGACTTGGCTTGCATTCAACAAATTCATCATTGCTCAATTTCAAAATTTGTAAAGAGGATGTTTTGAACATTAAATAATCAAGTGATATAATATGGTAACTACTATTTAAACATTGCTCAAATTTTTAAATTTCATTTTTATTTTTATCAAAATATTAATGGCTGGAACTAAAAAGCATATAAACTAAGTAAATATTGTTAATTTATTATTTTCTAGCAATCACTTGGCTGAAATTCAAAGAAAGAATACAGATATCACCTAACATATACATTCATATTTTCCACTAATGTTAAGTCCAAACTGGGTAAAAGACAACAAACATTTAAAAAGTTATCAAAGTAAACTGCATATTAATTCTTAATTCTAGAATTTAAGACTATTTTGGAAACCAGATGCCAACCAATGACATTTTAACAGGTCTCATTGGGTGGATGAATGCAGAGGGAGGGAAGTCTATTTGTTTCTGGCCAAATATTTTTAATGAATATAGTTATAGAAAAGTCCCTGAAAATTTCTTGATTTATATAATTGGAGCCTCCTCTCATGCTTAATGTTATATTAACTAACTTTATTCTTTCTTATACTTTGGTTATGATGAGAGTCCAAGTAATCTTCAAAATATTTCTACTTACCTTGCAAAAATATATTTTCTTATTCACTAGTAAGATTTAACTAGCAATAAGGCCAGATTGGACATAACTATTATTTCTAAAATGAATGTGAGCTTTATAACTTAGTCTAGTGAATATTTTTAAAGACAGAAAGTGGGGTGAAAGCCTTGTTCAAAATTAATTCTGTATATACTGCAGCAGATGGACCACTCTCTGGTCTGTTTCAGAGTCATAAATCTCTTTATGGCTCTTCTGTTAACGTTAAAGCAAGGCCTATTTGGCAGGTGATAAGACTCTTTCAAATGATATGAGTGAAAACTCTCTGGCTTGCTTGATCACTGATCAGTGGAAATGAGAACAGTATGTTCCATAGATGTAATTAGGATGGATATAATTTGATAGTTTACCAAATAAAGCTGTTTATTTTAATTTTATTTTTTCAAGGCCAGGTTGAGATTATTATGATCATCTAAGCAAACCCCAGAAAGTTCTGTCATAATTTTGAAATATGATTTCCTGTTACTGTAATTTTAAAAGAAAATTAGGCTTGTGAGATAAGAACGGGAGCTCATGAAAAATGTGTTGGCAATGTGTCTATATTAGGATTGTGATTAATTTCAAATTATATATAACATTTTGGAAAATGCAGTGAGAGACATGAAATTTTCACTCTTTTCTTCACTGTTACAATGCAGGTAGGCTACTCATCTGAGCTTCCTGTTCATCTATAAACTGAAGAGTTACTGTAATCAATTCTATCCTCCACTTTTCACTATACTCAAAATACATAAAACAACAGCAACAAAACCAGTTACAACTAACCCTTACCCTAACCGCAGCCTGTTTTATTGATCATCTACCCACTGTCAATTAGTCTACCTGCAATGACTCCTATACTATCTAATTTTAATCCTAATAAAAACCCTAAATTGATATAATAATGTTCATTTTACAGATTAGGAAGATTATCATTTTTCTATACCCTTGAAATGTATTTCTAGTACTGAGGATATACTGCATGTCCCACAGATACTTATTACCTAGAAAAATAAGTCCTTTCAGAGACTCTTTTGTACCCCTTACACAATACTACATTACATCTAGTCATCATGTCTCCAAAGGTTCCTCCTTGCTGTAAAGGTTTCTCAAATACTCGTTTTTGATGACTTTTACAGTTTTCGTGAATACTGGTCAAGTATTTTATAGAATGTCCCTCCAATGGGATATGTATGATTTTTTTTCCTAATAGGTACCTGAGGATACGGGTTTTGGGAGATAGACCATAAAGGATAAATGTCAGATATATTTTTATCAAATATATATATATATATATATATATAAAGTTTCTTTATGCATTCATCCATCAATGGACACTTAGGTTGTTTCTATATCTTGGCTATTGTAAATAATGTTGCAATGAACACGGAGGTGCATATGCCTTTTCCACTCAGTGTTTTCCTTTTCTTCATATAAATACCCAGTAGTGGAAATGCTGGATAATAATTTTTGAGGAATCTTCATACTGTTTTACATAGTGACTACACCAAGTTATATTTCCACCAATAGTGCACAAGGGTTCCCTTTTCTCCACATCCTTGACAATACTTGTTATTTCTAGTCTTTTTGATAACAGATAACAGTCATTGTAACAGGTGTAAGGTGACATCTCATTGTCATTTTGATTTGCATTTCTCTGATGATTAATGATGAGCATTTCTCATGTACCTGTTGGCCAGCTGTACATCTTCTTTGAAAAAAAAAAAATGTCTGTTCCATTCTTTAGCCCATGTAAAAATTGCATTGTTTACTCGCTATTGAGTTGTATGAGTTCTTTGCATATTTTAGATCCTCTTATCAGATATATGACTTTCAAACATTTTCTCGCATTCAGTAGGTTGCCTTTTTATTTTGTTGATAGTTTCCTTTTATCAAAGAAGTTTATCAAATCATTTCCAAGACTGATGTCAAAGAGCTTACTACTGCTTAAGTTTTTTTCTAGGATTTTATAGCTTCAGGCCTTATGTTCAAGTCTTTAGTCCATTTTGAGCTAACTTTTGTGTATGATATAAGATATTAATCCAGTTTCACTTTTTTGCATGTGGCTGTCCATTTTTCCTAACACCATTTACTGAAGAGACTGTCCTTTTCCCATTGCATTTTCTTGGCTCCTATGTCATAAGTTAATTGACCGTGTGTATGGGTTTATTTCTTGGCTCTCTATTCTGTTTCATTGATCTATGTGTGTTTATGCCAGTGTGTTTTATGTCATACTGGTTTGATTACTAAAGTCTCGTAGTACTGTTTGAAATCAAGAAACAACATGATGATTGCTCCAGTTTTAGTCTTCTTTCTCAAGATTGCTTTGGCTATTTGGGGTCTTGTGGTTCTATACAAATTTTAGGATTGTTTGTACTATTTCTGTAAAAAATGTCATTAGGATTTTAATAAGGATTGCACTGAATCTGTATATTTCTTTGAGTAGTGTAGACATTTTAAAAATATTAATTTTTTCCAATTCATGAACACAAAATATCTTTCCATTCATTTGTGTCTTTTTCAATTTCTTTCATTGATGTCTTACAGCTTTCAATATACAGTTTGAAATCTCCTTGGTTCAATTTATTCTTAGGTATTTTATTCTTTCTGATATAATTGCAAATGAAATTGTTTACTTAATTTATCTTCTGAAAGTCTGTGATTAGTGTATAGAAAAGACAACAGATTTTTGTGTATTGATTTTGTATTCCTGTAACTGTACTGAATTTATTAGCTCTAACAGTTTTTTAATGGAGTCTTTATTGTTTTCAATATATAATATCATGTCATCTGCAAATACTGACAGTTTTACTTCTTTTCCAGTTTGGATGTTTTTTATCTTTCTTGTCTTTACTATGGCTAGGACTTACAATACTATGTTGAATAAAAGTGGTGAGAGTGGGTATCAGTTTCTCTGTATGTGCAGATTTTTTTTTTAAACAACACAAATTTATTACCTTATATTTTTGAAGGTCAGAAGTTCAAAATAGGCCTCACTGGGCTAAAATCAAAGTGTGGCAGGACTGCATTCTTTTGGGAAGCTTTGAGGAGACTTCATTTCCTTGCCTTTTCTAAATTCTGGACGTTGCCCACATTCCTTGGCTTGCAGCCCCTCATCACTTAAACTTCTGCTGTGTTGTTATATTTCTCTCTCTGATTCTCTTGCTTTTTCCTTTATCTTTTTTTCCCCATTTTTAAATTGAAGTAAAATTGATTTACAATGTTGTATTAGTTTCTGGTGTACAGTATAGTGATTCAGTTATGCATACACATATATATTTTTTCACTACAGTTTACTGCAAGCCATTGAATACAGTTCCCTGTACTACATAGTAGAACCTTGTTGTTTATCTATTCTGTACATAGCAGTTTATATTTGCCAATCCCAAACTCCCAATTTATCCCTCTCTGCCTCCTTTCCCCCTGCTAACCATGTTGTTTCCTGTCTGTGAGTCTCTTTCTGTTTTGTAAATAAGTTCGCTGGTGTCATTTTTTTAGATTCCACAAATAAGCAGTATTATCTGCTATTTGTCTTTGATGGACTGACTGACTTCACTTAGCAGGATAATCTCTAGTTCCATTCATGTTGCTGAAAATGATATTATTTCATTCTTCTTTATGGCTGAATAATCCATTGTATTTATATACCACACCTTCTTTATCCAGTCATCTTTCATTGGACATTTATGTTTTGTGACTTGGCTATTTTAAAAAGTGCTGCTATGACCATTGGGCAAATGCATCTTTTCCAATTAGAGTTTTCTCTGGTTATATGCCTGGGGGTAGGATTGCTGGATCATATAGTAATTCTTTTTAGTTTTTTAAGGACTCTCCATACAGCTCTCCAGAGTGGCTGTGGCAGTTTGCATTCCCACAACAGTGTAGAAGTGTTGCTTTTTCTCCACACCCTCTCCAGTATTTATTATTTGTAGGCTTTCTGATGGCAGCCATTCTGACAGGTGTGAGGTGAAACCTCATTGTAGTTCTGATTTGCATTTCTCTGAAAATTAGTGACAGTAAGCATTTTATCATGTATCTGTTAGTCATCTGCGTATCTTCTTTGGAGAAATGTTTGTTTAGGTCTTCTGCCCATTTTTTGATTGGGTTGTCTGCTTGTTTTTTAAATTGAGTTGTGTGAGCTGCTAGTTTATTTTGGAAATTGATCCCTTGTAGGTCACACATTGTTTGCAAATATTTTCTCCCATTCCTTAGCTTATCTTTTCATTTTGTTTACGGTTTACTTTGCTGTGCAAAAGCTTTTAAGTTTAATTAGGTCCCATTTGTTTATTTTTGTTTTTATTTCCATTACTCTAGGAAATGGATCGAAAAAAATATTGCTGCAATTTATGTCAACGAGTGTTCTGCCTATGTTTTCCTCTGGGAGTTTTAAGTCTTCAATAAATTTTGAGTTTATTTTTGTATATGGCATTAGAGAATGTTCTAATTTGATTCCTTTTCATGTAGCTGTCTAGTTTTCCCAGCATCATTTATTGTCTTTTCTCCATTGTGTATTCTTGCTTCCTTTTCAAAGGTTAACTGACCATAAATGCATGGCTTATTTCTGGATTTTCTATCCTGTTCCATCAATCTGTATGTCTGTTTTTATGTTAGTACCATACTGTTTTGATTATTGTAATTTCGTAGTATAGTTTGAAGTCAGGGAGCCTTATTCTTCTAGCTCTGCTCTTCCTTCTTAATATTGTTTTGGCTATTGGGGGTCTTTAGCATTTCCAAACAAATTTAAAACATTTTTGATGTGTGGATGCTTTGAAGGGGTCTTGGTGGAGAGAAGTAAAAGTAGTCATCTTAGATGCCATGGGAGTGCTGAGAAATAGACATTGGGAGAAGAAAATGTAGAAAGAGGTCTATTTGGAACTCTTCCCATAATCAATTAGTCAAACAAGAGATTTTTATGACCAACTTTTATGATAAAACATGAAGCAGTGCCTCACAGATGTAAAGCCCCGAAGAGGTTAAACATCTACCAATGTACCTGCAGCTCTGAAGTCGCTGCTGAATCCCTCTCTTTTAACTCAGTTTGTTCCTGCATACCTGAGCCCTTTGGTTTTGCATATTATTGGTTCAATTACTTCATTATGATTTTCTTTAACTGTGATTTTCTCCTGACTTAGTTGAACTGCTGAACATATTCAATCTGATGTTTGTAAAAATTGTGTACACTCTTCTGGTCATTCTGATACCGTGTCCCAACATTTTCTTTCCTGATCAATGGCCCCAGAAATTTTTCATCTTGTTTAGTTCCCAAATCATATTTGTTTTATATCATATGTGTGTAATCATTTTATAGGAGGCTTAATCTGCTTTAAATTAGAAAATCAGAACTCCAAAATATTAATGGGTACTGTAATAATAAAAATAAAATTCCCCAGTTATGATTCTTTGTTCACCAATATTTTCATTCTCTTCCTCTTTCCTGATCTTGTTGTTGCTGCTCTGGTTCATTGCTGTTTGATGAGTGTATTTTCCCATAAATATTGTTCAGATGGGGTACATGTTTCATATACTGTCTGCTTCTTGCTATACTTGGTCTCTTTCTTTCATCCTGACAGATAAGGTTTCACAGTTTGCAATCTTTTGTCTCAGTAGATTGTTGATACCATTCCAACTTCATGCTTACAATACTGCAGTTCAGAGGTCAGATACTACTCTGTTTTATGTTTCCTTTGTCTATAACTCCCACTTTCTGGGCAGAAGTTTGCAAACTTTTCTATTTATCATTTAGGTTCAGGAATATTGCTTGAAACAGTGAGTCCTTTTAGTCCCCAAAATCCGATTTTTCTTTAGCTCAGCTAAATTCTCTGCTGGTGTTTTAAGTACTGCCTCTTCTGCATTTGTTGATTTTTATACTTTCTGAAAACAGCTGTATTTCCATGCCAGGCCTCTTGCCTTTGCCACCCAAATGTCTTAACTTTCTTTCATCTCTTTATCTCTTTGCTGTTTACTTTTCAATATCTCTTGTATTTAATTCATTAACATACTAAAGGTATTTAAAAGTTTCAAAGTAATAGTAAAAGTCAAAGCTCTCAAAACATCCAGAGCAACAGTCAATATTCATATAAAAAGCAAAGCTTTAAAAATGCTGTTATTTTATGAGAAACTATTCTTAATCTTTAATATGTGAAAAGATGCGAAGGATTTTCTCATACAAATTTGGTTAAGATAAACAGGTTTTGGTTTTAATATAAATCTTAATATTCATTTCTCACGAGGATATAAGTTAACAGCATGTTTATAATGATGGTGGCAGTTTAAATCTGCAAACTTTCAAAATGATATCAGTCAGTGTGTATACCAAGGTTTTTTGCACTGCACATATTTTTGAACCAGTAATTTTTATTCTAAAAAGTTATATTTATGGAATAAAATTAAAACACACTAAACTTTTAGAAAGGAGTGCTTATCTTAGCTTTGTTTACATTGAAAGAAATGTAATGTTTATTACACTTTTGTAGTATGTATAGCATACACATATGTGTCAAGTTTTTCCTCTGATTTCTTTTAAGATTATCTCTTAAACACTGTTTTTCTATCATTTGATCATAATAATTTGACATTGATTTCTTTACTTTTATTTTGCTTGGGGTTCATTGAATATCTGGTTTCTGTGGTTAATACTTTTTATAATTTATAGGAGTTTTGCAAACATTATTTCTTCAAATACGTGTTTTGTCTTCCTCCTTCTCTCATTCTGCTCATTCCCAGATGCTGAATGTATGAATGGTATTCTGCTTTATATTGTCTAATATGTCAATTAAGCCCAATTCATTTTCTCAGTCCTTTTTCCTCTTTGTAATTCCTTTTTGGATAATATCTATCACTATATCTTCAATTTCACAGATTTTTTTCCAGTAGTCTAATCTGCCATTAAGCCCACCCAGTTAATTTTTATTTTATACATAGCATTTTTCATTATAAAGTGTTCCATTTAAGTATGTTTTATATCTTTATTTACTCTCCTAGTTATGTTTCTGTTTTCATTCCCATTCTTGGTAATATTTATAATATTTTTAGTTAGTATTTTGTCTGCAGACAGATCATCTCTGTCATTTCTGTATTTGGTTTGATTTATTAAATTTATTTTTGTCTCACAGGTCATATATACCTGTTTTGGGGTTTTTTTTTTTTTTTTGTATTTATGCCTGGTGATTTTTCTGGGCAGTATGATTTTTTTTTTTTTTTTTTTTTTTTTTTGTTCATAGAATTTTTTGGTGTTTTCCCTTAAATAGTGTTGGATTTTGTTTGGGCAAACAGTTAAGTTACTTGCAAGTCAGTTTGGCCATGTAAAGTGTGTGTGTGTGTGTGTGTGTGTGTGTGTGTGTTTCTTAGATTTTTTTAAGACTGTGACCTAGAAAGTGCCTCAGATAATAAGCTGAGGAAACTATAGAACACCTCTATTTTTTTTCCTTTTTTTAAGATCACAGAGCTTTACTGCCTGTTGCCCAATATTTGGATACTATTATTTCAATATATATTCTCTGACTTCTTGATTGTTTATAGCAGAAAGGCAATTCTTGTAGCATTTAGTACTTCATGGGCAGAAATAAAAGTCAAAGCTGGTGGCAGTGATGGATTTGCATCTAGTGTCCAGAGGCAAGACGTGGTAGCTACCCTAGCATTTTCTAGTGGGCCAGTGTTGGAGGAGTCTCTGATGCAGCATACCTGTGTGCATATCCAAAGTGAAAGTACTACTTTCCTTCGATCTACCATGTGAATTGAGGTCTTTTTCCCCTCACTTTGCGGAAATTCTGAAGATACTATGACCTTTGGAATTAATCATTTTTCTGCTCAAATTAGCAAGAGTTGGTTAATTTTGCTTCCTACCAAGAATCTTAAAAGGAATTCAAAATTTTATTGAATTTATACTGCAAAAATATCTGATCCTTACACCTGTAGGCTCAGGAAACATTTGCCCTCATTCCTGGTATACCATCACTATTTAAGTTTATACCTAAGGTGCATTTGGCATAATTAAATTTTCTCAGGCTACTACATAAAATTATAATGCTAAATTATTAATTTCCAGCTAAATATATAACTGTAACAAGATACCAACAGGTTTGTTCTGTATTTTCAGTTGACTGTCCTCCTTTAGAAAATCTGTAAAATGTTTCATCATGTTCTGAAGAACCTACTGTAAATGTGTGCAATTAGAAAACTATGATTATTTTGTTCAAATACTTAAAGGTATCAGGCAAAGCCAGTCTAGCATATCCACTTTTTATTAAGAATTGCAATGTTCAAACTTATTGTGTTCAATACTTTTATATACATTACCACACTGAGGAATGCCTAGCCTGCAGAACCACAATTTCAATCTTTTGGTCAAAGCCCATTCTACAATGTTTGGAGAATGCTATCACTTCCTTTAGTTACTTTCTTTGTTTTCTGAGGCTACTCTCCTTGTTCTCTGATTATATTATTGACTAATTTGCATCTGTTTGCGTTCAATTTTTTTGGTTTTGTTTAACATTTTGTTCGGTTATAATCAAGCCTTTCATAGTTGGGAGTTATTCTCTCCTTTTATGATTACTGTGTTACTTGTTTTGTTTGTAATGTTTATCATTACTGTGAATCCTTTTAAACCAATGTTCTAATCGACAACCAACAAAACAGTAGCTAAGGAAAGATGCATAATTTGTTGTTTTGTTTCATTTATTTTGTTTTGCTTTACCTGAAAGACCACTGTGAAGTAAATTTGGGAAAGTTGATGAAGAGATTAATTTTCAAGTGTACAAAATATAATTTTGATTGGTAAGTTGTCAGTCATTTAAACAGTTTAATCAGGAAAGAGAATCAATCACAGATATTTACTATTCAAATTAATCTAAATATTCTGTTTCTGTGGAAGTGCTTGGGAAGTTGGGCTGAAGAAAAACAAGGAAAAACAAGGCAGAAAAACTGATTAAGAGAATGCATTATATGTTAAAGTATTATAAATAATAACATAAAATAATAGCTGCAGGCTGAAAAGTGGGAATGGATGGGAAATACATGTATATTTACTGAGTAGCTAAAATGTGTCAGACATTATCCTACATGCTGTACATGCCAAACCACTTTTAAATAGGATTGCTTATTGGCCCCATTTTACATATAAGCAATGGGAGACTGGGATTTGCATCAGGCTGTTCAGCTGCAAGTTGTATATCTAGGCTCTAAATTCAGGCAATCCTGCTGCAGATTCCACTATGCAGTATCATCTTAGTATGGAATCCAGGGTCATTTGTTACTCCTCCAATTTCTTATGATTCTGTAAGGGAAGAAGAAATGGGTTTTTGTTGCCAACTCATTTTTTTAACCATAAGATATTGGAGGAGTAACAGATGACCTTGGATTTCATACTAAGGTAATATTGCATACCAGCATCTGGAGTAGAACTGCCTGAATTTTGATCCTTGATGTATAAATTATAGCTGAAAAAACACATGCAAGTTCCAGAGCCTCCCTGTCACTCATAAGAAAGATGGTGATAATAGGCAACCCTATCTTAATGTGCATTTTACATGTAAATAATGTAGGATAATATGTAACACATTTCAGGTATTCAATAAATGTCAGTGTTGTTGTTATTATCTGACTCGGGGTCTCTGGAAAAAAAAGTTGGTGTCATGAATAAAAAGTAGAAACCAGTTTTGTGTGGGAGTTGATAAATTTATCAGTGTAGATTGTGCCTGAGCTGCTTGATAAAATGCCAGGAGGAGGTATGGGAAAGTAGAAATGTGAGCCAGGAATATGAAATATCAAGTTTGAATTTATTGCTTTCATAGTTGTCTCTATAGAAGTGATGGATAAAGCTTAAGGAAAATAAGAGATCACTAGTGGAACAAGAACTGAGAGAAGAGGACCAAAAAGGGAGAGTTGTGGTATATCAGTCTTATTCAACTGAGTCACTATATTATTATCTTGCTATTTATTATACTAGGCATAGCTATCCTCAAATCTTATAAAATGCCATGCATATATAAAGGAATTGTGTAGTGCATGTATTTCTATATTCTTGGATAAAACAGAATTATTTAAAATGTTGTTTAAAATTCTACACAGTTATAAGAAACCAGACACATGAACAGATTCTTTGATATTTAATAAGAAATTACTGGCAAACAAAGCAATTGATAAATTGGTAAATAAAAGAATATATATGTTTTATATATTACTGAAATTGAGTTTGAATAAATATGCTTCTCTCTCTCTCTCTATATATATATATATACACACATATTCATCTACCTATCCATCTATGTAATGATAAGCAAAAGAAAACTGGCTACCTAATCTACCTACTATGCCAAAAACAATTAACAGGTATACTGTTTTGAGATGTTTTTGATCTCACCTGGTCACATCTATAAAGTTATGCTAAAATGTCATGCAGAGATATATATCTGCTGAAGTTCACAAAATTCCCATTATCCCTTTCTCTAACCTAAGCAATTGCAGGATCATATCCTGGTGGAAAATGCATAGAATTTGGAGTCATAGTATCAGATTATTAGATCTTGGATAAACTGCCCTCTGATATTGGGTAAATTAATCAACTCCCCAAGTATACAGGATTTTTATAAATAAATAAAAAGGCATAACTATTTGCACCCAGATTTATTATGAGGAAATAATAACATTAATACTTACTAACAATCATCCAGCTTTTATATACCAGAAACTACTTGCAACTTTGCATAGGCTTTACTAATTAATTCTAAGATTAGGTCAGTAGGTATCTGCTATTCATATTTTCATTTTTCAGATATAGAAAATGATGTACAAAGAGTTAATTAATTTGCTCAACATCTTAAAGCTAAAATGTCTAAGAAGCACAGGAGTCTCAATTTTAGCTCATATGGTCTAACCCCAAAATACCAACATGATGGTGAGTAGAAAAAATTTTAGAAAAAATACTAATATCTTGAAACAAGATAATACACAGATTTAGACACCAAGATTGTGTTATCTTTGTGGTAGAAACTTTGCATGGAAGTTGTTTCTGGGGGCTGATAATTTTCTACTTCTTGACCTGACATGGTTAGAGAAGTGTGTTCACTTTGTAACAACACTTTGGTTGGAACATGTAGGATTAACATATTTGTCATTTCCAGTTTATATAATATACATATATACACACATATACATATAAACTTTCATATGCTAACTTTCATACATACATATTTATACATATGTATAATGTATTAATAACAAATAAGGAAATGGCCAACCAGGTGTGAGATTCAGCAAAAACAATATATAAAGATTTATATATCACCATGTACATCAGCTATCAAATGATTTAATACTAAGTATAACATGTTTACATATAAAAAGTTTAATGGAAATTTGGGGAACTCAAAAATGGCTAGAAACATTATGTAAAAGCATGAATAGGAAATTTTGTAGATGAAATGTATAAATATTTATAAATAGAAAACATGTTCTACATTGTAGATTAGAAAAAGCTGGAGAGAGATTAATGAACTAGAAAATAGATGTGAAAATTGTGCAAAATTGACAGAGACAGGAATATGGAGAATATAAAGAGTAATTCAAAACTATCAAGAATAGAATGAAAAAAATCACATATACTTCAACACAATTTTAAATATTGACACTATTCCATTCTCTCAAATTTCTCTTCCTTAGTGTCATAGACTGAATAATAGCCTTCCACAGATGTTCACATCCTAATTCTAGGAAGCTATAAATATATCACCTTACAAGATAAAAGGGATCTTACAGATGTGATTAAGTTCAGGATCTTGAGATGAGTGCTTAACCTCAATTATGTAGGTAGATTCAATGTAACCCTAAGGATTCTTATAAGAGAGAAGCAAAAGGATCAGACTCAGTATCAGCAGATATGAGCACATAGAAAAGAAGTGATGTACAGGATGGGGCCATGAGCCAAGAAATAAAGGTGGTCTCTGAAAGTTGATAAGGCAAGAAAACAGATCTTCCTGAAGTCCCCAGAATGTCTTCCCTACAAACACTTTGAGACTTCTAACCTCAAATACTCTAAGAAACACAACTGAGTTAAGTCAATGTGTTTGTGGAAGTGTGTTAAAGCAGTGATAGAAAACTAATACAGTTTAAGTTTGCTAATGCATTCCCATTTAGCTAACATTTTTGGCCAGTGCAAAATCTAGATGGGTCAGTATATATCTCATCAAAATTCCAAATATTGCCATTTTATTTATCTACTCCTGAGATTGCTAATACATCTCTATTTAACTAGCTTGTTTGACCAATGAAAACTTCACCTCTCTCTCTCTCTTTCTCTCTTTTATAAGATAAAGAGCAGAATGAAAGGGCAGGTCCTCAGGTCCCCTGCCTCAGCTTTAATCAGAGCTAATTCTGTCTTTTAAATATACACTAACTTCTCTCTTTACTTATCCTGATATAAACAACTCTCTAGATTTAAAACACTCTGTGTTCTCTCTGTAAAACATCTTGGCCAATGGGCAATGCCATTGTGGCCAATCAGAGAATAGCTGGCTACTCTCTAATATGCTCACACAGTGATAGCCCTGTCCCACCAATTCCCTGTTGCCTTACCAAGAGTTGGTTGTTTTTTTCAAATATCTGTTAGTGTTAATTGTTCTTGTTTTCCTAAGTGTAATTTTTTTAAAGTTTAATTTACTTTGCAAGTATAAAAATTCATCTCTTAATATCACAGGTACAGTTCCAAATGCTATCTTTTGATCCTCCAAAATTGTTGATTTTCTGCCAACACTGATCTTGAGAAGGCAAGAAGCCCATAAATAGAGTCCATGACTGGGTTTGCAGTTATTGATCTGAAAATGCTCCCACCCCGCATTTATCGCATCAAAGAAAATCAGAAGTAATTTGCTTTTACTTGAGAGAAAAGAAGTTGCCAAATCTTAAAGTCTTACTTCAGGCAATATCAACTGTCCATCGTTATCGTAACCTGGAGGAAAACTGTGAGCTTCAGTCGCCATTGTTCTTTACATTGCTGATGTTATGCTAACTGGATCTGGTCAATAGGAATTAAGAAAACTAAATTACTTAATTAAAGATATCTATGCTGGAGATTATGAGATACATGCTGCAAAAATTCAGGAAACTACCATATCAGTCAAATTTTCAAGAGTCCATTGGTCTGGTGCGAGTCAAGTTTTTACCTCTAATGTGAGAAAAACATGACTACCATGAAAAACAACATCACATTATGTGGGTCTTTTTAGATTCTGGAGAAAACATACACTGCATTGAACATTCTTCTATAACCCAATCACCCAGTTTCCTTAAGGATGTCATTCTGAGTGTGGCCTGCAACAAGAAAGGACTCTACAGCAAATTGAAGCTGCAGTCAAGGTTTTTTGAAACTCGGCCTTATGGCCCAGCAAATTCAATGATATGGCAGAAAGTAATTATGGCATATTGTTTCTAAAACTGGCCATTAATAATTCCACCAGTAAGTGTACATGCCAGTCTCCTAGTAAGAGATGACTTTCCTGTCTACATTTAATGTCTTTCCACCCTGCGCCTGCTCCAGGAAGCCAACCTACATAGATTGCAGCAATAGGATCCGTTAGCCTATACAAGTCCAAGTTGTCCAAAGGAATCCTCCACATATCTGGAAAGAGAGGAGTGAGACTGGGGTACTTGTTTCTCTAACTCCCTCCATGTGAGATAGGTTTGGGCTTGCTATGCCCCGTAAATGGAAACCACTGCCCCAAAACAACTTATCTACACTCTTTCCTTCTCAGTCCCAGTAACCTGAACCTTTTCCTTTATCTCTCATGGTCTTAGGGATGATAACAGCAACTCTAATGACAGCCCTGGTTTATAGTCTTATTTTTGATGTTTACTTTCATGTTGTACAAAACTTGTAAATAACTCTTTTTTACACCTTCCTTACAAATCCTAATTAGTTTGTGCTCTCCATTCCCTGATGGGAACCTGGCTGGTACAGTAGTTATTTTAGAGAACAGAAACTAAGGCAAATGAAATAAGTGAGTGCCACTAAAATTGGCAAAAATAATTGGTAATGTTTTAGTTTCCCACACTTCCTTAATTATCCCTAAGAGTCAAGGTGTTTCATATACCACATAACAATAGAGTACAGGAAAATACTTTCTAGACCACACCAAAGTCCTAAAATTGTATTTATAATTCCTTCTATGACATTTTTTTCCCTATTCATCATTATCCCCTTCCTCCACCTTTTAAGACCTAGCTTACCACTGTCCACTCAGGATTATCATCTCATGAAGTGGTCCTCTTGCCCTATCTTTCATCAGTGCCTTCCAATTTTTACAAGTCTGTGCCCTTTTTATCTAGCCAGTGTAATTGATCTCTCTGCTTTTTGTCAATGCCAATATATCCTAAAATGTTATATATTGAAACATAGCAATGGTGTATCTTCCTATATTTCTCTCTCACACAGTCTCCTGGGGAACTCTCCAAAGCAAGTGGTTCCAGTATCTAGGCAGTCTCTGTCTTGTTCCACAATTATCTCAATACATGACATTCTTGGTCACTGATAAAAAGAGATATTGAGGAGGGATGTTGGTCTTAACAGCTTTTCTCAGAAGGGACCCATACCACTACAGTCCATGAATCAGAATGAAACTGGCTCTAAACTAACTCAAAAGAGTCTGAAATATAAGAAAACATGGGTCTTTAAATCTATCTTTTATGTATCCACTATTGCAAATATGTTCTAGGTATACATTTTTATTATTGTGTGTTAATAAACAAAACTTCCCTTCTCTGAGCCTACACATATAAACAGCAGAAAGAAGACAGAAAAATATACAACTAGAGAGAGGATCAAGATGGCACTGTAGGACAATGTAGAGTTCACCTCCTCAACAAATATGCCAAAAAAAAAAATACACTAAATGTGGAATTATTCTGTAACCTGGCAGAAGATCTTTAATATAACCAAAGCTACAAGAGAGATCTCCATGTAATCAAGTAGGATGAAAAAAAAAAAGGTACCAATACAGAACTGGTAGGGATCTGTGAGGGAGGGAAGGTTCACACAGGCAGGCCCTTACCCAGGGGAGCCCCCTTGCCTGCTGAGAGGTCTGCTGGAACAGACAGAGGAGATGGAGGGACCTGGACTCTATTCACAAGGACTGCATGCAGGCTGGCCTACGAGCAATTAGGGTGGAGAAAGGCCTGCGCTGACTGCTGCCACCGCACAGTACTTCCCAGCCCTAAATGCAAGCCGGGTGGTGCTGCTAATACCCAGGGCACAAGAGCTAAACACTGAATCTCAGGGAGACAGGCCCTGGGAGAGGACTCATTTTAGATGCACAAAAATAGCACTGAGCACCTGAGGTATGGTCCAGGCCCAGAGCCCACTGTCAGTAATCACCAGTGAGCCTGGCCTCTGAGCCCACTGTCAAGGCTTGTGCAGGGGGAATGAGTCCAGCAGCTGTGGTCTTTGTTACCACACACACAGAAATGAAGATACTGCGCAGGCAGTCCCTTGGGAGGGTAACAAGGTGATTCATTTCCCAGAGGAAGTGTGCTCTGGTTCTGCCCATCTCACAGCGCAGCCTGAAGCCAGATCTGGGTAGACAGGTCCTGGGAAAGGCCTGCCATAGTGGCAGCCCAGTACCCAGGCAGTAGCACAACCACCTTGATTCCTGCAGCCACACTGCCCTGGCCCCCAGGACCAGCCCACTCCACACCACAGCCTAGCACTAGGTCTGGGGTGAACACAGTGGAGAAAGGGATACAACTTTGGGCTGCTTCTAAGCTGAACTGTGGATGCCTGCATGGGAGGCTTATAGATTCACTGTGTCCACAGGAGCCTCACTTGTGTCAGTGCTCACCTCCTTTGGCACAGAGCACACACCCAAAGGCAGTGGAGCCTTATAGAATCCAAGCCTCAGGGCATCTACTCTAACAAATGGGAAGCAAACTCCAACCTTGACAGGGCTGTGAAAGTCACAGAGCTAAGAGGAGGCCCTGCTTAACATCCAGTGCAAGCTTAACTAAGAAACAGATATTTTAAACATACCAATCACTAAAGTGAAATGGAATATGTAATATAAAAAAACTCTGCAAACAAAAGTCTAGGACTGGATGGCTTCATTGGGGAATTCTACCAAATATACAAAGAACTTGTACATGTCTTTCTTAAACTATTCCAAAAGATTAAAGCAGATGGAACACTCCCAAGTTCATTCTTTGAAGCCACTGTCACTCTGATACCAAAAACAGAAAAGACATTACAAAAATAGAAAATTACAGGCTAATATCTTTGATGAATATAGATGCAAAAATCCTCAACAAAATATTAGCAAATGGAATTCAACAATATATAAAAAGAATCATACACCATGATCAAGTTGGATTCATTCCAGGACCATGAGGAAGGTTCAACACATGCAAACCAATCAATGTGCTACACCAGAAAAGACAAAAACCACATGATCACTACAATAGATGCAAAAAAAGCATTTGATAAAATTTAACATCCATTCATGATGAAAATTCTCACCAAGTGGGTATACAGAGAATACATCCAAACATAATATAAGCTATTTATGACAAACCCGCAGCCAGCATAACATACTTGATAATGAAAAACTGAAATCTCACTACATTCAGGAACAGGAAAAGGATGCTCACTCTCACCACTTTTATTCAACATAATTTTGGAAATCCTAGCCACAGCAATTAGACAAGAAAAAGAAATAAAAGTCACATGAATTCAGTAAGGTAGTAGGATACAAGATTAATATACAGAAATCTCTTGCATTTCTTTACAATAACAGTAAAATATCAGAAAGTAAAAAGAAAAAAAAAAAACCTCATTTAAAATTGCATCCAAAAATACCCAGGAATAAATTTAATCAAGGAGCTGAATGGCATGAAAAATTATATTCACTGAAAACTATAAAACACTGATAAAGGAAGTTGAAGATAATTCAAAGAAATGGAAAGATATTCCATGTTTTTTTGATTGGAAGAGTTAATATCATTAAAATGGTCATACTACCTAAACCAATCTACAGGTTTAATGTGATTCCTATCAAAATATCCATGTAATTTTCACAGAGCTAGAACAAATTATCCTAAAATTCATATGAAACCACAGATCCATATATCCAAGCAATCCTGAGGAAAAAAGACAAAACTGGAGGCATAACCCTTTCAGAATTCAGACAACACTACAAAGCTACAGTAATCAAAACAGAGTGAAACCGGCACAAAAACAGACATATAGATAACTGAAACAGAAGAGAGAGCCCAGAAATAAAGCCACACACCTATGGTCAATTAATCTAAGATAAAGGAGGCAAGAGCATACAATGCGGAAAAGACAGTCTTTTCAACAAGTGATGCTGGGAAAGCTGCATGTAAATCATTAAAATTAAAACACTCCCTCACACCATATACAAAATAAACTCAAATCGTTTAAAGACCTAAATATAATACATGACACCATAAAACTAGAAGGGAATCTAGACAAAACATTCTCAGACATAAATCGTAGCAGTATTTTCTTAGATTAGTCTCCAAAGGAAAAACAAATAAAAGCAAAAATAAACAAATGGCACCTAATCAAACTTAAAACCTTTTGCACAGCAAATAAAACATAAGCAAAATGAAAAGACAGCCTATGGAATGGGAGAAAATATCTGCAAATGATGTGACTGATAAGCAGTTAATATCCAAAATAAACAAACAGCTCATATAACTCAGTATCAAAAAACAAACAACCCAATCAAAAAAATGGACAGAAGACCTAAATAGGGATTTCTCCAAAGAGGACACACAGTTAGTTAATAGGCACATGAAAAGATGCTCAGCTTCACTAATTATTAGAGAAATGCAAATCAAAATCACAATAAGGTATCACCTCACAGTGGTCCAAGTAGCTATAATTAAAAAGCCTACAAATAATAAATACTGGAGAAGGACTGGAGAAAGGTGAACCCTCCTACATTGTTGGTGAGAATGTAAATTGGTGCAGCCACTATGGAGAACAGTATGGAGGGTCCTTAAAAAACTAAAAATAGAGTTACCATATGATCTAGTAACCCTACTTGGGCATCTTTCCAGAAAAGATGAAAATTCTAATTGGAAAAGATATATGCACCCTAATGTTCATAATAGCACTATTTACAATAGCCAAGACATGGAAACAGCCCAAGTGCCCTTCAACAGAGAACTGGTTTAAGAAGAAGTTGTGTATATATACAATGGAATATTACTCTGCCATAAAAAAGAATGAAATACTGCTTTTTCCAGCAACAGGGATGGACCTAGAGAATATCATAGTAAGTGAAGTAAGCCAGACAAAGAAAGACAAATATCATATGATTCACTTACATGTGGAATCTTAAAAAATGATAAAAATGAATTTATTTACAAAACAGAAGCAGACTCACAGATAAAGAAAAATTTATAGTTACCTAAGGGGAATAGGGGGAGAAGGGATAAACATGAGTATAGGATTAACAGATATAAACTACTATACATAAAATAGATAAGCAACAAGGATTTACTCTATAGCACTAGGAACTATATTCAATATCTTGTAATAATGTATAATGGAAAATAATCTGGAAAAAATATATACATAACTGAAGAAAGAAAAATGTACAACTAAATTATATATTAGTATTATATATTTAGGCATATATTTTTCCCTATAAATTTCTGAACATGAATTGAGTGCAATCTATTAAAAAGTGAATGTTCCCGCTAAAATCATTTAATAGTATATTTATGAAACTAGCTATAATCTACCCATAAATCATTTTTCTATAATAAACCAGCTGAAGAGACTAATTCTGCTTGGATGTAGTAAAAATAAGGAACTGTGTATTTCAAAATTTCTCTTGTAAGAAAGAACATTATTTAAAATATGTAAATATTGATTAAAATATCAGTATAGTAACATTCCAGTGTGTATTTGCCATTGCATACAATTAGATATGCCTAATTTTTAATTACAGAAGTAAATTGAAAATAAATTTTAAAAAGAAAAATAAAACAACTAATTAGAAAACAAAAGAGCAAACTGAAACTTGGTGATACCTCCAAATCCGGTAGCCCATTTTGTTATCTAAACCAAGAACTGTGACTGTGATATACTGTTATTTCAAGGTTTTGTTGGGTTATTCCATTCAGCTGTTGGGAAAGAGATCAATTTATCAGACTTCTCTCTTTCCTCTAAACTGTATCAGCTGAAATTTGCCCTCACCATTTCTATCACACCACACTAATAAAACCTAGTAGCAGGGCATCAAGATTGTACCTTTCAAAGATTTTATCTATTAATTCTCTTTCCCAAATCAGTGACATGATCCAGATGACTGTTACAGAACACCAACCTCCTTAGGCAGACTTCCACTGGCTCGCAAACAAATTATAAGCCTTTTCACACTTCCTCAATGCCTCCACAATCTGACTATTGAAGATTTTCAGAAACATAAAAACAAAAACAAAAGTAACTTCTGTAAATTCAAGTGATTTTATTAGGTTAGAGAAGGTGGATAACCTGGATTTTGAATAATTAGAGTTTATACTTCCATATTTCTCACACATATATTATTACTTTAAATCACAACATTATGGAATACATGTTTTAAAATTATTCCATATTGGACTCAATTTTAAGAACAATTACTATTCAAAAATTTATTGCTTACATTTTTGTAATCTAATTGATTAATACATTTAATACAGCTAATACACTTTTAATCTAATTAATTACAATTAGATAAAACCAAAGTACAAATAGTAATAATGTTAACGTATTAGTAAATAGGTTTTAAGTACATTAATTGTGCTTGCTTGCAATACTAGTGATTTCTAAAGTATTTGCAAAATGCCATAAATTGTAAGCTCACAGTGTTTGTGTATACATATGTGTAAGAGAAAAACAAGGAAAGTCCAATTACAATTTTGACTATTTAAGAACTATATAGTCTTCTAATATTTTCCAAGTTGTACTTTAAGTGTTATTACAAGCTAAAGTACATGAGGGCAATATTCATTTACGAATACACGACAAGAACTTTTTCTTTTAATCAAAGAATTCCTTGTGCAAAAAAATTTGAGATTGCAAAATAGAGTGCATAGTTCCCCTTAGCATGAAAGTACTGGATTTACATCTTTTGTAAGTCATAATATTCATAGTATTCTATGGTGGGTAAGGATAACACAGTTATCTTTCTCCTTTCACTGCCACAAACTTTCATGCACCAAAAATCTGTAAAATAAAAAAATCTAGCCCTTATGGTCTTTCAAAACCTATAAAGAGCTTGGGAAATCCCTCTAATTTCATTTAGTATAAGGCTTGTCAACTTGTGTCAATTACCACAGTGGTTTCCATCTAACAGAAACAAGTTAAATTTTGAAATCTCTGATTGTAATTGTAGATGTGCTTAGTACATTATTTTGAATACATTTTATTAGATGTGCTGATATTTTAAATTATTTACTTTTGATAAATTGACACTTTAAGAAATGACTTCCCATATCTCTGACAACATTCTTTGTTCTGAAATATTCTTAGTCTGGTATTATTAATACAGCCATTCTGGTTTTCTTTGATTAGTGGTAGTAATATGTATCTTTTTTATTATTATTTTACTTTTCACCTACTGGAGTCTTATACTTAAATTGTGTTTCTTAGAGGAAACAGAGTTGTGTCTTGCTTTTATATATAATGTGACAAGCACCACTTTTATTTGGTTCATTTAGACTACTTTTGTTCAGTTTTTCATTGATAATGTTTAGGTTTTGTTTTCTATTTGTACCATTTGTGCATTCTTTTAAATTATTTGAATTTTTGTGATTCTGTATTAGTTTCATATTGTTGCTGTAACAAACTACTACAAATTTAGAGGGTTAAAAGAGCACAAATTTAATATCTTACAGTTCTGGAGGTCACAGTTTGAAAATGGGTCACACTAGGTTGAAATACGTGTTTCCAGGGCTTTGTTCTTTTATGGATGCTCCAGGGCAGAAATAATTTTCTTGCCTTATCCGACTTCTGGAGTTACCCACATTTGTTGGCTCATAGTCCCCTTCTGCCTTCAAAGCCAGTAATGGCCAGTTGAATTTTTCTCACATCATATGACTTTTTGTAATTGACTCTATTTCTCTGTCTTCCACATTTCAGGAATCATTTGATTACACTCGGCCACACAGATAATCTAGAATAATTACCCTATCTTAAATACAGCTGATTAGCAGCTTATCATCAGCCTCTTTAATTTCCCTTTGCCATGTAATGTAACATATACACAGGTTCATGGGTTTAGGACATCTTAGGGAGGCTAGTCCTCTGCTTATCAGATCCCACTGTATCTTCTTTTCTGGCTTACTGGCTAAAACTACTTGTTTTGTTACACAGCAGACATTTGGTTTTATATTTTTAACTAATAGTCTACCATAAAGTGATATAATACCACTATCGAAACAGCATGATACACTGATGATGGGAGAATTCAATTTATCTCATTCTGAGTTTGTCTTATTTTTTTACTTTTCCGTCTGTTATAAACCCAACACTATATTATTAATTTTTATTTAGCTTGTTAATTATCTTTTAAAGAGATATAAATAATGAGAGTAATTCCTCTGTGTATATTTATACTTCCATCTGGTAAAATTTTATTTCTGACTGAAGAACTTCCTTCAGTATATCTTACGGCATGTGTCAGCTAGTAAATTCTTTCAGCTTTTGTATGTCTGAAAAATCTTTAATTTTGTCTTAATTTTTATAAGATATTGAACTGATTATAGAATTCTGGGGTGAAAGTTTTCTTTCTTGCTTCCTGATTATTTATTTTCTTTCACTGCTGTATAGATGTTGTTCTACTTTCTCAGACTTGAGTTGTTTTAGATAAAAAATATATTGCCGTCTTTAGGTTTCCTCTGTCCCTAATATGTCTTTTTACTCTGGATTTTTCAAGATTTCCTTTTTATTACTGGTTTTCAGCAATTTTATTATGATGTTCCTTGGTGTAGTTTTGATTATATTTCTTATGCTTTGGGTTTGTTGAGTTGCTAGTATCTTGTGGTTGATACTTTTCTTCAAATTCGGAAACATTTGGCATGTTAAAAGATTTGTTTTTTTCTCTTCTCCCTTTTCCTCTTCTTTTCTCTTCTGCAGACTCTTAATTACATGTATAGTAGCTTAATTACATGTATAGTAGCACAGCTTACTGATGCTCTGTTTATTTCTTTTATGACTCTATATTTTGTTTTTATTGTATATAATATTATGAAATTGCTATTTTTTAAGTTTACTAATATTTTCTTCCATAATGAGTAACTGCCACCCTGTATATTTTTCAGCATTATAGTTTACACCTCTAAAAGTTTGATTTGCTTTCTCTTCCTAAATTGTGAACTAGAGAATACACTTATAGTAGCTTTTAAAACGTTCAAGCCTGCTAATTCTAACATCTGTGCCAGTTTTGAGTGATTTTCAGTTGATTTTTCTATTCCTTAACAATTGTAGTTCCCTGTTTCTTTGTATGCTTAGTAATTTTTGCTTAAGTGCCAGACATTGTGTATTTCACCTTTTTACATTCTATATATTGATGTATTCCTATAAATATTCTTTAACTTTGCTCTGGAATGCACTTCAGTTACTTAGAAAAAAGTTTAATTTGGAGGTGAAGGAACTTTAAAGGAACAGATTAGTGTTTAGTCCAGGATTAATTATGCCCCACTATGGAGTTAAGATCCTTCTGAGTATCTACTAAATGCCCCATGAATTAGGGGAAATCCAACGTAGCTACTGAGAACAGACACTATTCTTCATCCAGTGTGTGTGTCAACCATTTTTATTTCTAATTTGTACAGGTGGTTGCTCTCCAGCCTAGGGAAAACATATGTATTGATTTACCCTTAATTTGGGTCATATAATGTCAATCTCATTTTTATCTATACTCTTAAGCCACTGTGCCCTAGTTCAATAAAGTATAGGTTGATTTAAAAAAAAATTTGTAAAAATAGAAACAAATATGGACAGAAGCTGCCACTAACACATGATCTGTTTCCAAAATATAAAAATTAATGACTCCACAAACATTATGTAGGAAAAATCTAGCCATTATATTAAAAGTATTCATTATTATGACACTGTATATCAAAATAAATTTTAAAATAAAACATGTCTTGACTAACCACAATACTTTAATTGAATGTGAAATGTGAGAACCGCTTTGTTTCCATTCCATAAAATATTTATACCTATGATTATTACAGCTCACATTAATTCATTACTTGTACATTTTTATTCTAAAGATTAACTTAAAGTACATTATTATTATTAATATATAATTAACACATTATACTTAAAGATAATCTTTAGGATTGAAAATTAACACAAGAAAATGTTAGTAGAAATGGTGGCTGTCTCTAAATAATGTATGCATTTTACCAATAAAAACTACAACAAAATGCTCCTAAGAGAAAACTTTAAATATTTTCCTTTCGTGGAGAACTCACATTATATAATTTTGTGTATTCGGAGTACTCTGCTTACATAATACTAATGACTTCTTTCTTTTTGGTTCAGATGTGCAATTCTTTAATCCCATTTATACAATGTTATTATAGCTTTTATTCTACTTTCTTCTTTTGTATTTACACATTAAGTCAGGTCTGTTTTCACAGGGCTATAAAGATAATTTTAAGTATTTTCTTTTCAAATTGATTTTTACCTAAGCTATTTTTTATTTAATAAGGTTATAAAATCATACTAATAACATATAACCAGCCAAGCCTGTATATACATATTAATGTTGTTTCTAGCCAAGGTAAAATAAATTTAAAGAATGCAGATCTAAACATAGCTGAATAATAATCATCCACTGCACTGTGATGTATCTTCAGATAATAACTTTACAAGTTAACAATAAATGCTTCCCCACTCTTTTTGCTTATTTGTTTCTTTGCAGTAACTCTGTGCTCTTAGAGTATTTATAAAATCTATCCTGAAGCTAAACCACCAAGGAGATTACACCATTCTTACTGCACTTTCTTTTAAATGATAATTATGAGACAGCATCACCTAGCAGTAACAGAGGACAATTAACATCCTATGGTTTTCGACTATGCTTCCTGTAACTCATCTTAATCTGTCATTCTTATTGTGTCCTCAGTATAGAAACATATACATATTTTTTTCTCCTTTTATCTGGCAGTGATATGGTTATACTGAGTTGATTACAAATAAAGTGTATGTACCATAGAAAAAAAGTGATTTTGTATATTTTTGTTATATAAAAAAATAAAATTATGCCTGAGATATCTGAAAATGTTCATATACCTATAAAATGCAACATCTAGAGTAGTTTTAGAAAGTGTATCAGTCTTAAAACGTAATATGTTAAGTCATACCAAAAGAATTAATCTATAATGTAATGGGCTCCATAATGCAAACTGAGAGTGAAGACAGAAGCAATTAAAATTCCATTCCCCAAGTTGAAAGATTGCATTTTTTTTTGGATCTAAATGTATTCATCACCTTTCTTATCCAAATTCTCTTGGTTCAGGTTTTATCTGGAGAAGTTTTCAAGGCAGGAATAAATATCTTTTAAAGATTTTGTCTAGCTTCCATTTTCCTTTTTATAAGCCATATTTTCTAATTAAAAACAAAATATAAGGGCATAATTTACATTATTCTTTCTCTTCGTTATATGTTCTTCATTTAACTCTGCAAAGCTAAGAGCATGGAACGTATTGTTAGATTCAATTGGATAAAAATATTTCTGACATCAAAGCTTTAAAATTTAAAAAAAAGGCAATCAAACAAATAAAAAAGAATAAAAGATAGTGGGAAAGGAGATGAAAGCACACCGTAAATGTCAGTAAAACTTTGGAAAGCATAAAGAAGACAGACAAATGAAATGACTTAGCATATCCAATTTTTTTAAAATTTTAAATGAAAATTAACTGCCAGTACAATGGAAATAAAAACCAGTGTTCGATAGAAAACCCTGAAAAGACAGGAGGTTTGGGTAATTTTTAAATCTGAATATTAAAATCTTAAAAAAAAAAAAGAGGACTGATTAAATATCTGGCTAAGGAGAAAGTTAATCCCCAGATCCCCTCTTCCAGCCATATCAACAATTGACTGACTGTGCCCCCTAAATGTCAGCAGAAATAAATAATAAATCTCTGCTACTCAAAGATACAAATACTAGATGTGAATACTAGAAACAGGTGAGAATGATGGTGAGGTGCCTTATTAATAATGGATAGTTTAAGCAAAAATTTTCACAGTGGATTTTGACCCCTCCAAGTTCTCTCTTTTGGATTTCCCTCAGAATAATAAAATCCAAATTTACATTCTCCCAGACAGGGGAGTGAGAATTCCTTTCTGAGGAAACTAATCTGGACAAGAGAAAAACAAAACAAAATAAAACAACTATACTAATTTTAGTGGATTCTCCAATGAAAGACCCAGTTTCCTAATCTACCAGTCTCTTTGGTAAAGATCACCAATGCCCAGAGAGCTTCCAAATAGCTTTTAGTATTGAATTCATAAATACTCCAAGCAAAAAAAAAAAAAAAAAGAAAAAGAAAAAGAAAAAAAAGTTTAGGCCAAAACAATTAAAAACAAATAACTAAGTGGAAAAAACTAAAGAGAGCAGATACATAGTTAAAATGTATTTTCATTCTGCAAGATTACAAAATCACAAAAACTTGGTTCCTGTGCAATTTTTACCACAAAATGATAACCTCAGATAACCACAAAATGATTTGTTGGAACAAAACAGGAAACTAAGTTATTCAAGAAGACATAAGCAATTTAGAAAGACATGAGTTTTTGGAAAAACAAATCCAGCCCAAGAAAGGAAAGAAAGATATCTCCAAAGGAAAGAAAGATTCTCCCAGCCATTTAAAATTATATAGAGCAGTCTCAAAAAACACTTTGTCGAGACTGAAAAGATGATAAAGGAATGCTAGAGGATGCTAGGGAGAGAAAAATGAAATCAGTATGTTACTTGAGGAATATTACCTTGTTAGAAGATTTTTATTACTTTTAAAGTTTGTGGATGACTAAGTGTTAGGTACATAAAAATCAAAAAAAAATTGAGAGAATTATTATTATATCTAGGGAAATAAAAATATTTTCTATGAAACAAAATGTCATTCTACACTGCTCATCTGTGGGAAAAACATTTTCACAAGTAAAGTAATGTAAAAGCAGAATGTGGATATAATAAATATGGTTGATATAACTATACTATGAGAATGAAAGCAAAAATGTAATTGAACATGACCCTATGGGGCCTTCCTGTGACAGACCCCCTTCTCCCCATGTCCTCTGTCTGCCTCCTGTTTGTAGAAAAACTGTAATCTTCCAGGTCTCCCCTGAATCACAAAAGCCTAGCTCAAGAATTAATGATTGTAAAGGATAAGAACATGTAATGATAAAAGTAGCAGTTGGGCCAAGAGAACTGATAACAATTTCAACAGTAAATCAGCCATATGGCAGTCACTAGTTCCTCTATCTCTAGTTCCTCCATCAGGTAACTAGATAACACTATCTGATGCACATTTCTGAACTGTTTTACAGATATGAAAGCCCCCACCAAATGGAAGAAGTTAACTACAAGATGCCCATGACCACAGAGCGGCCAGACTGACAGGAGCCTGAGGATTGATAATGTTATCCACTGTGACACTGCTCTGTTGCCTTACCATCAACCAATAAGAGAAATGTGCATAAGCTGATCACATACCCTGCAACTCCCCTCTCTCAACTTGCCTTTAAAAATGCTTCCCTAAAACCCGTCAGGGAGTTCAGGTTTTTATAAGCATGAGCTGCCTCGGACTCCTTGTATGGTGCCTACAATAAATGCTGTACTTTCCAACACCACAACCCAGAGTCAGTAGATTGCCTTTACTCTGTGAGCAAGCGGATCCAAGTTTCGCAGGGTAACAGAAGGTTATGCATGTTTGTATTGGGTGCTGCTGTAAGAGAGAACTGCCACCAGTTCAACCATCAGTGACTTCACCATTTATATCATATCCCACATCTAAACCAATAAAAAGTTCTGTGAACTCTCCCAAAATTTTCCAAGTCCAATTAACTATCACCTCCTGTGATGGGGCAAAATAGTTGTGCTATCTTCCCAGCCTCTTAAGGTGGATAATATAGATATATCTTAAATTAGAAAGACTTCTTACAGTTCCTCAGCAGGGGACTGCCTGCCTGCATTCTTTGGTCTAGATGCCTGAGGAAAAGGAGAAATTTTCATCATCTGGCAATTGTTAGGAAACGGCAACAATATAATGAAATACAATCAACTGGCAAATAAAAATGATAAGCCACTTAAAAGTGACAAACTTTCAGACAGACAGGAAGATAAAAACTCATTTCCAATGAAAGAAAACTACTGGGAGACAAAGATGAAAATCAAATTTTAAAAAGCAAAAGAGGAAAATTAAAAATACAAATTAATTTTAATAACTGAGAACTTGAGTTTTATTATTTAACAATTCAGTAGATAAAATAAAGTAGAATATAGTTACAGTAGATTCCATAAGTACTGACCAAAAAAATCAAAAGCAAGAAATACCTTGGTTTAAAAGTAAAAATACTACTAGGTTTAAAACTAGAACTGAATTGGGACCCGTGGGTTGAAGTCTTTTCCTCTCAGTAGGTTAAGGATGCTACACCATTGTCTTGTAGCTTCAGTGCAAGAAACAGTATTCTCAGAAGAAAAACTTCAGAATATAAAATAATATGGAAGAAAAAGGTTGAGTTGGTTTTCTGCCTTTTCTTAGCTTCAGAAATGTCTGCAGATTTGATCTTTGGTCAAAGCCTCTTTCAATATTAAAATCAAGATATTTAGGGGTTTATCTATACCAGATACATGATACATGAAATTATACCTGAAACTATGTACCAAACTCATTAAGATTGAGTAAAGATAACTTGTGTTGACGAAATACAGGTGTCTCAGAGAATGGGGGCTAATAACACTTCTGAAGGAGTTGAGTGAATCACATGAATGACAGCAAGTTATATGCACCTGAGGGAACTGTGTGACTAGGTATATATGCTTAAATAACTCCCTACGTTAAAGATTTCACTGAGTGGAGGTAGCCACATACATCTGTATCATCTTGTGATCAAGAAAAGATTGAGGGGAAAATGTTGTTTCCTGGAGTCATGATAGATCAGTTATTCTCATACAATGATGCTGTGTTATTTCTTAACCTGCACTTTTTTTCAAATCTAGGTAAAATTGAAGTTCATAAGTTTAAATATTAACTCATTCCCAAAGAACTCTGCTAACAGTGACACTTTAGAATAGGACATTAATCTTAATAAATAAGTAGCAGCCCTAACATGCGATGAACTTGGAAGTTGTCATTCCATTATTACAGCAAACAAAGAGCTGAACAAACAAAAGGTAAAGACTTTTCTCAGACTCATCAGAAAACTGAGCTTGCAGGGCAAACCACCAACCCAAAATCTGAAGAGACAGGTGATTAAGAGAGTCAGAGCCAAGATCTGCTTACCTGGAGCAGAATCTGCTAGAGCAATATGCTGGTAGGAACACTTAAATGGTAATGTTTACAAACTGCTAGAAGTTGAGTGTGGGATAGCTTGAAGGTATGAGCCTCAGTTATGGCAATCTCCTCTCTAACTTTCAGATTTCTCTCTCTCTCTCTATCTATATGACCAGATTGAATAGATATTCATCAAAAAAAAAAAAAAAAAAAAAAAGCAAAGAAACATCCCCTGCAAGCTCTGGCACAGAGAGAGAAAGCATAAGCATTGTGAAATACATCCAGAGGAATCTCTATATGAAAGGTCTACTTGGGGTTGCAGGTGACTTTATCAGAGCCTCATCTGATATGAAGGGAGGTACATTACTCAACCTTAGTTCCTCTAGCTCTCATGTCTAGCCTAAGAGGAAGGGTTGGAGATAAGAAACACTTGTGAATATTATAGCCCAGGGATATCAGATCACTGAAAGTCTAAGATTTATTCATAAGATTATAGAATATCTACCCTCCACCACTTATTACCACCAGACAAATAGAATGCCATTAAAATAACAGTGAATTATAGTTGAAAAAGATTTAAGATGCAAACAAATGCTCTGAGAGGAGCTCTTAGGGAAGTTCAAAAATTTAGGGGAGACAAAACACTAATCACCAGAGTAATCTGAAGCCCATAGAACCTATAGCTATAGAAAATATGAAATAGCACTCTCTTAGCCAGATTAGAACAAAGTCACACAGTAAAGTTCTGCTTATCTCAGTTCCTGTTATCTAATACATCATGCTTGTCTTTCAACCAAAAATGTTAAAAGCAAGAAATAATACTGCCTGAATAGACAAAGAAAGAATCTAAACCAGACTCAGATATGACAAAGATTTTAGAGTTATCAGAAAGGGAATATAGTGTAACTATGATTAATATGTTAAGGGCTGTAGTAGAAAAAGTAGACAACATGCAAGAATGGGTAAGCAAAGTAAGCAGAGAGATGGAATCTCTGAAAAAAAAAATCAAAAGGAAATGCAAGAAATCCAAAACCAAAACCAGAAATGAACTATGCCTTTGTTGGGCTCATCAAGACTGGACCCATTAGAGGAAAATATCAGTTAGGATGAATATCAGACAATAGAGACTCCCTAAACTGAAATACAAAGAGAGAAACAAACAAACAAACAAATTAAACAAGAAGTTAATAGAACATCCATGGACTGTGGAACAACTTCAAAAGGCATAACATATGAATAATTGGAATGCAAGAAAGAGACTAAGAAAGAACAGGGTAGAAATATGTTTGAAATAATAATGTTCAAAACTTTTGAAAAATCAATGATGACAGAAAAACCACAAATCCACAAAGCTAAGAGAATAAAATATAAGACAAAAAAAAAAAAAATCCACACCTAGGTATATTATGTATACTATTAGCCAGGGTTCTCCAGAGAAACAAAATCAATAGGACATATATAGTGATATAAGAGGACATTTATTATGAGAATTGGCTCATGTGATTATGGATAAAGTCCTACCCATAATTTTAACTCATTCTTTGAGTTAGAATTATATTAATACCCTAGTAGCATTACTCTGATACTAAAAATATTTTTTAATAAAACCTTATAATATAGCAAAACTACAAACAATATTTCTGATGAAAATAGGTGTAGATGCCTTCAAGAAGACATTAGAAAATTGAATAAAAAATGTACAAAAAGAATTATGTAGTACATCCAGTGGGATTTTTCTAGCTGTGCAAGGCTGGCTCATCATTTAAAAATCAATCACTTTAATCTATCACATCTACATACTAAAGATAGAGAATCATATAATCATATCAAATGATACAGAATAAGCATGTGACAAAATCCAGTATCATTTATGACCAAAACTACTGAAAGAAGAGAAAACTACCAAGATGGCTCCTGAGTTGTTCAGGACTGCACTTCTAGCTAAACTGATCTTCTGACTAACATGCTCCACACCCTGTGCATTCTTTTCTTAAAATAACTTATCCTTTTACCCTAGAGGTCTTGAAAGAAGGTCACAGACTGAACCTCAAGAAAATGGGAAGACCCTTCTAAATTCCTCCATAACAACAGCAAGTTCCTATCAAGATGAAGAGAATGGAACACCTTGTAAAATGCCCTGATCATTTTCACCTTTTCTGTTCCATCCAGTTTTTCTATAAAATCTCTACTCCAAGATGGGCTCACAGTCTTTAAGGCATGAGCCTGCTGTGACTCCCTTTGCCTGACAAAGCAATAAAGCTGTTCTTTTCTATGCTATCCAAAGTCTGTCTCTGATTCTCAGTTTTGCTGTCAGGATACAGAGGCGATTTTTCAGCAACACTACCAGCAGACTAAGAACACTAGGTAACTGTCTCACATCTACAAAAAAACCCCTACACCTAACATGATACTTAATGGTGAAAAACTGGATTCTTCCCACCTCCATGAATATCAGGAATGAGGTAAGGATTTTCTCTCTAAAACTCCTTTCAGTAATGTACTAGAAGTCCTAGGTAGTGTAATAAGGCATTCAAAGGAAATAAAAAGTACACAAATTGGGAAGAAAAAAATAAAATTGCCTTTTTTTTCTTTTTAGTTTTATTTGTTATTTTTTTCCAGTTTCTTTTTCTTTTTTTTTAATTGAAGTACAGTCAATTGTAATAGACTTCCCATATGATCCAGCAATCGCACTCCTGGGCATATATCTGGAGGGAATTAATGCAAAAAGATACATCTACCTCAGTGTTCATAGCAGCACTATATACAATAGACAAGACATGGAAGCAACCTAAATGTCCATCGACAGATGACTGGATAAAGAAGTTGTGGTATATTTATACAATGGAATACTACTGAGCCATTTAAAGAATAAAACAATGCCATTTGCAGCAACATGGATGGATCTGGAGATAATCATTCTAAGTGAAGTAAGCCAGAAAGAGAAAAAAAAAAAATACCATATGATATCACACTATGAACTCATCTATAAAACAGACTTGCAGACTTAGTAAATAATCTTATGGTTACCAAGGAAAGGGGATGGGAGGGGATAAATTTGGGAGTTTGAGATTTACAAATGTTAGCCACTATATATAAAAATAGATTTTAAAGGTTCTTTTGCATAGCACAGGGAACTATATTCAATATCTTGCAATAACCTTTAATGGAAAAAAATGTGAAAACTAATATAGGTATGTATATGCATGACTGGGACATTGGGCTGTACACCAAAGAAAATTGCCTTTGTTTGTAGATGACATAGTTGTTCATATAGAGTATTCCAAAGAGTTAAACAAAAAAACTCTTAGTACTTGTAAGTGAGTGTAAACAAACTTATAGGATATAAGACTGATAAAAATAAAATTCAATTACTTTCCTATATATCACCAGTGTACAAACAGAATTTGAAATGCAAAAGAATACAATTAATATGTGATAAGAAGAATAATGTCCTCATCACTGGAACCTATCAATATGTTACGTTAGATGGCAAAGAGAAATTAAAATTGCAGATGGAATTAAGGGTTTTAATCAACTAATAGTAAAATAGGGAGATTTTCCTGGATTACCCAAGTTGGCCCAACTAAATTACAGGGGCTCTTAAAATATTAAAGACAGAAACAGAACTGTCAAAATTAGTGTCACAGTGATGTGATGTAAGAAAGACTGGACTGGCCACTGTTGGATTTAAAGACAGGAAAGCACCATAAGTCAAGGAATACAGGTATCTCCAGAACCTGGAAAAAGCATGAAAGCAGATTCTCCCTTAGAGCTTCCAGAAAGAAATGTTGTCCTTAATTTTAGCCGATATCTGAATTTTAGCCAAGCGATTTTCACTTTGGTATTCTGATCTCCAATTCAAGATAATACACTTGAACAGTTGTAAGTCACCAAGTAGGCAGTAATTTTCCACATCGACAGAAATTTAAAACCATTTTTAGTATAGAGATGGGGCTGTTCAATATGTAAAAACATGGGTTTGGAAGTTGATTTGGATTTTCACAATGAGCAGAGGATGAAAGACATTTGAGGGGTATGACTGACAAAGTCTATATTGCCTTCAAAAAACCTGTTATTAGTAATATAAAGTTATAGACTTTGCTAGTGGAGGCTTAGAAGGAAGTAAGGAGTGTGGTAGAGGAAACATACGATCTCAGAAAATACCTAAAACGCTATTAACAAACTGTTGGTACAAATATGGATGAAAAATATATTCTCAGTGAGGGCTGACATGAAAATGAGAAATATGTTATTGGAAACTGGAAGGAAGGGAAATGTATTAAACAGTAGCATAAAGCCTAGTTGAAGTGTGTCCTGAAATATAGAAAGCTTATCTTGTAAACAATTAACTGTAATATTTAACTGAGGAGATTTCCAAGCAAAGTACTGAAGGAATGGCCTAGATTCTTCTTGCTACTTATAATAAAATTAGAGAAGAAATAATTAATTTGAGGGAAGAACTTTTAAATAAAATTTAAAAGGCCAGAATGTGATGATTTGGAAAATTCTCAGTCTATTCAGATTGCAAAAGATGCTATAATTAGAAGATTCACTTTCAGGTCAATGTGCTCTGCAGAGAAAGCTCAGAGTATTTCTGGCCAATCTTTTGCTGGTATCTCAGAAGGATTAAAAGATTAGAGGATTCAATCACTCAGAAAATTTTTTGAAGAGATTAGGCATGTATGAATGCTCTCAGTCATCTCTGAAGAATTCAAGGATAGAGATAAGACTATCCAGCAAAGGTCTGTGGAGAAGATTTCATATTTCATGGAGTTATGAAGGAGACCTACAGGGTTCATGAAAATTTTATAGTAGCAGACACACTATGAGCTTGGACTAGAAAGGAAAAAGAGAATTTAAAAAAATCTCTGCCAGATAACTTAAAGTTTAGGTAAAAAACGGTTGATAAATCTACTCAGTTCTAACTACATGCTAGCTTTCACCAAAAAATGGATGACACTGAGTGTCTACCATTAAGCACAGAGGATGAAGCTTCTGTGGGGCTAGTGACAACTTGAGAAACACGGTAAAGTAATAGTACAATATAAACCAAAACAAGTAAATAAATTTATTCAATAGGCAAGAGAATAGGCACATTTCCCTTGCCAAAGAATTTCAAAAAAGTATCTATACATTCCACCTTCAAGGAAGTGGGACATAACCCTAATCCCTTAATTGTAGGCTCTGTATATCTATTTCTTTTCAAAAAGCGCAATATAGAAAAAGGAAAAAATAAATGAGTAACTTAAAAAATGTAACTTTACATTTACTCTATCTCAGCCAGTGATCAAAATTAGCGTCAACAGTGATACATGTATTCTTGATATAAGATGATGAGTGTGGCCCTTTACCTCTGCGATCTTCCTCCCCTAAACCTATAATCCCAGTGTAATCATCAGAAAAATATTAGACAAATCTCAAGTGAGAGATCCTCTATGAAATATCTAATCATACTCATCAAACCATTAAGGTCATCAAAAACAGGAAGTCTGAGAAACTGTCACAGCCAAGAGGAGCTTAAGCAAACATATGATTAAATATGATACAGTATTCTGATTTGGATCCAAGAAAAGACTATGCGGCAAAGGCTGAAATTAGAACATCTTCTAACACCATATACAAAAATAAATTTAAAATTTATCAAAGACCTAGATGTAAGACTGGAAACCATAAAACTCTTAGAACAAAACATAGGCAGTACACTCTTTGATGTAAGTCTTTGCAATATTTGATCTGTTTCCTCAGGCAAGGGGAACAAAAGCAATCATAAATGTAATCTTATTAAACTTAAAAGTTTTTGCACCATGAAGGAAATCATCAACAAAACAAAAAGACAACCTACTGAATGGGAGAAGATATATGCAAAAATTTGATCAATAAGGGCTTAGTATTCAAAATACATAAAGAGTTTATTGAACTCAATATCAAAAAAATAAACAATCTGATTAAAAAATGGGAAAATAGCTGAATAGTATTTCAGGTATCTGCTTGAACAGAATAGTCTTTTTTTCAAAGATGGCATACAGATGGCTAATTAGCACATGAAGAGATGCTCAACATCATTAATCATCAGGAAAATGCAAACCTAAACCACAATGAGATGTCATCTCACACCTGTCAGAATGACTATCATCAAAAAGACAACAAATAATAAATGCTGGCTAAGAGAAAAGGGAACCCTAATACACAGCTGGAATTGGTGCAGCCACTATGGGTAAGAATATAGACGTTTCTCTGAAAATTTAAAAAAAGAATTACCATATAATCCAGTAATTCCACTTCTGGATATATATCCAAAGAAAACAGAAACATTAATTCAAAAAGTTATATGCAGCACAATATTGATAGCAGCATTATTTACAATAGCCAAGATATGAAAACAATCTAAGTAGTCATCAACCGATGAATGGATACAGAAGATGTGGTGTATATATATATAAACACAAACACACACACATACACACACACAATGGAATACTAACTCAATGATAAGAAGAATGGAATCTTGCAATTTGCAACAGCATGGATGAATCTGGAGTCTACTATACTTGGTGAAATAAGTTGGACAGAGAAAAACAAATACTGTATGATTTCACTTATATGTGGAATCTAAATAAAACAAACAAACAAAGAAATATAATAAAACAGAAAAAGTCTCATGGACACAGGGAACAAACTTGTGGTTACTAGTAAGTAGGGAGAGGGATGGGGTGGAGGCAAGATAGGAAAAGGAGATTAAGCAATACAAACTACAAGCTATAAAATAAATTAGATATAAGGGTGTAATGTATAGCACAGGCAATATAGCCAGCATTTTATAACAACTTTAAGTTTATTATAACCTATAAAAATATCAAATAACTATGTTGCAAACCAGAAACTAATATACCATAAAACTTGAATTAAACAAATTGGAATTATTTCAGGACTAAAAATAAAACAATCTCATTTTGCTAATGATGTATTAGACAAAAGGCTTAATATAATTAAATACAAATTATTCAAGTATAGTATACAAATTATTAATATTTTATTTAAAATTTCCCAAAATAGTGTTGTAATTGGATGAGATAAATGTTCAGAAAGTCAAAAAAATAAGTAAATTGTGAATTTGTTTTATTAGATAAATGGTAGGGCTTGTTTATTAGATATTAAAACATAAAATAAAGCTATATTATTCATTTGAAAATAATATTTTGATATAAAAGAAGGCTGCAAATGGATCAGTGGAACAGAGTATAGAACCCACAGGAAAAGAAGAAAAGATGGCTTCCAATTCATTGGGTGAAAAGGAAAAAAAAAAAATAACAATTTCATTAATGGTAGTGGCACTTTTGCTTACTGGCATATTGCTTTCCACATGGATATTTGCCACATCCATACGAAAAATAAAAATATGAATCCATGTATCATACCATATATAAGAAATACTCATGAGTTATGGACTCAAGTGCAAATTAATTTAAACAATAAAGATGAAAAAAAATGTACAGTTTAGGGATTAGGAAAGACTATCTAACAAGACTGGAAATTTAAAGTATAAAAATAAGATACTAACAAGGATGAAGAGCCCATGGATCTCCCATATATTACTGGTGGGTTTGTAGAATGGTGTAGCCATTATGAGAAACAATTTGATAGTTTCTTAAAAAGTTATACATACAGCTGTCATATAACACAACAATCACACTCCCAGGCATTTATATCAAAGAAATAATGATTAATGTAATACCCCAAAATTAAAAATAACGTGTCCATAAATGGATCAATAAATAAACTGTGATATATTCCTACGCAACAGGGTACTATTCAGCAATAAAAAATAACAACTATTCATACACGCAACAAGTTTGAACTGAATTGGTTTCAAAGGCATTATGCTGAGTGAAAAAAAAAAAAAGCCAGTCTCAATATATTATATACTGTGTGATTCCACTTATATACATTTCTCAAGATGATAAAATTATAATGATGAACAGTTCAGTGATTGCCCAGGGGTTAGGTTTGGAGGAAGGGTGTGACTATAAAGGAGTAGCACAAGGGAGTTTCTTGTTCATGGAATAATTTTGTATCCTGATTGAGGTGGTTACAAAATTTACACATGTGAAAAAATTTCACAGATACACACACTACAAAAAAAAAAAAAGAGTGCTTATATAAATCAGTGAAATTAATATAAGGTATATAGTTCAGCTAGCAGTATTGTATCAATATGAAACTTTTGATTTTGATGAAGAACTGTGGTTTTGTAAGATGTTATTACTACGGGAATTTGGGGAGATAACGTAGGAACCCTCTATAACAGAATACTAGAAGAATTTGCAACTCTACAATTCTAAAATCATTTCTAAGTAAAAAAATTTAAACAACTTCATTGTACTTGACTATCTAAAATTAGTGTTAAAATTATTGCAAAAGATAAAGTCAATAGGAAGGAAAATACTTTTTTTCAGACAAAAAGATCTTTGAATCTTTGAAAAGATCTTAAAATGTTTTTCACAGCATATAAACACATTGAAAGAGAAAACAAGCACTCTAAGGTAAAAGTAAAAGAGTAGGTATTTCATAGAAGAAAAAACTAATTTACCCAAAAGTTGATGACTCAGATTGAGTTTTAGAGGAAAGGTAGAGACACTAAGGCAGTGCTTTGTTGATATCAGACTGGCCCAAATTATAACAGAGAATCAGAGAAACACTGGAGAGAACACGGAATCAGTTTGTATATTTTTCCCCCACGCGTTGGATTTATGACCTATAATATAATGTGGCTTAGCTTTAGGTATCCCACATGAGAAAAGGAGGTGATAATTCTTCCATTTCATACCCTGGTAATATGCATTACATGAGAAAATTCATAGGAAATGTTTTCTTTATAAGTTATAAATGGCATTCTAGGGGGAAATCACCTAAAGTACTTTTATTTTAAAAGAATTATGTTATGTTTTTAAAAAATCACCATCTATACATAAAATCAAGTATCAGGAACTCAAAAGGGGCTATAGGTAGATTGTTAGAATATATATATGAATACAAACATACATATATGTTAATGGAGTACACCTTCAATGATAAATAGTAGACTTGTCATCTTACTATCTCAGTTAGTACTTAAAGAAGTACACAGGTGTGGTGTGGGAGTGAAACTTGGACAAATATCCTCTTATGAGGAAAATGTCTGATACATATGCAGAGCAGCAAGGAAGCAGAGGTCTTTTGATAAGGAGTAGAGCAGCTGGTATACAATTTTAGAAAGATAATAGGAGAATAGAACTCTTGCTTTTACTCAAAGTCATGTAGGAAGACTTTAGAGAGATTGGAACACCTGCATGACAGTATCAGAATTATACTCCTGAAAGTTCTTTGGTCACTATTGGATAGGAGAAAGAAATAAGACAAGGTCAATAGGGGACAAATTACAGTATTACTATAATTTATGAGAGAGGTTATAGTGACTTCAGAAAGAGTATTAATGGAAATTGTGAGAACTGATCAAATTCTGGATATATATTTCAAGTAGAGTCTACAGAATACTCTGGAAGATTGAATGCAAAGTAGAGAGAAAGTGTGAAAGATGGCATCGGGGTTCCAATGTGGGATAATTGAATAACTGAATTGTGATTGAGTAAAATAAGAATTCAATTGTGACTGAGTAAAAATGAGGAGGTCTATGACAGGTTTTGAGAGAACGTGCAGAACTCAGAGATGTACATGTTAACTGTGAGAAGCCTGTTACAGGTATCTCAGTGGAAATGTATAGTAAACAACTGAGTACGTAAGTCTGGAGTTCAGAGGAGATGACTTGGCTAAGGATAACATGTAGGAGTTATGATCATGTGGGTAGTATCTAAATTTAAATGAGATCACCAATCAACAAACAGAAGAAAAGGGGTCCATGCAGAATTTGGAGTTAGGAATATTTTTAGGCACCATGAAAAAATAGTAAATAACAAGGTTGATCTCATAATATGAGATTGATAAACAATCTTCCTTTTCCTCCCTCTATACCTATTAAATGACACTGGTTGGCACAGTCTTGTGTGAAGTTAGAATTGCTTGAAAATAATATTGTTTATACGAACTACAATCTTAAAAGAATAAAAATATAACATATTCCCTTTGGGTGTCTCAAAACACCATGCAACAGTTCTCTGTGAAAATTGTTTTCCTGTTCAAAGGCTCTTTTTTCACTTGACAGTGGTGAAAATTAGTCTTTATTCTTTTATGTACATACCTGTTTAAAACAGCAAGACTTTTAGGTTCTTTCCTGTAAGCACAGAGTATTCTTTATGTTACAGAGAAAGATTTGTTGGAGTAAAGGTAAGAATAAACTCTATGTTCTGTATATGAAGAACTCATTGGTAAAAGTAACTAATGCAAATTGTCTGTAATAATGTATTTTTCCCAATTTCTTTTGGATATTCCTTGGCCTTTATAGAAAATCTGTTGTTACTTTTCTGATAGAATTTTTTCCAAAATTAGATCAAATGTTTAAAGAGATTTAGATTGAGGAAATGGCCTTTCCTACAGAGCACATCTAGTTTGCATTTATATAAGCAGATCTGCAACTTTCAATTTGGTTAAACTAAAGTTCCTCTTGGAAGAAACCAGGTATTAGATTAATTGGTTTTTATCTACTTAGATCTTATAAAAATATCAATTTTCTATGTGATTTTTATTAAAAATCACCATTTTTGGGTCATTGTATTAATTCATAATTAAGAAAGCTTGCAGGACTTCTAAAAAAATTCAGTTAAGAATATAAATGCCTTTCAGGTAACAGTAACTGATTTGATACAAAATAAATTAAACATTTCTATGACATACATTTATTTAATTAGCTAATTGATCTCAGGTGCAGAGTTGAATAATGTTTATTATTTGTCTCATGAACACTGTTCTTTTTTTTAATGTAGCCATATTTGTTTATGAATATATTTAAAGACACTGCTAAACAAAATGCAGAATATATTCAAGAACCTATTTCCTAGGTAATAACTGCCTACTTACCCATTAGATGCTCTTCTCATTTTTCCCCATTAGATTTTTGGTTTTATTTATTTATTTGCTTACTTATTTACTTATTTATTTATATTATTTTCTTCCTTTAAAAATGTTTAATCATACATATATATATGTCTATAACCTTTTATCTTATCTATTTCTACCTACATATCTGTTAATTACTTTTATTTGCCAAATTTTATAAAATCAGACTACATTTTGATTTCTTCAGCTCATTGTGACTTAATGATACAATATTATGATATATCCTTGTTGTAACTTACAGCTAAGTTTCATTCTTTTTCATGATGTGATATTCCATTTTGTGAATACACCACAATGTACTGATTATTTATTACATCAACAGATATTTGATTATTTTTATTTCTTTTTGTTTTCTCTTCTGTGATTCTATAGACATTCTGCTACTGTTATTCTAGTAATTATGTGCTAAAATTTATTTTGAATTTGTAATCAGCTAATAGATACTAGATGATAAAGTGTATGATGTTTAAGTTTAAATATTAATGTCAACAGCAAAAATATCAAAAAAGATACCAAATTTATTATGAAGCTATAGTAATCTAATAGTGTGGTACTGACACAAAAGTAGATCAATAAAACAAGAGAACAGATTAGATAACCTAAAGTGACACACACATATATTTACCTGATCTATGAAACACAAAGCTGCAGTTGAAAAAAGGATGATCTTTTCAATAAATGGTGCTGGGTCATTAATTATTCAAATAAAAAATGTATTTTTTGACCCTTACCTCATATTACACAAAAATAAGTTCCGATAAATTTTACATCTAAGTGTATATTAATGAAGCGCTTTGAAAAAACATGAGAGCATTTTTATGACCTTGGAAGTTAGGCAAAGATTTTCCTTTAAAAAATTTTTTTGTATTTTTTTTTGGGGGGAGTAATTAGGTTTGTTTGTTTGTTTAATGAAGGTACTGGGGATTGAACCCAGGACCTTGTGAATGCTAAGCCCAAGTTCTATCAGTAAGTTATACCCTTCCCCGCAAAGATTTCTTAAACAGAGCGTGAAAAGTAAAGTGAAAAATTAAGAACGTCTATTTATTAATAATCATTAAAAGCTAATAATTATTAAAAGTAATAATTAACAATAAAAATATTGTTTTAAGACTGAAAAAACAAGCCAATGAGAGAAGTCATGTACAATACTCATATCCAACATATATGCACATCATTGAACTAAACAGCATAATTCAATTAGGAAAAATAACAATACACGCATGTCATCAAAATAAATAATATAATTCAATTAGGAAAAATAACAACAAACTAAATCAAAACTAAAAAATAAAATTCAAAAGACTTCTCCAGAAATTTCAGAGGAGAGAATATTTAAAAGACCGATAATCTTATGAAAACATACTCAGATTCACTAGTCATCAGGAAACTGCTAACTACAAACCACAATAACTATTCCTATAAGCTAATCAGAACTTTGTTATGTACATTTCAGTCAGGATGCGCTTCTGCTTTGTCTATTTTCTGGGACCTTATCTTCTTCCTGTCATCCATGATTAACAGCAGAGCTGCCATACTCCAGTTTTTCTAACCAAAAGATATTTTAAGCTTCCACATATTAATTATCTAAGCATATATTAGGCATTTTCTGAAGAATTTCTATTTTTAATGTCTTTAATGTTTATAAAGAAATACATTTTAAAAACTGTCTCCTAAAGCTGAGAGTTAATGCCTAGGTTCTCAGAAAACAAAGGGTCTTCTGATTTCCAGTTATATTCCTTATTCGTTATACAACAATGACTTCTGCAGAATGTATTTTCTATCAAAATGGAGTAACAACTATTAATTGGCTTAACTTAGCCTAACAACTGTGTGAATAATAACATATAACTTAAAGTCCCTCCAAAACTGTGTTCCCCTTTATACCTAATAATATCTTCTCTCCCACTATATCTAGTAAAGTTTGCTGATACTCCATGGTTTCTAAATTACTATGCTGGGCCTCTTCTTTATTCAAAATTAGTATTCTCTCCAATAACTAGGCTATTACCATATAAGCAGCAGAATACTACTTTTCAGTATCATAAGCATTCCTATCTGCTAGGTAACATCTATAAACATTTCATGCATTACCTTTTTGAGGTATGGTATGTTTCTTTCTCCCAACCCTTCATAATTTTCTGGCTTAGAACCAAGCTCTAATGAACAGCTGTAGACAGGTATAATCTGCTTCTCTGTAGATTTTTTTGAAGTTGCAAAATTTAGTTTCTTCCAAAAATTTTGACTATAAAATGGGACTGTTATCCAGTGTAAAATATACAGACTCTCCATCTTAAGAGATCTAAAGTTTTAACATGAAAAGTGATTAATTAAAGTCATATTGAAATTTTTTATTCCCCCTTATAAGTCAGTAATTTAAAAGACATTCTTCTGAGCTCAGGATGAGTGCTTGGTTACTTATTTAGCAATAACAGTATGCCCTTCTTTCTACCTTCTGTTCTCAAAATTGTTTAGCAAACGTAACTTCCTTTTTGAAAAAATACTTATTAATCTCTAGATAAATCATTACTTACCTGCTGAATAAAGCATAAAAGTTAAATATTGTTCATGCCAATGCAAAATTTCATTTGTATGTAAATATGTGATATGGACCCACATTAGAACTCATTCTCACAAGCTATGTGGATAAATGACTCCACAGCAATAATCAAATCTTTGACTTTTTTTGGAATATAGAGACTTGTGTAGTGCCAACGATGGTCTCTATCACAGCAATTCATATACATATTTACTTCAATAAAGGGAACATTTAAATGTGAAAATTTTAAGGTTAATTTGGAGGAAACGAGTTGCTCAGTATCAAAAATATGCAAATTGCTACTGCTCCTTGGAATTACACTGCACCAAATAATTGGATAACCAAGGTGCTAAAGATACAAAAAAACAAAAATAAAAATATAATACTCACCCTCCCCATATAAATAACTTATGGTTGGGGTTATTGTGAAGATAGGGTTGTCCTAAAGCCAAACTGGGACATATCTTGCCTATTTTATTTTCAATGATATTTGAAACTTTGGTACTGACTCTTGACCAAGTTAAAGATGAGATGGGTTAATAAGTAAATTTATAATGTGCTACTTGAAGTGTCATACTCCCTTGGGGGCACCCAGGGTCCTTTTTTTTTTTTTTTTTTTGGCTTTAGTGAGAGATATGTAAATGACTAGCTTATATTTGGTTAAAATGGTTAAATAAATGGCTTGACAACGTAACTAGTGAGGCATAAGAGGACCTATTGGAAACTTTTATACAAGTTCTCTTGAAATCAAGATTACTTGCATTCATTTCAGTGGTTCATAATCCAAAGATGAAGCACATCTTGTGTTTCTAAGAAGAATCTTGGGAGATGAATCTGTGTGTATCCTGGGCTCTTATGTATGTTTCTGCTTCCTTTCTCCTGTTTTACTGTATCCTTTACCTTGGTTAAAGCCCTACTGAGTATGGTCTCTGGAGTCGTATGAGTCCTTTCAATTATACAATCCTGTGAAATAATTGCAGCTGTGAAATAGATTTATAAAATAAAAACTATAAAAATAAATAGTAGTGATAAGAATAGGTCTTTGTGACATGTAATTAAAAGAGAAAACAGTAAAATGAAATGGGAAACAAGCAGATATTTTAATGTGAAAATTATTAAAAACTATAAAACTAAAATAATAACAAAATAACGAAAGGTAACTAAATTTTTTGAAGAAAGCTTTAGTGCTACATTGGAAAGAAAGAGAGAGAACAAATTTAGCTCTAGAAATTACCAGCATCTCTGACTATAAACCAAAGATAATAAAATTACTGTCATAGGATTACTGTTAGAATATAATTAAATAGTGATTATAAAAGAAAATAGCATAGGACTTTGAATATAACAAAAATTAAACAAGTGTTTCTCTGTTCATTCAGCTTAGAATTTTATTTAACTTAGAAGGATACAACATGTTATTGTACTATGAAATTTAAATGCTTTCAAGAGATCAATTTTCTCCAAATTGACCTATAAGTTTCATTCATTTCTTGATGCAGTATATTTCTAATGTTAATATACTATTTGATTCTAAATTTTACATGGAAATAAGAAGGGCTATGATTAACAAGAATAATCTTGAAAACTAAAGACAAAAGTGGAGGATAATAATACAATGACATATAAAGATTTAATACAAAGCCATGCTTTTAAGAAAACATATTGTTGGTAAAAGAATGGAAGCAAAGCAATGGAATAACAGAGAATCCTGAAATAGACCACATATATGAATAATTTATTTATGAAAAAATGGGCACTACAGAGAAGTGAAAAAGATAGTCCCTTGAGTAAATTCTAGAGGGTTCTTGTTTATCTACATTAAACACAATTAAATTTCTGATCACTACCCAACATACATATAAATTGATTTCTGGTGGATTATAGATCTAAAGATATGTATGGCCACCAAAAAGGGAGGAGTATAGGATTGGAATGATGATCAAAATCATAGAACATAGGCTTGACTTATCATTAAGTTTAGTGAGGCTTAAGAAAAGGTACAGGACCGGAACAGCATAGGAGAGTTCTCCCAACTATCAGCTGCAGCTTTCAATACTCCCAGACATACACACACACACACACACACTCTCTGTCTCTCTCTCATGCACATGTACTTGTACACAACACAAGATAAGATTAAATGAATATAGACCATCTTTGCAAAGAGTAACTATCTGTTCTGGGTCTCTCCAAATTTATAACTTACTAGTCACATATAACCCTCTCAGAGTTATATCACTAGTTTACATTCTTTGATTCAGTTACACATTGTCAATTACAGGTAAGTATAACAGACAATATTGATTGTCCATCCATATATATCCATATATATTCATTCTTGTAAATGAATTTAGGTATTAACTCAGGAAGCCCATCATTTCCCTTAAATGAAACAGAAAGAAGTTCAAACAAGAGTAAGAGCCTCATGCATCTTTAAAACTGGAAAAATATTATAGTTTATCAGAAAAATGATTTTCTGCCAATATTTAAAAAAGCAACATGGCTTCAAAAATGCAATTGGGAATATAGATCATGCCCTCTTTTCAGGCAAAGATTTCTTAAATACAACAAAAGAGCACTTCCATGAAGAAAGTATTGACAATTTAAGTTATATTAAAATTAGAAACTTCTATATTCAGCCATAAAAAAGAATAAAATCATGCCATTTGCAGCAACATGGATGGACCTAGAGATCGTCATTCTAAGTGAAGTAAGCCAGAAAGAGAAAGGAAATTACCATATTATATCACTCATATGTGGAATCTGAAAAAAATGGAGAAAAAGAACACTACGAACTTACCTACAAAACAGAAACAGACTCGCAGACTTAGGAAACAATCTTATGGTTACCGGGGAAAGGGGGTGGGAGGGCTAAATTTGGGAGTTTGAGATCTGCAAATGTTAGCCACTATATATATAAATTGATTTAAAAAAACAAGTTTCTCCTGTATAGCACAGGGAACTATATTCATATCTTACAATAACTTTTAAAGAAAAAGAATATGAAAACAAATATATGTATGTATATGCATGACTGGGACATTATACTGTACACCAGAAATTGATACATTGTAACTGTTTGTACTTCAATAAAAAATAATTAAAAAAATTAGGAACTTCTAATTGGCAAATTCCTCCATTAAGAGACTGATAAGAAAAAACAGACTGAGGGGAGATCAAGATGGTGGAGTAGGAGGACGTGGAGCTCACCTTCTCCCACAAACACATCAAAAAATATACCTACATATGGAACAGTTCTCACAGAAAATCAACAGGAAACAGACAGAAGATCTCTTACACAACCAAAACGGCAAGAAATATCCCCATGTACTTGGGTAGGATGAAAAAGGCATTAGACAGGACCAATTTCCCAGGGAGGAATCTGTGAAGAAGGGAGTGTCCACATGGGCAGGCCCTGGCTCTGTAAAGCCCTGTCTGCTGGAAGGCCCACTGGGGCAGATAGAGGAGATAGAGGGGCCTGGACTCTGCCTGCGAGCAGTGTCTACATACTTGCTTGCTAGCAATAAGGGCAGAGAGATACCCACACTGATTTCTGCCACTTCACAGCACTTGCTGGCCTGAAACATGCACAGGTTGGGACTGCTAGTACCTGCAGCTGCTAGTTGCTGAAATCATGGCTGAGGGACTCTAAGAGAGGACTTGGTCTAGCTATGTGGAGCCCACTACTAGCAAATGAAGGACTGGGTGTGGTGGGTTTTCTGGGCAGCAGGCATTGTGAGCAAGCACATGGCAGGGATGGGGGCTTATCAGAGCTCACTTAGCCCTTCCACAGTGGGTGCACATCTCGCAGTGTGAGACTTTGTTGGCATGGACGACATGTGGCAAGTGGCATCACAGAATCAATGGACCTTGGTGGACAGCCCCTAGGGTAGAGTACACAATGGTTCCTTTCCCAACAGAAGCATTCCAGTCTGCCCACCCCACACCATAGCTTGGAGTCAGGTCTGAGGCAAATGGGTCCAAGAAGAGATCTACCATAGAGGCAGCACAGGTCCCAGGTGGCAGCACAAACACCTCGATTCCTGCAGCTACGTAAGATAAAAGGAGCCTAACTGAACCCAACCCTTGGGGCTTCTACTCCGACAACTAGGGAGCAGACCCCACCACTGACAGGGCTGTGTCAGCCACAGAGCAAAAAGGACGCCCTGCCCAACATCCAGTGCAGGCTCTGGGCCTCACAATACCAATCACATACCCTCTCAAGAAGATAACAGAGAGCACACTCTGAGGAAAGTCATGGCAGGCATCCAAACAGACAAAGCCCTCACACCACAAATACTGGCCCCATATAGTCTACAAAGGGATACTCTCACATTGAAACAGCCCTTCAAGATCAGAGAAGACAACTGTTTCTCCTAAATTCAGATAGACAAAGAAATTTAAGTAAAATGAAAAAGCAGAGGAACTACTTCCAATTAAAAGAACAGAGAAATCCTCCAAAAGAACAATGAAATAGACTTTTCCAGTCTACTAGACCATGAGTTCAAAAAAGAGCTAATAAGAATGTTAAAGGAATTTAAAAACAATTAGGATTGAAAGATACAGAATGGAGACTGAATTGAAAAACAAGAAACTACAATATGCTGCCTATAAGAGACTCACTTCAGGGCAAAAGACACACATAGGTTGTAAGTTAGGGGATGGAAAAAGATATTTCATGCAAATGCAAAAAAGAAGAAAGGACTGACAGACATAAAGGGAGAAGCTGACAAAAATAAAATAGTAGTAGGAGACTTTAACACCCATTGACATCAATGGACAGATTTTCCAGACAGAAAATCAAGAAGGTAACAAAGGTCCTGAATGACAAGGTAGATCAGTTGGACTTAATATCTACAGGCCACTAAATCAAAAAAAAAAAAAGAAAAAGAAAAAACAGAATACATTCTTTTCAAGCACACATGGAATATTCTCTAGGAGAGACCACCTATAGGTCACAAACACACAAAAAAGTTGCAACAAAGTTAAGAGGACAGAAATTATATCAAATACCTTTTCTAACCACAAGAGTATAAAACTAGAAATCAATCATAGAAAGAAAAAAGAGGGAAAAAAATCACGGAGACTAAACAAGATGTTACTAAAATGGAGCAATGATGATTAAATCAAAGAAGAAATCAGAAAACATGAGACAAATGATAATGGAAGCACAACCTCACAAAATCTATACAGTGTAGCAAAAGCAGTTCTAAGAAGGAAGGTCATAGTGATACAGGCCTTCCTCAAGAGACAAGACAAAACTGAAATAAATAATCTGGCCTACCACCTAAAACCACTAGAAAAAGAACAAAGCCTAAAGTGAGGAGAAAGAAGAAATTAATAAAGAGCAGAGAAGAGATAAATAAAATAGAGCTAAAAAATAATAGAAAAGATCAATAAAACCAAGAGATGGTTTTTGGAAAAGATAAACAAAATTGACAAACCTTTAGCCATGCTCACCAGGAAGAAAAGAGAGAAGACCCAAACAAACAAAATAAAAAATAAAAGAGGAGAAATAACATCTGAGTCTGCAGAAATGCAAGAAACCATAATATGCTATGAGCAATTATGTGCCAACAAATTAGACAACCTAGAATGTGGGAGCCCATGATTGGGTTAACAAATTGTAACAGACTCCAGCCGCTTATCTCCTTAAGGAAGAGCAAATGTGCTTAGTAACCACCTTGCTTGCATAGTTGAGGTTTTAGCAATGACCCAGGCTCTCGGCTATAAACGCTGGTGGTGCCTACTGTTAGACAGTCTTCTATCCCCAAAACAGCCTTGGGCTGGAATAGTGAACAAGTTATAAAAAGCTGCAGACTCAGAGGTGAGAAGGCTGGTTAGCCAATGACGGGTAAGATCCCCTGAGGGGGGCAAGCTAAGACAGGCACAGCTGCCTGAGTCCAAGGAAAATGTTGTGCAGCTGATTCTCATACGTTCCACCCTGATAAGCTGAAAGGCTCAACAGGAACATGATTCATCAAAAAGGGTCTTCTGACCTTGAGCCAAACACCAACAATAAACAAAGCCCTTGTACTCATTGTGATCCCACCCTGTCCCTCCCTAAATTCCTGCATTCCTCCTTTGACTGTACACAATAAATATGGGAGCATTTGAGAGGTTTCTTGAGTTGGCTCCCGACTCCCTCTTGCTCTCTTGACTTTTTCCACAGAGTTTTGAGTAATTCATTCCATCTTGGTGGGACTTCTGCCGGCCAGAACCCACACTAGAAGAAACAAACAACTTCTAGAAACATGCAGCCTGCCAAAACTGAATCAAGAAGAAACAGATAATTTGAATAAACTGATCACTAGAAGGGAATAGAATCTGCAATATAAAAAAATCCCTGAAAGCAAAAAACCAGGACCAGATGGCTTCACTGGGTAATTCTACCAAACATACAAAGAAGAACATATATGTATCCTTCTAAAACTATTCCAAAAGACTGAAGAGGAGGGAATATTCTCAAAGTCATTTATGAAGCCACCATCACTCTGATACCAAAACCAAAGACACTACAAAAAAAAAAAGAAATGTAAAAGCCAATATATATGATGAATATAGATGCAAAAATTCTCAACAAAATATTAGCAAACCAAATCCAACAATACATAAAAAGAATCATACACTACAATCAAGTTGGATTCATTCCAGGGTTGCAAGGATGGTTCAATATACACAAAACAATCAACAAGATATACCACATTAACGAAAGAAAACAGAAAAACTATATGGTCATTTCAATAGATGCAGTAAAAGCATTTGATAAAATTCAATATCGATTCATGATAAAAATTCTCACCAAAGTGGGTATAGAGAAGACACATCTAAACATAATAAAAGCCATTTATGACAAACCCACAGCCAACATAACACTCAATGGTGGAAAGCTGGAAGCCTCCCATTAAACTCAGGAACAAGACAAGTATGCCTACTCTCCCTACTTCTATTTAATACAGTATTGGAAGTTCTAGCCAGAGCAATCAGACAAGAAAAATAAACAAAATGTATCCAAATTGGAATGGAAGGGGTAAAACTCACTACAGGATATTTTATAAAGAGAACCCTAAAGACTCTACACAAAAACCATTAGAACTAATAAATGAATTCAGCAAGGCAGCAGGATAAAAGATTCATGTACAGAAATCTGTTGCATTTCTTTATACTAAGTATAAAATATCATAAAGAGAAAGTTAAAAAAAGAAAAGAAAAGAAAAGAAAAACCAATCTCATGTAAAATTGCTTCAAAGAAATAAAATATCTAGGGAAAAACTTAGCCCAGGAGCTGAAAGACCTATACGCTGAAACTACAAAACACTGGTAAAGGAAACTGAAGATGATTCAAAGAAATGAGAAGATATCCCATACTCTTGGGTTGGAAGAATTAATGTTATTAAAATAGTCATACTAATCAGAGTAATCTACAGGTTTAATGTGATCCCTAACAAAATACCCAGGAAAATTTTCACAGAACTACTATAGATAATCCTAAAATTTATACAGAATCAGAAAAGAACTAGAATTGCCAAAGCAATCCTGAAGAAAAAGAACACAGCTTTTTGTGTTCTTTTTATGTCCCTCTCCCTGGGAGGGAGACATAACCCTCCCAGGCTTCAGACAATACTAAAAAGCTACTGTAATCAAAACAGCATGGTATTGGCACTAAAACAGACATATGGATCAATGGAATCAATGGAACAGAATAGAGAGCCCAGAAATAAACCCACACACATATGATCAATTAATCTAAGAAAAAGGAGGCAAGAATATACAATGCGAGAAAGACAGTATCTTCAACAAGTAATGTTGGGAAAGACAGATAGGTTCATGTAAATCAATGAAATCAGAACACTCCCTCACACCATATACAAAAATAAACTCACTTAAATATAATACATGATTGTATAAAACTAACAGAAGTGAACCTAGGCAAAACATTCTCAGACATAAATCGTAGCAATATTTTCTTAGATCAATCTCCCAAGGGAAAAGAAATGAAAGCAAAAATAAACAAATGGTACCTTATCAAACTTAAAATCTTTTGTACATCGAAAGAAACCATCAACAAAATGAAAAGACAACCTACGGAATGGGAGAAAATATTTTTAAAAGATGTGACCAACAAGTGGTTAATACCCAAAGTACCCAAGCAACGCATATAATTCAATATCAGAAAAATAAACAACTCAGTCAAAAAATGGGCAGAAGACCTAAACAGACACTTCTCCATAGAAGACATACAGTTGGTCAATAGGTATGTAAAAAGATGCTCAACATCACTAATTATTAGAGAAATGCAAATCAAAACCACAGTGAGATATGACCTTACACTGATCAGAATGTCTATCATTAAGAAATCTACAAACAATAAATGCTGGAGAGGGTATGGAGAAAAGGGAGCCCTCATACAGTGTTGGTGGGAATGTAAACTGTTGTAGTCATTATTCAAAACACTATGGAGGTTCCTTGAAAAACTAAAAATAGAGTTTCCATATGATCCAGCACTCCCACTCATGGGCATATATCCAGAAAAGATGAAAACTCTAATTTGCAAAGATACATGCACCCCAATGTTCATAATAGCACTATTTACAGTAGCCCAGACATTGAAACAACCCAAGTATACATCAACAGAGGATTGGTTTAAGAAGATGTGAAACACACACATATCAATGGAATATTACTTTGCCATAAAAAGAATGAAATATTGTTATTTGCAGCAACATGGCTGGACCGAGAGAATATCATACTAAGTGAAATAAGTCAGACAAGAGAGACAAATTTTATATGATATCAGTTATATGTGTAATCTCAGAAATAATACAAATGAATATATATTCAAAACAGAAACAAATTCACAGATCTGGAAAACAAACTTACAGCTACCAAGGGGAAAGGGAGTTGGGGAGGGATAAAAACAAATATAGGATTAACATATACAAACTACTGTACAAAAAATAAGCAACAAGGGTTTAATCTATAACACTGGGAACTATATCAATATCTCATTATCCTATAGTGGAAAATACAGGGTATTAATTATCATAATATGCTATAATGGAAAATCTGAAAATACACAGGGGTGTGTGTGTATATATATATATATATATATACATAAATATATGTAACTGAATATATATATTTATCACTTTGATGTATACCTGAAACTAATAAAATACTGTAAATCAACTATATTTCAGAAAATAAATACAAAAAACTAAAAATAAATAGAATATACAAAAAAAGACAGTGCCAAAATATATTTGCAATACATATCTTGAAGAAATGATGTATGTTTAAAATACACAAACACCAATAAAAAACTTCAAAAAAGAAAAAAAATTTTAAATGGGGAAAATTCTTAAAGGTACTTCATGTAAGAGTTGTCCAACTGGAAAAAACCTAAAGAAAGTTGGTCAAAAATAAACTTAAAAGTTTTTAATTAGGCTAATATACACTCTCAATTTCATAATATGTCTTACCTTCTAGAATAGGTACAATTATAAGAAAAATAATACCAAATGTTGCCAAAATTGTACAGTAAATTAAATTTTATACACTGCAGATGAAAGTATAAATTGATACAAATGCTTTGAAATTATTTTGCATTATCTTCTAAAGTTGAACATCAGAATGCTTTATGACACAGCAGTTTCAATCCTATGTAGATATCCAAGGCGAAAGCAGACATAAATGCACCAAAATACTTTTACAGTTGGCAGCATTATTCAAAATACCTCAAACCTGTAAACAGTCCACGTATCCATAAATACTAGAATAGATATGTCATATTCAGATAGAGAGAGCATTACACAGTGATGGAATAAACAAAGTACTATTTCCAGTAACATCAAGAGAGATCCTTATAAACAAAAATGAAGCAAAAGAATCCATAAAAAGAAGTACTATAAGAATATTTATAAAGTTTAAAAGGAAAAATGGGCAAAATTAAGACATATTAGAAATAAGGACAGAAGTTAACTTTAGAAGGGAGGTAGGAGAGAATAATTGGGAAAGGGTAAGGGCTGGAATTATGATCTTCTAAAGCTAGGTATTTGGAAAAGATACATGACTGTGTTTCCTTTGTGGTAATTCACCAAGCAGAACTTTTATGATACTGCATTTTAACTGCAGAGTAAGGAATTCTTTCTTACAGATGACAATTAAGCATTCACCATAAAAGACTGATCAATCTGACTACATTTATATTAAGAACCTTTCTTCACCCAGACACTAATATGAGAGGAAAAAGGGTAGTCATAGAGAAGGAAAATTTATTTCCAATCTGTATAACCAAAGATTTACAAATTATAACCAGAATATAAGTTCCTAAATATAAATTATAAAAATTCAAACTCAATGGAAAACTGTGTGGAAACTTGAACAGGTACTCCACAAAAGATCATAGCAAAAGGCTAGTAAGTATATAAGAATGAGATATTGGGAAATGGAAATTTTAAGTCAATATCTAATTATATACAAATAGACTGTCTAAAAGTTAAAAATGAGTAAAACATGAAGTACTGACAGGAATAAAAGACATCTGTTTAATGCCATACATGGATTTTGGGAGTGTCACTCCTACAAATATTTAGACAATCTCCAACATACTTTGAAATAAATTTAACTTTGGAATTTTATCTATTGGAATATAATCAACAGAAATATATCCATATACACACAAAAAATGTACAGAAAAGTTTACAACTGCATTATTTATAATAGCCAAACTCATAAGAACCCAAGATTTTTATCAAGAGAAGAGCTGATATCTTTTTTCACAGCTATGAAAATCATTGACAAAATGAAAAGACACCCTACTGCATGGGAGAAAATATTTGCAAATGATATAAGCTATAAAGGGTTAATATCCAAAACATATAAACAACCCATACAACTCTACCCCAGAAAAACAAACAACTCAACTTAAAAAATGGGCATAAGACTTGAATTTAACATTTTCCCAAAGAAGTTATACAGATGGCCAATGAAAAGATTGTCAATATCACTAATCATCAGAGAAATGTAAATCAAAACCACAATGAGATATCACATCACATCTGCCAGAATGGCTATCAAAAAGACAACAAATAATAAATGTTGGCAAGAATGTGGGGAAAAGGAACCCTCGTACACTGCTGGTGGGAATGTATGTTGGTGCAGCCACTATGGAAAACACTATAGTGGTTCCTCAAAAAAACAAAAACAGAACTACCGTATGATCCAGCATTCTACTCCTGGGTATATATCCAAAGAAAATGAAAACACTAATTCAAAGAGATACATGCATCCAATATTCACAGAAGTATTATTTTCATTAGCCAAGATATGGAAACAATCTAATTGTCCATCAACATATGAATGGATAATGATGTGGTACTGCTCAGCCATAACAATAAAATTTTGCCATTTACAGCAACATACATGAACTTGGAGGATATTACACTTAGTGAAATAAGTCAAAGACAAATACTGTATGTTATCACTTATATGTAGAATCTAAAAATAAACAAATGAATCAATAAACAAAATAGAAACAGACACACAGATATAGATAACAAACTAGTGGTTACCAATTGGGAGAGGAAAGGGGGGAGGGGCAGGAAAGGGGTAGAGGGTTAAAAGGTACAAACTACTATGTATAAAATAAAGAAGCTACAGGGATGTATTGTACACATGGGTAATGTAGCCAATAATTTATGATAACTTTAAATGGAGTATAATCTACAAAATTATTGAATTGCTATGTTGTAATCTGAAACTAATAAAGGAATACTATACAACAATGAAAAGGTTTAAAATATATTTTGGTTTGCAACTACATGGATTTATATTACATATACATTCCTGAGAAATAGGCTAAATCACAAGAACTATGTGCTAAATTATTCAGTTCATCTAAATCTCAAAACCAATTAAAACTGAAATATGGATTGAGATGTTAAAATAATTGTTAAATTTAGTTAAATCTGAGGTGGATGATGCATGTAGTGACTGGAAGGTTCATGAGAAAGGTTTATTAGGTGCTAGCATTATTCACATTTTTGGATATGTATAATAGTGACTGAAGTATAGTCACTTTGTAGAAAAAATATTGAGCTGTACAGTTATGATTTTTGTATCTTTCTTTATATATGCTGTATTTTAATTTTAAGCCTTCTTTCTTCCCCCAACTGGAGCCTGGGAAAGGTTGGCACAGTTGTCTTTTCTCTAGTCCCAATCTTCTGCTGTCTGTCTTACTTTCATAACAGGCTGCATCTGGTTTAACTAGGGTTGAATTTGGGGAAGGGAGGAGAGAGAAAGGGATGAAAATGTGTTGCTTGTTTACTATTTCCATGAGCTGATATCACTGTTTCCAGGAATTGGCAGACATTTAAAACTGATTCTTCCTGTTACGGGACACTTTCCTGGGTCCCTTAGAAAAGCTTTGTATTTAGACACCTCTCACTTGCAATGTTTCTGTTTAATGCTGGTAAATAAATTTAATCTACTTTGTAGCTTTTTGATTAACTAAGCATCCAATGCTGTATCAACAGCTTTTCAAAGCTAGTGTTAACTCACTTCTCCAAGTAACTTCCTTGGGCAGAATTTATACCCCACCTGGAGATGTCTCTTGTATACATGGTACAACTTCTCCAGAGGAAACATAGACATCCTTTTCCTGAAACACTCTGGGAGTACAGGGTATCACACTAGACAACTTCTCTTTTCTCAATAACAATTACTTGAGTTATGTGCCAGGTATTTTATTCCTCAATTTGTACATAACAGATATTAAATTCTCCAAGGGATTCTACTGAATTTCTTCTTATTTGATTGAAATGAGAGAAATCTACTCACTCAAGCCCCAGTCTACGGAATAGTGAGACTCAAAGTCCACCAACAGCTGTAAAGGCACCTGTTCTTCTATTCTCTGACTCCCTGCTGACTATAATCCCACACATTTTATACTATAGAGTGCATAACAAGAATTACAAAACTAATACATCTACACCATCACTTACAGGTACACTATACACTGTTTTCTGTTCTAGGTGCTTCACTTATATTAGGTATTTTAATTCAATATTTAAAATATCTGTGTAAGTAGTTAGGGTTATCTCCACTTCACATAAAAACACTCAAAAATACTAAGAATGTTGCCCACAATCACGATCAATGGCCCAATTCTCTTTGATACCATATCCCTCTGCTCAAAAGAACAAAGTGCTGCAATCTCTACAAATGAATCAAATCTCATCCTGAATCAGATTTTCCACTCTTTTTTTCTAAGTATTGTTCAATACTGTTATGAGCTCATGCATATGAAAAATCGTTTTATCAGCCAACAGAAAAAAATTACTGCCAGTGTGTCTGCACAGTCATATTTTTTAAATGCTATTACTCAGATTAATGACCTTCCTTTATTACTAGGTTTTGCTCTTACTGTGTACTAGCAGTTTCTAAAAATAAAATATTACTTGAAAGATGAATATTTACCATAATTTGACATACTCAAAATATCTTTTTATCTCTAAAAGTAGTTCCAAAGGAGGAATTTCCTAAATATTTCTGGCAATATTGTCATCAAACCAGTTAACTTTTATTCTTTGTTGGATATACCTTTAGATGTCCTTGTTTTAAAAAAGGGATGGTGCTGTATCTTTTTTCATCATTATAATGCATGCATCCATATAATAGCATCATGTCTCCACATAAAAAGAAGGGGTTTTTTGAAGAAAACTATTTCTCACACGACAGTTCTACTTCTTAAGGTTGATTTGATCCAATATGTATAAACATTCTAATGTCATAATTATTGCTTTAATAAGATATATTTATTGTCATTTTATTTTGATAGTTATGAAGAATCTTAAGAATAAAATATGTGCTTCCAACTGAAAGCAAATTTCAAAGTAAGGTGAAGAAACTGGATGAAAATTGTATAAAAGATTCTGGCATATCATTACTAGTAGAATTGGACCATAGAAACAATTACTGGATGAGTATAATGCATATTGTCTCGAGCTGTGAAGGAGCTGAGATTTTACCCAACTTGCTCAGCTAACAAGTTAGCTTGACACAGTCTCATGTCTCTGGCAGAAGACATGAAACTTCTGCATCAGAAAAAAAAAGGACTTTATTATTCATAGCTTAGCAAGCAGCATAAGTTTCATGTCACATTGGTTACCCATTTCCTCCTAGTCCCACAAAGCTGATGAAGAGGTGGTCCCAGATGGATGCTGCACATGAAATAGGTGTGTGTCACAGCTTAAGAAGCCCCTATCTGATAAGGATGCTACTGGCAAACCTGCCTAATCTTTATCCTGAGAGCACATTTTCTATGTTATACTGATCAGGAAACAAAGCTGCCTTCTTCGCTAGAGGGAAGACACTATCTCTATATGTCAAGGCTGCCTGCTATTCAGACATTCTTGGAAAGGTAGACTTGAACACAGACATAAGATTTGCAGAAACGACACGCAGAAGTGTTTCCCAACAGATACGCATTTGTATAGTGTTCCCCTTGCTGAGATGTGATCCCCAAATTTAGGAAAATTCTTTCCTCCTTCCAGCCTCCCTGATACAGTGGGTGCAGCCAAGTTTGTAAGACATTACCTTGACTAGGACCCAAATTTAGTGAATCATAACCATCTTAACAAATTTGCTATCGGCTTTAGTAAAGTAGGAGGTCTGGATGCCATACAAACTAATATGCATATAGGAAACTGAAAGTATCTTTTTTTCTTCAGCCAAATATTAAAGGTTAGGGTGCAGAGAAAAGAATGAAGCTGGCAGAGAGGAGAAGAAATAAGAAACACACCAACTAGATCTTGAGCTTTGAGCATTGGCTTCAAATAGGTTCTACTTTCTTGACTTTGGGTGTAACTTCATGATCAGTTTCTCTCTCTCTTTTTTTTTTTTTTTTTTTTTTGCTTAAATTAACTCATGTACGTTATTTTTATTTATTTATGTATATAAAAAGAGACTTATCTAAAACAAACATAAGAAAAGCACTTCCTACTGCCATTTATTTTTCTACTAAACATTTTTGAACTCTCTCCTTTGCTAGACATGAGGATAGGTGTTGTTTCCTCAGTGCCTTGGACTCTAGACTGTTAATTACAGGGCAATGTGATCAGTTCTGTAAGAGAAATGTAATTAGTTTGTGTTAGGAACAAAGAATAAGGGAAACTAACATAGACTGGAATTGGACACCAGATTATGTCATCTATAAAATTTAATCTGTCAATTGAGACTTCTGTGGGTTGAGCCATTTCACTAGGCATGCTTGGCCTTTGCAGTAGTCTGAAATTGATCCTTTTCTTAGAATATTAGTTTGACATCAGAAGAATTACATATAATTCAGTTTTCTTTATATAAGATGAAATGAATCAATTATAAAGAAAAACATTCAAATACTAAATTGACACATTGTGCCTCCTAATACAAGAAAGTGTATTTTAACATTTTACTAACTCAATGTACAATGTTGGGTTTTTCCAGTCTGCCTACCCAGTTATGGATGTGTGTGTGTGTGTATATGTGTGTGTTGGGAGGCAACTGTTTTCACTCCTCTACTGCAGTTTTACACATCAAGAGCCCTGACCTTCAGGGAGCCAACTGAAAAGAAAAAGGAAATTGCCCACCCAAGTTAAACAAGGTAGGACTGGCTTCATCTAGAAGTAAACAGTCACTGTATGTAAGCAAGAGTGAATGGACAAAGTGCTAATTAGGTAGTTAGCAAGACAGCAGTGAGAGAGATAACTAATTTAACTTTTAGAAATCATTAAATTGAGTAGTCACTTGAATTTCAGCCAGAGGGCTGGGGCTGGCTGATATCCCACAAAACACTTGGAAAAGGAACAAAAAATGACTGTTTGAACATTCTCTTAATCATGCAATCTTCATATTAGAGATATTTCCTTTTCTAGGATTTATCTATTTAGATATTTTGCCTCTTTTTCCTATTACATAGCTTTACATGTCATTATTGTTTTGTCTTTCAATATACAGGTTAATATAATAACCCTTTAACGTTTATATGTCACAAATATATTCTCTCAACTTGTAAATTTACAACTCTTTTAAAAAACATTTTGTTATCTATTAATGTACAAAATTTTGAAAATTTAATGTATTAAAATATATCAGTATTTTCCTTAGTGGTTTTGTTTGTTTTTGTATATTATTTATAAAATCCTTTCTTGAGATCTTAAAAATGCACATTGATGCTTATTACAGGTGGTTTAAATTTATTTTCACACTTAGATAATATTTACCTGACACAGATTTCTATGTATGCTTAAAAAAAAAGAATCCAATTTTATTTGTTCTATAAGAAATAACCAATTGCCCTAGCATCATTCTCAGTCCATTCTCTCCATATCAATATTCAATGTCACCCTTTCCTTACAGCAGGTTGCCATTAATCTATGAATGGTTTCCCTTCTCTTTATTCTATTATTTTGGCCTAGCTCAGCAAATATCATCACTCTTTTATAGAACTATAATTTTAAAATATAAATTAATATGTCTTAGGATAATTATTGCCACATTTTTATTCTACTTCAATATTGATAAATTATTCTTGACCTTTTGTGTTCTCATATAGTTCTCACGGGGTTTTTAGATACAGCATATCAATTTCTACCAAAAATGAGATCTATAAATCTTCGAATTTATATTTTAATTTGGGGAAAACTAAAATTTTTTAAACACTATATTTTTATGAGATGACCATGGACTGTCTCCATTTATTAAAGATGACTTTTGACTTTAATATCTTTCAATAAAGTTTTGTCGTGTTACCCATAAAATCTTTCATATCCTTAATTATATTTCATCCTACTTGACTTTTTTCTGATAGTAATGTTAAATTATATAGTAAAAATTCACTTATTAAATTATTCTTCTGCTGCTTATTTTGACATACAGAAATGGACTATGCCTATTTTAATATGCACATATATTATTTTGATAAAACTAAAAATAATCTTAAGGTTTAAAAACAAGACAAATCTTAACATAAAATTCTAAATGGTGATGGAAATAATGGATATGAATATAGTCTCACAGCAAGCATGACTATAAACTCATGACTGACATCCAAATCTGGTCAGTAGTTCTTGTACTTTTTTTCTTTTGTTAGTCTTGTATCTGATTAACACTTGGTTTTGTTTTCTGAATTAGAATTTGTAGTCAACCTTTTCTAACAGTAAAATGAATCATTTATACATTATGTGATATAAGGTTTCATATTATATTAGATATATGGTTTTAATCTAAATTATGACACTACTTTATTATTCTTTTTTAAGGTAAGATTCTTCCACAAATCTAGTTGACCTGGTGAGTGGCAGAAATTCAAACACTCAGACCTCTAGAGAACTCTAAATATTCTCTTTTTGCCTTTGGAATCATGTTCTGCCACTCCTTCCGAGGAAATTTTTGCTGCTTCAAGGATGGATACACCTTTAAAATTAATGAGAAAGTGACTTTTTTTAAATTTAAGACACAATCAATTAAAAAAAGTTTATTCTGTATCAAAGCAATGTTTTAAAATTAAAACATGTACATATACATCTGAATATGTACATATGTTGCATATATAATAATAAATAATTCTGATGTTGATATAGATGTACATATTCATATCCTGTGGCCATATACATACATCTTTAAAATGCTCTCCTTAGAATAAAAGCATTTGTGGGACTATAGTTGGTAGTTTTATTTTAATACATACAATTTGACTATCATTGAAAATTATTTTTACCAAAATTCATTTCAGTACCTTTTATCTTTTGTCTTCAATATCAAACTCTTTGGAGTATATTAAATCACAAATTGGCCCAAATGGAACTGCATCTCTCCCCATATTGGTGTGCACTTAGGGTGTGGGTGAAGGGAAAGGTGAAACCATATGTTGCAGACTAGGAACCAGATGCCCCTCTGAGTATAGATTCCATTGCTCCTACACATATGGGGACATTTGTCAAGCTGAAAATATGACTTCACTTAAGTTAAACACACATTTGAACTAAAATTAAACGTAGTACAATACTGCCTACCATTGATATTGTGGAACAAAACATACTGGAAACTACATTAGTAAGCAAAGAATGATGAAAACATCAAGTCATCAACGGCTGCCGCCACCCTCCAGTGAAGACAAGCCTGCAGCCCGGCCTCTGCGGCCACTTACAGTGGTGCACTCTGAAGGGACTCAGAGTAATAAAGGACAGGATACTGGCCCTAGATGGCTAGATGCTTGTCAAAGGAATGAATTCAATGAGCCCAAATGTTTGCTCCCTCCCATAGATAGAAAAGCACTACATTCTTTAACTTGAGATGCCTGGTTTTCCTTAGATAACAAGTAATCTTTTATTGTTCCAACTACCTGGTCTTTGTTGTAAAGCTCCTATATATCCTAGCTCCTCCCCTACCTCTTTGGAGCAGTACCTTAGAGGGATCTGAGAGGCTGTCATCCCGGCTCGAGCTTTCCCACCAAATAAAAAATAACTGTCAACTTTCAGGCTGCACATTTATTTCAGTTGACAGTATCATAAAAGCAATCATCACTTTTAGAAAGGCAAATTCTAGAACTTCTGACTCAATAACTATAAGCCAAATTTCCACCTGAATAATGTTTTCATAATGAATTTCCATTTTAAATTCTATGAAAACACGACTTAGAAATTCAATTTTGTTTAGTAGATCAAGTAGACTTTTGTTTTATCTCAGCATGATTTCACGGAATAGTTGGTAAGACAATAAAGTCGTAAAAATAAAGGTACAGGGTACACTATAAAACATCAGGAAGTAAGAATGTGTTTTAACCAGTGCTTTGATGTGATAATCTTGTGTTTCCCTTTTTGCATAACAGGAATGCTTTCTACATATGCTTTTAGATTCTTCTATACAAATTTTGGGAAAATAAAATTCCAGTAGTTTTCTCAATGTACTTTCATATAGCCCTAGCCTTGAAAGATAAAAAAAGCATATTCTATAACGTTAGAAAATATTTTCCTCTTTTCTCCCAGAAACGTGTTAACACACCATAAGGTTAGATTTGTAGTCAGTTATACAGAACTTCTCTTTTCTCTCTTAGAGCCAGTTACAGTCTTTAAGAGGTACCTAGGTTAGCTCGGAAGGTACCAAGAAGACTGAAGTACTAGTTTCCTCGCTATTTCAGGAAGATGTCTCTGTACTGTAAAAGCCAACATTCCTAGGGTTTCTGGCTCCTAGAGATATTTATTTACATAGAAAAGTACTGGAATAAAAAGGAAATCCTTTCAGAAGAGGAGGGGGACAGTTGCCCCCTGTGCCTCTGTAAGCAAAGAAAAGTTGTCTCCTCTTCTTTCACTCTGGAGTATCCAGCTTGGACAACTGACCTCTCTCTCATTGGGTTGCCATGCGGGGTAAGGATAAGGGCAAAGAGGGATCAGCACACTCATATGCTGTGACCAAAACACTTCGTATGTCCATTTAAGATAAAATATAATAAAGATGAAAAAAAACACAAATGTTTACAATTAATGAATACAGAGAGTAAATAACTCCAACGAATGAATTATAATAATCTTGTGAGTGCCAGAGCTGCAGATCTTCTATACCTTTTACAAATCCATTATGTATTTTTAAAATTTTCCTCTAAAGCATGAAAAATGTATTGCTTCTTAAATGGTACATCAATGCATTTCAAAAGGTGGTCTAACAAAGTACTAAGGGGTTGGTGAGTTACCTTTACATTTAAAACAGACAATTATAAGAGCTCCAAATCCCAAGTCAGTCAATCAGATGTAGGTAAGATATGCATCCCAAGAGATCCTCGACACATTTTTTTCTGGTGAGATTTTCAAATAGTACTTGAATAATGATACCAATGACAAAAATGATAATATACTATCCCCCAATTTTGAATGTTTATTTTGTGTCAGAAACTATGCTAAAAATCTTTATAGAAAAATTTTTTTAATCATGTGTACAATAAAACTCTATTCCACAGATAATCTTAGTTTGCACTCCTGGTCTGATCTGAATTTCCAACTACCTCAAAAGGCTCTACCCAAACATCCTTTTATATGGTGTACACTGACCTCTAGGTTAGCACTCTGTTTCTTTTTTTGCTAGCATTTACCAAAGTCTATTGTGAATTCATTAATAGATTGATTTTAAAGTGATATACCTCCCCCTAAAGAATGTGAGTTCTATTAAGGAAAAAAATATCATTTAACTTTTATAAATTTTATTTCCAGTAGCTAGCTTTGTGTTTGCCAGTATATGTTCACTATCATTTTCAAATGCATAAATATATGAATGAGACCCAGAGACATTAAATATCTTCTCTATGGTCCCACACCTACTAATGGACAGACCAGGGATGCAAGCGAATCCTGTCTCATTGCAAAACCTGTTTATTTATCATTACACCAAATGGCTTTGCCTGGATATTTTATCATCAAGATTTTTGGGTCTCAAATATGAGAATCATGTTAAGCTCTTCTTTTCAGCTCTTTCGTATAGATTCTAAATATCTGTCTCAGTTTTTCTGGCAGTTTTCTGTAACATCTTGTGATGCAAAACTTTGTTATATCATCTCAGCTATTCACACATTAACATTTAGCAAGATTCTCTCCACGGGGGTTGTAGAGTGTAAAATGGGAAACATTCTTTGAGCATTGTAGTACAGTTGAAGTTGTCTTCACTGGGCGTAAAGTGAGAATGCATTAATTTATAGATCCTCTGTTTCTCTCTTTCCTGTATCTCTGTTTTTACTGCCAAGCCATTACTCTAAGAGAGTGCAGTAGTAACATATGCTTGGCCCGGGCTGCCACGTTCCCTGGGGTGTGTTGGGTCTGATTTGAATGGTCACATGGAGGTCTGGCAATGAAGGACTATGGTACTTGGAAATATGAGGAAATGATACAAATACTTTGTAACTAATTAAAAATCTGTAGTGTTGACATCTGCTTAATACTCGGAGTAATTCCAGAAGTTGAGAGCAAACCACCTCTAAGTGGCAAGGGTCTGAGGCAGCCTATTTATTTAAAGTAATTATGAAGAGTAGTGGCATGGATATAAACTTGGAGATCATCCAAATAAAGGCATAAAAGGTGTTAATTGGTACTGAGGATTAGAATGCAATAAAAAGGACAAATTTACAACACTGACTATTTTACAGTGGAAGTAAATTTTCTACTCCAGAGAGTTCAAATAAACCTGAGTATTAGCAGAAAAAGTTACTAGGTTTCAGTTCTTCTTCCAATTTTAAAGTATCATAAGTTGTATTCAGATTTTGACAAGTTACATATGTGGCTTTTATCTATTTAGTTAACAGAAAAGAACAGCATGATTTTCCAACCAATTAACAATTTAAGGATTCTACCAAAATATAAAGACTTTATTAAAACACTTAGGGAATGCATCAAAACCCTGCCATTTAAATGAGAATACTGCCATAACAAATCAAACAGCCTCTTTGTTTACATGCATATATTTTTATTTGTCCTTCACTAAATATAGAAAAACAGTTTTATGGGGACCTCTGCTTTCATCTTACTTGGGTATATAACTATGAGTGGAATTGCTGGGCCATATGGTAATTCCATGTTTAACATTTTGAGGGAGTAGTTACACCATTTTACAGTTTTACCAGGAGCCTATGAGAGTTCCAAATTACCCAGTTCTCACTGAATATCACCTGCCTTGGGAACATAGCTAGCCTATCGGATATAAAATGGTAATGACACATTGTGATTTTGATTTATATTTCTTTGATGACTAATGATTTTGAGCATCTTTCAAATCCTTAGCTCATTATCATATTGAATTATCTGGCTTTTTAATATTCAGTTATTACTTATTTCTATTTATTATTCACTTGTAGAGTTCTTCATATATACTGGATATCAGTCCCTAATGAGATACATGATTTGCAATTATTTTTTTCTCCTTCTATGGGTTGTCTTTTCTCTTTCTTCTTGATATCATTCACAGCAAAAAAAAAAAAAAGATTTTAATCTTGACTTAGTCTTTGGATATTGGAGGCAATGTATCTGTCATTTGGGTGTGTTGTTCCAGCCTCTTTACTGAGTGACCTGAAAAGCTGCTTGCTGTGTGGGGACCAGAACAGAAGAAGGTTCTGCAACAGGTCCAGACTTCTGTGCAAGCTGCTTTGCCACCTGGGCCATGTGATCCTGCAGATTCCTTGGTATTTAAAGTGTCAGTGACAGAGAAGGGTGCTGTGGGAAGCTTCTGGCAGGCCCTTATATGTAAATCTCTGTGCAGGCCCTTAGGATCCTGGGGGCAAAGTCCTGCTATCCTCTGCAGACAACTACTCTCCTTTTGAGAAACAGCTCTTGGCCTGCTCCTGGGCTTAGCAGAAACTGAATGCTTACTTCTGAGCCAGCACGGGCAACCTGAGTTGTCCATCCAGCTCCACAACCCATATGCTGGGAGTGCCCAGCAATACTTCATCATCAAATAAGAGCAGTACATACATGCGCAGTCCTAAGCGGGCCCTGAAGGCACATATAAGTTATATGAAGAAGTGGCCCAGATACTCACAGTTGCCACTCTTGCTATACTGCCTTCTCTCTCCCAGCCTGTGTATCCATGGCCTCACGGGGAGTTCCCTTCAAAAAGTTGGCAGAGAAAGAGAAGACTTGGGTCTGGTTTACACCTGATTCTGTATGATATGCATGCACCTGAAAGTGGGCAGCTGCAGCACTACAGCCTCTCTCTGGGCCGTCCCTGAAGGACAGTGGTGAAGGGACATTCTCCCAGTGGGCAGAACTTAGAGAAGTCCACCTGGTTGTTCACATTCCTTGAAAGGAAAAATGACCAGACATGCAATTATACAGTTACTCATGAGCTGTGACCAAAGAGAAACTGTGAGATAATAAGTGTACACCGTTTTGAGTCTCTTAAGCTTGTAGTATTTTGTTAGACCATATAGATAACTAATACTTTAAGGAGGGTAGGTCCTGTTAAATGTATGTTGAGTCATCTTTGCCTGTCTTCACTAACTGTTTCTTTCTTTTTAATTTTAAAAGTGATCTAAAAATATATTTCTCTTAAATCAACATTCATTGTGTTTATTTGCTATTAATTTTATTCTAGCTTGGTGTTTATTTCTGAAATAATTTTGTTACTTTATATGTATTTTCTACCTTCTAACAGTTCTCTCAAAAATCTTTCATATTCCCCAAATGACCTCACTAATGAATTTTTCTAAATTTGACTTATATTGCTTTTGATTTTTCATAGCTTCTATAATTTAATAAACTATTTTTACCTTGCTTGAAAGCATTCAGGTAAATTTCTCATTTTTCTTGAGCATCTCATTTTGGCATGTATTTACTGTCTGAATGGACATTAATCTGTATTTATTTCAGTTTTAATAACTGTTTTTATGGCAGTTAATATCAATTATGTTCTGTTGCTTAGGTTTAACTAAGAGGAGTTTCCCAGTAGTTCTAAAACAGGAGGTGGGCCAGGACAGCTTTTTCTAATTTCAAAAATCCAGATCTCTCTCTTCAACTGTTTTCTCAAAATGTCAGTTAATATAGCTTTCTTTCTCTGAGCCCACTGTCTCCTCCTCTTTGAATTTCACGTGGATTTTCTCTTTTCGATGCCCCTATTACCTCAGTCTGTTCTACTTCTAGACTTTCTCCTTAGTGTTGGTCTTTGTCCTGGAAAGGAGCTTTGGCTGGTTAGTCTGGAGAGTCTGTGAGGCCCAGACAACTCCAACCTTTCTGTGGTCCTCTGCTCATCTGCATCTGCTCTCACTGGCAGACACCGGCTGCCATTCCCAGAGTAGCCTGCCAAGATTTACTGTGGGTATCTGTCGGGAACACTAGAAATTCGTGATTTTTAGGACCACTGGAAATTCCTTTGCTTTGGTTTCCCTTGGCTTCTTCCTGCACAGTTGCTGATTACAAGCAGCATATGTACCTGCCACTTTGATCACTAAGTCCTAATTTTGGGTTTATGGTTATAATAGTTACTGATTAATACTTTCTCTGTGTGTGAGGATTTCTGTCTGAGTGTTTCATTTTACTGTATTAGCTTTCCTATCTGTAACAAATTTTCTATAACAAATTTTCACAAACTTAATGACTTAACACAACAGAATTTTGTTCTCTTACTGTTCTAAAGGCCAGAAATCTGAAACTGAAGTGTCACCAAGGCTGTGCTCCCTTCAGACTCTAAAGGAGATTCTATTCCTTACTTTTCCAGCTTCTTGTGGTGTCTGCATTCCTTGGCTTGTGACCATGAACTAGTATCATTTTACAGGATCTTCTAAATCATCATTTACTTGAGAACATAGATCATGTGCTATATTTATTATCTGCCTCAGGCATAATAATTTCAACACAGTAATCAGGACATATTGTTTAATGAATAACAATAAACTGCATAAGTATAATAATAGCTAAGTCTGAACAGCACCTCGAATACCTGCTAGACCCCAAGAAATTTATAAAGACAGGATGCCTTATGTCTATGGCATGGTTGTTTCTTTCATTGACCTAATTTCCTAAGTTTCTGACCCAAGTCTTAATAGGAATATCAATCAACATAATCAGTATATCCCAACTTCTGTGGGTGGAAGGAATTAGAGTACCTGTGATGTATAAGAGCCGACCTATGACAAAATCCTAGGAGCTTCTTCATCTGCTCCTCCAGGGAGACAGAGTGATTGTAAACATGTCCTGGTAGAAAAGCTGCTCATTGTTTTCCTCCAATAACAATCCCCTTTCACAATGAATATGGATTCCTCTGTGCTCACATTTGAACCAGATCCCAAAATTTTCACCTAGGTTACAATGGTGTTTTAAAAACTTAAAAAAAAAAATTTGTAATTTGCTAGTACAGCCTCAAAAAATTTGATATACTAGTCTCAGATTTTCAGGCTGCAGTCAAAAGATCTGTTGTAATATAATCAACTTTTCCTTTGTCCACCTGTCTTGTAAGTAAGTGGGAAAGGAGACCTCTAAGAGGTTCTTATATGAATATATCACAAAACTCACTTTAGAGACTACGCTGCTTAACTTTATGTTGCATATTTTTTTTTCATGATATACTTCTTTATTTATTTCAAACTCCCCTGCCAACATGGCTAGAAAAATATCCTGCAAAGAGGAGTGCTGTATGTTAAGCACCTAATGATTAAGACAAACATAATCACGCATTGCTTATACTGAGTCTTCACAATTGTTTCTTTAATCCCTTTTTTCTCCTGTATTTCATTACTGATCCCGATCAGGGCAATATTAACTGAATAAAAGTAATAACTATTATATTGAATACATACAGTCCCCTTTGCCTCAATAAATGTTTTACACTAATATTATCAAATTCAATTCAATTAATTCAGCGCTTATGAAACTTCACTGTGTGATAGGCACTGTACAAGGTACGAGATATACAGAGGAGAATTCCACTCTCTTGGAACCTAAAGTATTTGGGTCATTACCTCAATTGCTTGCACACATGTCTAATTTATTAGGGGAGGGAATGAACATAAATGAAAAATACAATATGACCCCTTCCTGAGAACTGTATTTTGTTAACACGAGGTTGTTAAATGCGGCAAATTAGAAGCTATTTGAGAGAGTATGCAATAGATTCTCATTCTAATTCTCTAATATTTGTAAATGAATGGAGAATTAAGAAGGTAGAAAGTTGTCAGAGAATTCAAGCTGTGTTACTGTAATGACGTTTTCCAATGCATTAGTTACTGCTAAGTTTTTTTTAAAGACATAATATTTAATGTCAATTATCACTTCTCAATACACAAAATAAGAATTTTTTGGAGCCTAATGATGAAGATCTGTAACTCTGATTATTGACAACACATTTTATCATTTACTAGAATTCAGGAAGAAAATGTATTTTATTTTTTAGCCAAAAGTTTGCTACTTAGAAGTAATAATCATTATTATAAGAGTAATGGCAGTAAAACAATCATTTGAAAAATAAGGAAAGTTAGAAGAGATAAGTGAAGATGAAGTGTTAGTAACTCAGAGAGAAAAGATTTTTAATATCCCTGTAGAGATCAAGCCGTTTCAGTATATTATATGACTGAATCATCCAGATTTTGAAACTAGATTCTGACAATAATAGTTTTATATAAAATATAGGTGTAGGAAATCAAGTTTTGCAAAAAAAAAAAAATCCCCTAATGTCTCCCTGTATAATAGGTTTATTCCAATTTGGGGAAATATAAAATATTTTTCAATATTATCTCAGACACTGGTGGGGAAATATTCCAGCTACTCTCTGTATAAGAAGTAATGTCATATGAAGCTAAATTTCCTCTAGGACTTACATGAAAGAAGAGTTGTAAAAGGTATATTTAAAAAAACTGTTATAATTACTAGTCAAACATTTAAGGGATGGTTTATTTGCTGAAAAAAACATTAGTTTTTATCATTCCATAACTAGATTATCATTGTGCTACAACATTTAAATAGTGAAATGAAATTAAGATGCTCTATGCATTTCCATCAGACAGGTGAATTTAAGGTTTCCTTGAAGTATCTTATTCATATTTTATCTCATTTACTCAAATCTATCTTAAAGTTACAATTCTAATACTGTTGATGAACCCTATAAGTCAATCAATTGTAAAAGCTTTTATCGTTGTCTTTAAAAGCACGGACTTCAGAGTCAGACCCACTCTAAAACCTATTCTATGATTTTAGTAGACATCTATTTTAATACCATTTTTGGAATTCCTCCATACTTCCATACTTCCAATTCCCTGCTTCTACTCATAAAACTTTCTTTGGGGAGAATTTTTTTTTCCCCAACTCCAACTACAGTACTACTGTAGAGGTTACTAATTGGTAGAGATTGCATCTCTGGACACGTCAGTGGGTATAGGATCTGACTGGGGTGAGCCACATTCTTGTCCTGTCATTTCAAGTTTAAACTAAAGGAAAAAGAATTCATACTCTCTGATGGTGGCAATGGAAAAATATGAGCCTAGAAGTCACTAATGTTCATGATTCCTGCCTAGTTGAGAACTCAGCACAGCAGAATAAAACCAAAACACAAAGTAAAATAGAAAGGAAAAAAACAAAAGTAAAAAAGAGTCCTACTGGAATTGCACTGGCTGAGGTAATCTATATTCTTACCCTTCCCACTGTTGATTATATGAGCTAATAATTGTGTATTTGTTTCATTTTAATTTATTTATTCATTATTATTACTTTCTGTGTTTTGTGTTTGCTTTGTTCTAAGCTGGTTAAAGTTTAGTTTCTTTCTCTTGCAAAAAGTGCTGACTATTATAACTTCACAGCACATGTGACTTGAGACAAAAATTTCCTTCACTTGTAAAATTATTATGATATCTGAGTCAGTTAAGTTGTTTTAGTTTGAAATAACAGAAAATCTAAGTCAAAGCGGATTAAATAATTTGAGTATTGGATCACTGAAAATTTCAAAATAGGGCTGTACTAAGTGATAATCCAGCAGCTCAATGATATCACCTAAACTACATTTCCTCATTCTTTCTCCTCTGCTCTTCGTAGGATCAGTTTCATCTGAAAATAGCACCCCTTTGGTTGCTGGAGTAACATTCTCTTTGGTTCACATGAGCAGAAAAAAAGCACATCTTTGTCTTTGAATTTACTGGAATAAATCGGAAAGTGTCTCTGATTGAAACAGTTTAGATCAGAGTTGCTTAAAGTTCACATACCATAGCCACTCTGCAAATTCTTAGTTATCGGTCCATGGTGAAATAAATACAAAAACTGGCAGCAAGTATTTAGAAAACAATGTAGTCATTTAATATTGAGGAAACGTAAAATTTCCTGTGGAATGTAAAAAAAAAAAAGATTTGGGCTTGTATCTTGTTTATATTTAGTTTTGCAACTAATATTTCTCATACTAAGTTATTTTGTATATATAAATATGATCCTTCTGACATAGAAAAAGATAGTTAATGAACTATTCTCTACAACAGAGTTTTTGTTTAGGTCTGAAACCAAGTTAAGAAAACCAAGCTCTGTGGTATAGTGACTGGAATGAGCTATTGTCTTGTCCTTGATCATCTGTTCCACCTATGTATGCTTTTTTTTTTTGAGGAAGTATTAAAATAATATAATTAGGGAAAACACTTAGCCCTCAAACATTATACCTGATTACTAGTTATATCGATTGTTAGAGCAATCAACAACGTCCTCAACAAATTGCCTATCTGGTCAACACAATAAAAGTGCAAACTGACTTTTGTTTGGTTACAAAGTATTAGTATGCTTTCTTCAGCTGTCTAAATTATCAATATATTTTGATATAATGGTTGTTTCAATGTATGGTGAAGAATGAGATGCACCATCCAGACTACCTTTCAAGGACTTACTGCCCCAGCTTTCAGCAGACAGATTCCAGCTCTCTCTTCTTCAGAGTTTGCCTCAACTGCAGGGAATTATTTTGCATAAGGGCACAACTTTCCAAGGCAGTATCCATCCATGACCACTTTGATAAGTAGACGTATAAAAGGTTGACTTTTTCAGTGCAACATGGAGCCACTCTAATGGCCATATATTGTTGCAAATTTCTCCATGGTGTTGTCCAAACCTGCATTGAACTTGCACTGATAAAGAGAACCAGAATGAAATAATAGGGAATAATTTATTGATCTGGGAGCTTCCGCCCAAGATAGATGGCTTAAATGTGTGGCAAAACCCCCAAAAGAGTGTACAAACTAATTATATATCTCTTAGAAGCATGAAAAAGCAATGTTAAGAGTATGTAAGACTCCAGAATTTCTGTAGCAGACAATGGAAGAAAAGAATATCAGTATGAGGAAGTTATTCTGGAGGGGCTATACTTGTAAGACTATAGGCTCACCAGATAATTATGTTCCATTTGAAAGCGCAGAGGATTCACATTTACTAAAGCTATGAAGAATGCACTGGTGAGAGAGACACTAATATGATTAAAGAGCTCTCCTCTGGACAACTCTGCAGTTTGAAAGACTGATACAGAACTGGAAGCAACACAGATGGTAGAACTCTGAAACAATAGAGACAACATAGGCCAGAGAGCAGTGCTTTAGTGTTGAGAGCTAGGATATTACAATACCTTAATGACTGGCAGGGTCAGAGCGGCAGCCAAGGGTTCTGACACACAGATTGCTATGAAGATGGTTCATAAAAGATAGTACCCCTAGGAACAAAAGAGATGGTCAGTTAGCAAGGATACTACCCAGGACATCATCACAGTAAATAGAGGATGGTCTACAAGGTGGCCGAAGACAGCTAACCTAATAAAAAATGTTATGATCTCTTGCTCAATTTCTGGACTTCAGATATTTTCATATTCAGAATCTACTGACTGAAGAGGTGGCCAAGTCTTTGGGAAGAAGGATACAGCAATATCATGGTGAATATAACCATTAATGAATACCCAGTCTTTCCACAGAGAGACTTATGGCCATTTAGGGCAAAAGGAAATTAACCTTTTGAGGCCTGTTAGACAGAGACCTACAGCATCACTATGACTCCCCTTGTAATAATGGAGTCTTGAGCAAAATTAAGCTTACTGTGGATTCACTAGGACCCATGAATCTATTTAGCAGTAATTTTACAATCCCTAAATATATCATTGTGATTGACAGACTTAATACTTGGCATAACTCCCACATTGATTCCTTGGTCTTTGCAGTAAGGTCTCATGATGCAGAAAGCAAAATGAAGACACTGAAACTGCCACTGTGCCAAGATAGTAAATAGAAAACAATAATGCATCCTGGGCCAAAGAATATAAAGTAATAAGGACCTAAAGGATGCAGAGGCAGTAGTCCCCATCGTATCTCCATGTAATTCACCAGCCTGGCTCTTGCAGAAAATATATGGAACCTGGAGGGTGACTCTAGGCTATTACCAACTCAAACAAGTAGTAGCCCCAGTTGCAGTGCTAGAAATGTAGTCCTTGCTAGAACAGATTATTGTGGCTTTGGATATAGAAATGCAGCACTGATTCGGTAAGTCCATTCTTTTTATTGTTTATTAGTATCAGAAAAGATGATTAGAAATTGTTCATATTTATATGCAACAGGGAACAATACACATTTACAGTTTTGCTCTAGAGCTGTATTACCTCTTCCATCCTCTATCATTTTATAGTACTGAAATATCTAGACCCAATACAACATCATGATTCACCACATTATATTAATTAAAAGGAATAACCAAGGAATATCTAGCACTTTAGAGGCCCTAGTAAGATAAATGCATTCCAGAGGGTAGGAAATAAACTGTATTCATATATAGGGCCTGAAACATCATATTTAGTGAGAAAAGAAGGCATTTCTCTTCTAGAAATCCATAACATACAGATGATAGAGACATTCTTAAATATGAATGTAATAAATTCATATTTGAAAAATTAAGTTTCAAGAGAGAATGTTTTCAAACAAGAGCTAAAGTAAATAGTTTGAAATCACAATATTTGCATAATTCGTTGTTATTCTAAACAGGAACATTAAGATTTGATCTCCTTGGTTTCCAAGTTAGTCTGTGTTAAAATACACATTTTAATGACTTAGAGATTCAGACTCTTGTAATACTTGAATTTGATTGCTTGCGGTAAAATCAACTTCTAATTCCATATAATTAGTGCTTGAAGGAATGCATCGTTGGAATTAAAGATTCTCCAACAAGAAAATAATTAAACCGTTAAAATCTTTGGCAAAGAGAATTAGCATTGTGAATCATTTTAACTTTGCTGGAATTATATGATTTAACGATAGCTTTTGTGCATGACAGAAATCATGGACCAATATGTGTAGAGCATATATTTTTAAAAACCTAATTATTGTCAGTTTTGATTAGCTAGGCTAATCACAGAAACAGTAAAGTTAATAATTTAAACTGAAAACAATGCTCAAATAATTAATACGTTGCTTTCCAAAATACTTTTTCTCCATAGACTTAACTTCTCAATTATGTCCTTCTACCACCTAAGGTAAAATTAAAACTAATTTACAATTTAATTCAAATGACTTCACCATTATCCCTTCTTTAACTTCTTCATTTAGAAATATTTTCTCTATTTACTGTTACCTACCTGCAAATACATAGTGTATTCTATTTTTTGCAATATTTATTAACATAAAATTTTTTTTTTAAATAATGCCAAAAAAAGTTCTAATAAACACCATTCTTCCATTATTCTTTTGGTGGGCAAGGACCGCTAAAATCTTCAAAAATTCATACTTAAAGTAAAAAGAAAGTAAGTAAATTATACTATCAAAATTAAGAATACACTTTTTTTTATTTATATGAAACTAATGAGCATTTAATTCTTTTAGAAAGTGAATGCTACTGGCATTTCTTGTGCATTAACTCTTCTCAGAATACACTTTAAGCAATTTCTAACAGAATTGAGGATATTAAAAGTTTTGAAGAACATGTTTATCACATGTTACATATTACAAAAAACTAAATTTCTAATCACTATATGGAGTTTTTGAAAATTAATATGAACTATGTCAAAAATATTTCTATTATTTAATTAGAGCTATCTGTGATATTTAAACTATGAAACATTTGTTTGGAAATAGAACAAAGAAACATAATCATAAGAAATTGTCCTGAACACATGAAATTATCTCCTTAATAAGGTTATAAATATTTTACTAATTTCATTTTAATAAAATAAAACTTTTAACAATAACAATTTTTAACAATAATTCCAATTTCATTGCTAGTAGTCTAACTTTGTTCCATTTACTTACTTTAGGTAGATAAAACTATGACTTCTTAATTTGTAAGTCAACAAAGAACATTTTTATGAGTCATAATGGTTTCAATTGTAATTGAAGAGTTCTTCAAATGGTGCTTTTTCCAACATGAGAGTTGTTCTATCAGGACTTATATAGAAAGGCTTCTTAATAAGCATTTTTGTAGTGTTTAACTTCTGGGTGCATGATTTTAAATATTTTTTTTTCTCCATTTAAAATAAATTATGACTTCTGTTAACAAATAAATTACTTCTGTACTTCAACAAAATTATTAAAATCTTTATTTTGGCATGATATAAATTTTGACTTTGTGTTCTATCTTTACATATGGAATATAAATAATTAGTAAGCATTCTTTCATTTTCATTTTTGAATGATTTACTATTTCTTAAAAGAAACAATATAAATTTGTACTGTTCTCAATCAGTCATTATCTGTAGCATTTAAGAGGGCAGAAGAAAGGACAACCCTACAAACTTGGAAGGAGATTTTTAGCAACAGTTAGCTTATGGCTATCTTGTAAATGTTAGCTGGAAATTCAAATTTTAAACAGTTATTGAATGTTATCATTACTTATAGCAAATATAGCATAACATATATGTTATAATATATATAACATTATACTATATATTATAGTATATATTTATAAAACATAATTACATACACAATGAAATAAATACCATTAACAATTTCAATTACAGACCCTAAGCATTTAGCAAGTAGGAAAACTTAAAGGAACTGTCAACCTTGACATTGTTTTTGTTGTTATTATTTATTAATTTTTTTTTGGCATTTCAAAATTGGCTTTAAATACTCATCAGGATGCCACGCAAAGGGACAAGGGTGAGAACCTGTTACATGTGAGTGGGGGCTAGGAAGCCCTAAGAGAGAAAAGACTCATATCAGGGCACCTGGGGTGGCCCACTCCCAACCTGGGATAAGGGAACAGAGTAGAGACCCTCTCGAGAGGGTCCCAGGGCCAACGTGGGAGTCAGCCCTCCCTTCGAGTAGATCATCGGTGAGGGAACTGATATTTCCCTTCTATAAGTCCTGATAGAACAACTCTCATGATGGAAAAATCATCATTTGAAGAACTCGTCTATTACAATTTGGACTATTATGACTCATAAAACTGTGCTTTGTTGACTTACAAATTAAGCAAGGTAAAATATTTCCAAACAACAAAATGCAAACAAATGAAAAAAAATCAATGTTCATATTTATTTTCTTAAAAGTGAGTATGTGGAGTATTGTTTGATCATCTGGAATAAAATAATTTGTAATGAAAATATGAGGTTTTCTTTGATATCGCAATTATCCTTTTATTATTCTTTTAGAATTGTGCTGGCCTGAAATATTTAAATAATTTAGTTATATTCCTAGAATAGTTTGAATCAAATTAGGTACACAGATACTCCAACATATATTGCTAAAAATAGTAGTTTAAAATAAATATAATGAACAGGGCTTGTAAGAAAGGATAATATTGTGATTTATGTTTTTCATATACACTCTTCCAGTTTGGAACAATTAGTAATATGATAGGAAATGCAAAGTAAGTGTTTTAGAAATTAAACAAGTAAGGTTACTACAATAATAGGTTAGCCTTTATTCTTATAAAACAAATTAAATAAATGGGTGATATGCAGCTTTCCGCATTTTGGTTCTACCTTGTATTTCTTCACGTAAAATTTGAGAGTAGTCTGAATTCAAATAAATAGATTACTCACTGAGTAACTTAGTTTCTGGTCTCTCAGCCACTTGGTCTTCCAATAACATTGCCCTGTCAAATGTTGTCTTTTACTGACAAGTCTATTGATTAGCTGATTAATGTACAAATCTTTTATTGGCATTTACTACAGAAGACATAATTTTAATGTTTGTATGATCACTAGTTTTATCAACACTAAAATTTCCTACTGTTAGTTTGAAAGGCTCTAACTATAGGGAATTGTATATTTCTTGATAAATACAGGAAAAACATTGTAAATATTAACAAACCAAAGAAACTGGATGTTCTATGTGGTGTTCTATTATATTTTACTCCCCCCTAAGAAGGAGAAAAACAAACAAACAAAAGAAAAAATATTTAAAGTAATTCATAGAAAAAGCAACCCAGCAGATGCTAGCTGTTTGGGGTTAAACACAATATATGGAAAGTAAGTACTTTTACAATCCTCACCTTCTAGATTTTTTAATGCAGAATGTATAAATACATATTACAAAAAATTACAAGTTTCTAAATTTTTAAATAGATCTAATCGATTTAATTACAGTGATGGAATTCAACGATGGTGATAGTATCTTTTAGATTTAAAACAGCTATTTATTAAATGAGGTACATCAGAGTGATTATCTAAAACATAATAAAGTTGTACTTAAAATTATAATAGGTTTTATGAGTGATATCATATGGTATTTTTATTTCTCTTTCTAGCTTACTTCACTTAGAAAGAAAAATATCATATGACATCACTCACATGTGGAATACTAAAAAAAAAAGAACAGGACACTAATGAACTCATCTACAAAAGAAACAGACTCGAAGACATAGTAAACAATCTTATGGTTACCGGGGAAAGAGGGTGGGAAGGGATAAATTTGGGAGTTCAAGATTTGCAAACGTTAATCACTATATATAAAAACAGATAAAAAATAAATTTCTCCTGTATAGCACAGGGAATCATATTCAATATCTTGCAATAACCTCTAGCGAAAAAAGAGTATGAAAACAAATATATGTATATATATGCATGACTAGGACAGTATGCTGTATGGCAGAAATTGACACATTGTAACTGACTGTACTTCAATTTAAAAAAAATTGACTTCAAGAGGAGAGCAGCCTTATGGATGCTATAGTCAATGACATTTCAGAAAAAGGTGAGAAAGGGGGTTTTGGGAGGGAAAAAGAGAGAGAAACCTTGAGAGAGAGAGGGAGAGATGGAAGCAAGGGAGGGAGGAAGACTGAAAAGAGCAAAAAAGAACTACAAGACAGAGAAAGAGGAGGAAGAGATGCTGAGATGCATTCAGGGGTCTTGGGTACTCCTGCCTCAAGCGAGGGAAGCAAAACAACTCCTGATTTTCATTCCTTGTCCTGCCATGATGCTGGCACTGCAACCTGGCCACAAGGATTAAGATGTTTGCTCCAATTAACTGTTGGGGACCAGCCAGTTCCAGCTTGACATTCTGGTATTATTCTATGCCTTTTTAGCAACTGCCCTGAAAAGACCAGCCTCTACAATTTTCATTAAGATTCATCAAGGAAACCTTGGTAGATCATTAATAAAGAAATGCATATAATAGAGCCCACCATCAACTCTAGTGTCTTCTCATTTATCAAGCCTCACCAAAATGGACCCCAGGCATGTGAAGAGAAGCCACCTGGAGCCACTTTTCAATCTACTTAATGGAACTGTTACCTAAGCTTATTTTAATTAATTTAATTTTATGAACAGATATGCATGAGATGGTATTAAATGCTTCATTAGAAATAAAGTTACATTCAATCACAAAAAAATTATAATAGGTTTTACAATTATTGAAATTTTGCAGAATACATATTTTTATTTATCATGTTAAAAAGTAAATGAATTAAAACCAAGTGGGTTTACTCCAGTTATGCATGCTTGGTTCAACATTCAGAAATAAATCACTATAATCCAATACACGAACCAGTTACAGGGGGAAAATCATATGGTTCTAGCAACTGATGCAGAAAAAGCATTTGGCAAAATCCAATATCCATTTATGATAAAAACTCTCAGCAAATTAGGAATAGAGGGGGTAAAGAACTTGGTAAAGAACATCACCAAAAAAACCTTTCAGATAACATCATACTTTATGATAAAAGACAGGATGCTTTTCATCTAAGATCAGGAACAAGGCATGGATGTCTATTATTACTCACCATTACTTTTAGATACACAATCAAAAGTAAGATCCATGATAGGAAAAAAAAATAAACAGCTGGACTTTGTTAAAATTAATTTTGTTTTGCTTTGCGAAAGATTCTACTTGGTGAGTGAAGTCAAGCTATAGTCTAAGAGGAAGTATTACAAAACATTTATCTGATGAAGGACAAAACATATAAAGAATCTTTAAAACTCAACAGTGAGAGAACAACCCAACTATGGAATGTGGAAAAGATCTGACCAGACGTTCTTCCAGTGAAGATACGCAGATAGCAAATAAGCATATGAAAACATGTTCAATATCATATGTCATTAGATAAATGCAAATTACAACACTGTGAGATGCTACAAATTAATCTATTAAAATGGCTACATTCCAAATAGCAACTGCTGGTGAGCATGTTGAACAGCAGGGACTCTCCTTCATTGCTGATGGAAATGTAAAACAGTACAGCCACTTTGGAGGAAAGTTCAGCAGTATCTGACAAAACTGAATATAATCTTACTTTATGTTCTAACAATGGTGCTGTTAGGTATTTATGAACTGATTTTAAAATAGTAAAATCTGCATGTGAGTATTTATAGCAACTTAATTCATCACTGCCAAAACAAGAGACAGCCAAGATATCCTTCAGTAGGTTACTGGAAAAATAAACTGTGGTATACTGATTAAAATAGAATAATATTCAGCAATAAAAAAGTAATAATCCATGCAAAGACATGAATGAATTTTAAATGAATACTGATAACCAAAAAAAGCCACTCTGAAAAGACTACATACTTTTAAATTACAGTTATATGACATTTGGGAAAAGAAAGAACTATAGAGATAATAACAGGTCAGTTGTTAGTAGGAGTTTGAGGTGAAAGGTTAATAGGTAAAGCACAGGGGATTTTTAATTATTTTAAGTGAAATTATTTTGAGTGATATTGTAATGGTGAATACATGACATTATCCTTTTGTCAAAATACATAGAACTTTTATCATTAAGAGTCAGCCTGAATATATGCAAATAAAAATTATTTCAGAGTCAAGAAATTCCACAATAAAATCTAGAATTTGATGTAATAATCTGATTATTGCATATATATGAAATAACCTCATTGAAAAGAAATGAGGGAAAGTTGTTGACTTAAGTAACTGGGAATGAGTGCATTCTATAAGAAAGATTAAAGGCAAAATAAACTTCTAGCACATTAGATAAAATTAGCACCTGATTGCAGTTACCCATGGGTTAATAATTATAAACTGTGATATATATATATATATATATATATACACACACACACATATATTTACCTGCCTTCTATATACTTATTCAATCGCTTATGTCCTCCATACACTTTTTTTCCTACAATTAATCTCCAGTGTTCACCTTTAAGCTCACCACAAACTTTTAAAATTTTTACTTCTTGAAAACAAGATAGATATGACATGTACATACCCTCCCCTGGTTCAGTCCCTCTCAAGAACTGTTTTGTGATCTATAAAAATGGACAAACAGGTACCCCATAGGGCTGCTGTAGAGATTAGATATAAGATAGGAAAATGTCCAACATGTATCAACTATTCAATAAATGCGGGCTATACAGCTCTAATGTTTAGGATCTTAGAAAAGATGTCCTGAAGTGAAAAAATAAGTGTTTTATTAATAAGAACTGGCATATATAATAAGTACTCTGTAGTAGGCACTTCTTTGTATGTTTACATAGATCATCTCATCTCTACCTTGGGTAGACAGTTCTAAGTAAACCCTGATTACAAATGAGAAAAGTGAAGCTTAATGAAATGTCTAAATTACTTGTCCAAGATCACACAGCTAAATTAGGAGGGAAGGAAGCTATAAACACAACTAGTCTGATTCCACAGCCCTAAGACTTCTCCATTAATATCAAAGATAAAGATTACTAACTCTTAAAGCTAATGTTGTTTAGCCAGAAAAACCAAGAAAATATTCAGATTTATACAAGTAATAGAATATGAACATCCATAAATGACTATACAAACATATCCAGAACTCTGTTTCTCTAAAGCTATTCGGAACTCATATTTCTATATAAAAATGACATTTTAAAAGATGAAATTTATTATCATATATATATATATATATATATATATATAGTTTGTCACTGGCTTCTTTGTAATTTTAGTGTCTTTACAAGAAAATCTTAAATTATATATATGGCTCACATTGTATAATTATTAGATAGCACCATTCTAAGCTGCCATATGTCCAAAGCAATTTCCAAATTTCTGAGGGTTCCACCAATCAGTAAGTATAATTATATAAGACTTAATGTGTTCAAACTTATTTCTGAAGATCCCACATTTTAATAATTCCTACCTAAGACTCATTGAATAGTTAAGAAAATGGATGTCAGATGTCGGGGAACAGGTTGGAGTGAGAGATTTACAGATAAGCAAAGTGGGGAAGGCTAGAATGTTCCATGTAGTGACAGATTAGACTGGAGACATTAGAATAAACTAATGCTTACTGTAATCTAGATGGCTACATACAAAAGTGGTTATAGATATGTTTAGATCCACAGGTTACTATGCTCATGTATAGTTCCTTCTGCTGTCAGCTTAGAGTGCCTACATGCAAGGTCACTCCAGCAGCAACAAGCACACCTAGACTTAAAGTTTGATTTCTAATGTTATTCTCCAATTAAAAAAAAAAAAGCTCTTAGAAGATCTGGCTGATTCTAGAACTGAGGCAGAAAATACACATGATTAGCCCAGAGCATTTCATAGTGTCAGAAAGGAAGTGCTTAAACAAACACACACACAAATGAAGGGACATACCCAAGAGCCACTGGAAGAGCTCCCAAAGGCCAAAGCTGAAATAATTTGAACACAAAAATATAAAATAGTATTGAATTATAACACAAAACTTAAAAATATCCACAGGTCTATCCTGATAAATAAATTATTGAATACATAAATCAATAGAGAAGAAGACACAAATATCCCATGTAGAAGAATTCAAATGTTTATACAGATACCCCACCCTCAAGGAGGTGGAGCATGACTCCCCACTTACGTGTGGGCTACGCATAGTGCCTTCTTTTCAAGAGTACATTAGGGAAAAGGGAAAAAGTATAATCTGACCAAGAAGAAAGCAGAAAAACACTACTTTAGCCAGGTGATCAAAGTTAACAACAACAGTGATAAATCATAAGTCATGCTAAATTATGTACCCTTAATATGAGATGATGTGATTTTCACTGAACTCTGTGGTTTTTCCTCCCCTAAAACTGTAACCTTAGTTCAATCATGAGGGATACAAAAATCAGACAAATGCCAATAGAGAGGCGTCCTACAAAATATCTTGCCAGTAGTCCTCACCTCTCAAGGTAATCTTTAAAAAAGAAAGGTCTGAGAAATTATTGCAGCCAAGAAAAGCCTAAGGAAACATTACAACTAAATGTAATATGGAATTCTGAACTAGATCCTGAAGCACCAAAAAGACGTTGGCTGAAAAAAAAGCAAACCTGAATTTAGTTAATAATTAGGTATCAATATAGGTTCTTTACTTGTGACAAATGTTCCATATTAATACAAGATGTTGATAATAGAGGAAATGATGTGGGATATCTGGGATCTCTCAAACTACATCTCTGATTTTCCTGTAAATCTAAAACTATTCTGAAAAAAAGTTTATGAAGAAAATGAATCTTCATTTTATCAAATAAATTAACTTTATGAAGGAAAAAAGAAACCCCTACTTCTGCTTAATTAAACACACAATTACTAAACCTTGTAAACATTGTATCAATTAATAATAATAAATTAATATAATATTATGTTTTAATTAAAATTCACATAGGGAATTAAAATGAAAATGCTGAAATTTAGCTATGATTTATGTTCTCCATTTACAGCTATTATAATCATTATAATCAAAATGCAAAATTCTGCACTATGTTCTTAATATGTTGAAATAATTTACTTATTTTTCACCTATTTGGCAATCAAATCACACAAATCTTATGAAACATAGAGACTACCAATTCAAATATTAGTTTACAAGAGAGGTATTTAGAACTAGTATGCTAAATACTAGTCCTGTAATTGCCTCTGTGGATGTCAGTATCATACTAAGAAGCATGTTAGGATTACTGTAGGTATGTGAATTATATATCAATAGTCCTTTTCTGATACTTCACAAAATATTTAACCATGTCAATTTTTAAATAAGCATCACCTAGTATAAACAAATATCACAATAACATCTTAACTCCTTATTAAAGTTTCCAAATAACTGGCATTCACATGATCTCATTTTGATATAATTTTAACACACTGAGGTTCACAGGCTAACTTCTGTAACACCCATTTTGCAAATGAGGAAACCACCTCCTAGAAATTAAGTGATTGGATTGAGATCACATATTTAATAAGTGATAGTGTTTTGACTTAAACCTAAGTCTTCTAATTCAAAGTCATATAATCTTTCCTATGTTCTACTTTATATATATAGAGAGAGAGATAGATACAGATATAGATATTTGATATCTTATGAAAACTTGGATAATCACTATCAACAGGGAAGTACAGGTGAACCCTCATGCAACTCATCAATGTGCAACCTTAAAGCAAATGAAAGGCAGGTTTTACCAGGGACATTATCATTTTCAATTGCAGTTTAGAAAATTTAGTAAATTGACATTTTGATTTTTGCACAGACAATTATGATAATTCCCTGTTTATCTTCATTCTAATTTTCTCTATATGAGCAATGCTAAATTTTATTCCTGTACCTTAATGAAGAATTCCAATTCACTGTGTATTATATTAAATATAAGCTGCCTATAATATCTTCATACTTATAAGTATAGAATTTATTGACAAAGTGATGCTAGTATTCAACCTTTCTTTTCCCACTCATCTTCCTCACAGCTTCATTGATAACATCTATTTTCCGAGACTTCTACCTCTTATTCACCCTGCTATAATCAATAGTCACCCAGATATCGCAAGTCCCTTTGTTTTCTGTTTCAAATTATGTTTCTTGCCAATTCTGACGACAATCATGGAATTGCTTTCCTGGAAGTTGGGGGATAGTAGGGGTGGAGGAGAAATCTTTCTCTGCCACTGCTGAAAAGAAATGTTGATGCCTGACATTAATCTAACCAGGGATCTGGGGAATCACGTTCCTATATTCCTACAATCCTTTAAGATGATTGTGAGATGGCCACTGAGTCTTCCACGAAAGAATACAACACAGTATCTTTTTATTTGAAGAAAAATTATTCTACTTGTTAAGGAATTTTGATCTTCAGAAAAAAATCTCAGCATTATTGTGTTAATGTCTTTGTGATTCTTTTCTAGGGCTGGCCTAGATTATAAAAGACAATTTAGGTGTGGAATTTGGCTTAGAGACAGAAGTTAAAGCTAACTTTACCCAAAAGCTGTTCTTCTGTTAAACTTAGCCTAAATATAAAGCTGTTCTTCCGTTAAACTTAGCCTAAATATGTCAAATGCTCAATAAGCAAGATCACCTCTTGGTCTTAGCTATGGGAATGTATTTTGGTGCATCTATTATGGAAGAAATTATGGAGATTCTTCAAAAAACTAAAAACAGACTTATCATAAGATCTAGCAATTCCACTCCTGGGTATATATCCAGAGGGAACTCTAATTCAAAAGATACGTGCATCCCAATGTTCATAGCAGCACTATTTGCAATAGCCAAGACATGGAACCAACCTAAATGTCCATGGACAGAGGATTAGATAAAGAAGCTGTGGTATATTTATACAATGGAATACTGCTCAGCCATAAAAAAGAATAAAATAATGTCATTTGCAGGACCCGGAGATCATCATTCTAAGTGAAGTAAGCTAGAAAGAGAAAGAAAAATACCACATGATATCACTCATATGTGGAATCTTAAAAAAAAAAAAAATAGAGTGAACTTATTAACAAAACAGAAACAGACTCACAGACAAAGAAAACTTACAGTTACCAGGGGTGAAGTGGGTGGGAAGGGATAAATTGGGAGTTTGAGGTTTGCAGATACTAACTACTATATACAAAGTAGATAAAGAACAAGTTTCTACTGTACAGCAAAGGGAACTATATTCAATATTTTATAGTAATCTATAATTAAAATGAATATGAAAATGAATATATGTATATATATGTATGACTGAAACATTGTGTTGTACACCAGAAATTTACACATTATAAACTGACTATACTACAATAAAAAAAAACACACACACACATAAAATCTTTCTTTAGTTCTCTGTATTTCCTTGCAATTTATTAAACTGGTCTATGAGATATCTGGACTTTTACAACATCTGGAATGCATCCTTACACAGGTAGATGCTCTATTATTTAAATTGTTTTAAGGCTTGCATGAAGGACATAGGTAAACCTAGCAGTCATTCTAAGGTAATTTTTTAGAACTTAAAATGTTCATTTAGAAAGTACTGATGAGGTGAGAGAACCCAGGAGGATATTAAATACAAGGTAATTTGGATTTTTAAAACACTGTATTATTTTGATAATTAATCAAATGGGTATTTCTCATATGTATAACTATAAATTAGTTGTACTGATATCCCTTCTAGTTAGTTTGAGCAAAGACTAAAATGACCTTTAAATGAGTTTTTATTATCCAAAAACACAAGAAATACTTTCTATTTAGACATGCTTTATGTTTAGAGGAGATATATATTCATAAATGCTTTACAGTTAGAACAGTATATTTAGACAGCTCCTCCAACTCTGTGCATTAAAATAGTGTGTTTCTTATTAATCTACGGGACTAATGAGGTGCTGAAAAATGGTAGCTTGAGCCCCTGCAAAGGTACATAAGAAGACTTAGTATTTTTGAATCTAGTATTTATTTTACTCATTTTGATATTAGCCTTTTTTTATACAGAAAGGAAATTCAACAATTCATTGTTTTAAATACATCCTTCTGTAAATTAGAATTGTCATATGTGACACAATATAACTCCTACAACTCCCCTAACAATGAGAGGCCTTTCTAGATAATTTAATTGAAACCATCATTTTTATTATTTAAAAACAGCAATGTGATGTTACCTTTATGTGTTAGATTTATTTTACTAAGTTATTTTAATGTAGGTGATATTTTATGGATCCCCTGTAAGATGGAAAATTTAATAACTAAGTCAGATGACCAAAAAAAAAAGTGTTAAGATGTCTTATATGTCAGGGTAGTATTATTGACTTTATTTCAGTAGGGCGATAAAATTAAAGGTAACTGAGCTATGTGGGATTTATGCTCCTACAGGGAATAATGGACAAACTCCTAGCACGTCAGTCTTAGAAGTCATTAAATAATTCGTTACTAAAGGGAATAGTGGTGAGAAGGCAGAGAAGAAAAAAATCATTGCAAATTGAAATATTAAAGTCTGTATATTAAAAAGAAGAAAGGCAAAGGAAATACAAATCAAAACATGTGAGGAATGACCTTAACCTGGAGTTTAAATTCAACCTGTAAAATCAAATACAGTATGATATAATCTGTGGAAGTTTTGGGAGATGGAGAAAGTGAGGGTGGTTCACGTTGGGGCAGGTGGCATGGGGTTGCTACAGGCAAGAAATATTATTTCAGCCTCAGGCATTTTGAACTGACAGCTGTATAAGGAGAGAAAATCTAAGGTCATTTAGGTATATTATTAAAGTTTTGAGAAGGAACTGGTAAAAGTTTCTGATGACTTGGGTATCAAGAAAACCTGACTGGCTAATACTTGTGATTAAAAGGTGATCAGTATTGTAAAACGCAGATTACAGAGTTTGCGTGATAAAAGTAAACAGTAAATATATTGAATAAGCACTTTTTAACTATATAAATGAATTAAATAACTATAGACCTAGCCAGAAAAATGTTATATAATTAGCATTATTATATCTAGTTTCAAGATTATCTGGTAACTTTCTTTAAAGGAACTTGTGGATAAACTACTATGTGGTCATTTCATCAGCCTATTTATTTAATTGTGTAGTATAGATTTGATTTAACACTCCCTCCCAAACTTCTGTAGAATTTCCACAATAATTTCTACACAGGTAATATTAAACAAGTAACTTAGTAGCAAGTTTTTAAATATTAACACATGAAATCTAAAGTGAAGTCTATGTAAGAACAGTCTTTTTTCAAAAGTCATGACTGTAAAATACTAAAATTTCTATTAATAACATAAATATAAGAAAGTAAACAGAACTCCAACACCTCCCCTCATTGTTTAGAGCATGTTACATAGCATGTCTTACAATTTAAAACTTATTATTACATAACTTACTATTTAGATACTGGTTCATTTGTTTATCACCACACTAAACCCACTAGAATATAAACTGTATTACTTACAAAGGATCCTGAGGCTTAGAATAGTGCTATGTACATAGTAAGCACTTAAAAATAAATACATCTAAGATATGTTGCCAGGACATTTCCTGATTAATGTAAAAGACATTTGAAGAGAATTTTGATGTCACACTATCCTTTCTTTCGATATTTAGCCATATGAATAGGGAGAAAAAGCAAGGTCTGAATACAGTTAAATCAGAAAAAAGATAAATCATCAAATTAGACAAGATCAGAATCTTACATTATTTAGAAGTTGTTCCTTAGAGGTTTTGATGATACAATGCATAAAGGGTAGGTGGAAATGTATAGTTCCAAAGATCCATTGGGTTCATGTAGGAAGTAGCAAAAATAGTCATTTAAAAATGAAGAATAAAAAGATAAGAACAGGAAGATTTTAGTCTCGGTGTAAATCAGGATTTTTATATGAATGCAAAATTAATTGGAGTTAGAGAAAAAATCTTGCTTGAAACTACTTACCATGTATAAGTAGAATGTACTTGCTTTATTATTTATAATTTTTCCATTATATGATTTATAGCCATTGGTTGAATGAATTAGATGACTGGGGCATTACAGTAGAAGTTTTCTTTTTTATTTCATCTTTTTAAAGAGGAATGTGAAAAAATATAGCTTGCCTTGATGTATTTTTAAAATTCAGATCAACAAAATTACTGATTCTTAAAAACAGTCCTACCAACTATCCAAATTGTGGTAATAGTGTCTAAGCCACTATAAGCCTAGAACTGCAAATATTAAACCTATGCTAACAAGAACTGATAATTACTCAAGGCTTATCATTTACTACTATGTGTTAAGCACGTTTCAAAGTGCCACATATATTATATACACATATACATATAATCCTTGGAAGAATGCTGCAAGAAAATATTAATATCCATATTTTCAGATGAGGAATTCAAGGCCGAAAAATAGTGAACTGCCTAAAGGCACACAGTTAGAATCAAATGGGAACATAAGAAGCGTTCACTGGAAATTCTGGTCTTAACCATCATGTTTTATCACCTCCTATTAAGTTATGGTAAGCACAAAGCACAATATTTGTTCCAATTTTCTCTTGGATTTTAAACTATACCAAAGATATTATGAGAAACAGAATCATCAAGATTTAAAATGAAACTATCTTAAATATTATTAAAACATTTCCATGTCACTTGAGGAAAACACTCCAACCTTTTAAACTGCAGATTTCTAGTCAAGATGATGTTATGAGTTTACATGTGAAAATCCAACTCTATGTCAAAATGATGACAGAATATGTGTACACACACATATATGTGCACACAAGCGTAAAAATGTTTATAGATAATGGAAAAAAATATAGCAAGATTTTAAAAACTGTTATATATACAAAGAATACTGAATCCCAATTGTGTGTGTGTACAGACAGAAATATATTTATCTATGTATATATACACACAACATAATTATTAAAAAAAAACCCTCAAAACTGGGATTTACTTTAGGCAAGCCACAAACAGATATGTAAGTTATAACAGAGATACACAGATAAAGAAGTTCATCTGAGAAGGTCCAGCACCATCCATTGGGAACCTAGAAAGAGGGAAGAGCAAGAATTATAGAAAAGTAATATTTGAACAATCTCAGCTGAAATTTTTTTTCAAAATTGATGAGACACAGATGGTTTCTTCATCTATCTTCTTCATACACTACTATCATTGCCTCTACTCTCATTTGTCTTCTTCAGATGGAGAGCACATCAATTACAAAGCAAAAGGAATACATTTTTTTTTTAATATACAGGTATATCATAGTGAAATGAAAAAGTATCAAGAATAAAGAAAAAAATCTTAAAATTTGGGAGAAAATTAAACAGCAACCAAATGAGAATAGCAGAAGACTTATAATCAGTAAAAAATAAGATTCAACTAATAAAATCCAGGTAAATATATATATTTAAATTTTAGCATTAAAGATTTTACCACCCACATACTCTGTCATACTTGGTTCCAAGGTGAATAAAAATTAAGGCTAGAAAGATTAAAAGTGAAATATTTCAAATTTATATGTAATGTTTTATATTTTTAATTAAAATTATAAAGCAAATGTAACAAAATAACAGGATTCCTTAATTCCAAGAGATTAAAATAAATTGGATGTTGGCTATCTACATTTCCTCTTTGGAAAAATAACTATTCAGTTCTTCTGCCCATTTTTTAATCAGGCTGCTTGTTTTTTGGATGTTGAGTTGTATGAGGTGTTTATATATGATGGATACTAATCTCTTATCAGTCATATCACTTGCAAATATTTTTCTCCCATTCAGTAGGTTGTCTTTTCATTTCACCAATGGTTTCCTTTGCTGAGAAAAAGCTTTTAAGTTTAATTAGTTCCCATTGACTTATTTTTGCTTTTCTTTTACTTTAGGAGACAGATCCAAAAAAAATTTGCTGCAATTCATTTTAGAATATTCAGCCTAAATTTTCCCCTAGGAGTTTCATAGTATTGATCCTACATTTAGGTGTTTAATCCATTTTGAGTTTATTTCTATATATGGTGTTAGAGGATGTCTTTCCAGCACCTCTTATTGAAGAGACTGCCTTTTCTCCAGTATATATTCCTACCTCCTTTGTAGTAGATTTACTGACCATAAGAACATGTGTTTACTTTTGGGCTTTCTACCCTATTCCATTGATCTATGTGTCTACCATGCTGTTTTGATTACTGTAGCTTTATAGTATAGTCTGAAATTAGGGAGCCTGATTTCTCCAGCTCTGTTTTATCTCAAGATTATTTTGGCTATTCAGGCACATGAAAAGATGCTTAACATCACTAATCATCAGGGAAATGCAAATGAAAACTACAATGAGACATCACCTCATACCTGTTAGAATTGCTATCATCAGAAAGAACATGAATAACAAATGCTGGCAAGGATGCAGAAAAAAGGGAACCCTCATACACTGCTGGTGGGAATGTAAATTGGTGTAGCCACTATGGAAAACAGTATGAAGGCTCCTCAAAAGCTAAAAATAGAACAACCATATGACCCAACAATTCCACTTCTGGGTATAAATAACAAAAAAACACTAATTTGAAAAGATACATGAATCTCAATGTTCACAGTAGTGCTATTTACAATTGTTAAGATATGTAAGCAACCTGTTTCCATCAACAGATAAATGGATAAAGGAGATATGGTATTTATACACACACACACATATACACATAATGGAATACTACTTAGCCATAAAAAGAACAAGATTTTGCCATTTGCAGCAACATAGATAGACTTGGAGGGCATTACACTAAGTGAAATAAGTCAGAGAAAGACAAATATTGTATGACATCACCTATATGTTGAAACTAAAAAAGACAACAAAGTAGTAAATATGAAAAAAAGAAGCAGAACTGCAGATATAGAGAACAAAGTAGTGTAACCAGTGGAGAGGTGGGGAGGGGCAATACAGGGTGGGGAAAGTGAGAGGTATTAGGTATCATGTATTATACATGCTACAAGAATGCATTGTACTACAAAGGGAATATAGCCATTATTTTGTAAACGGAGTGTAACCTTTAAAAATTGTATAAAAATTACATAAACAAAAATAATAAATAATTTAAGAAACAAACAAAAAAGATCAATTGGATGTTTATTCTTTTAACCATGGTCTTGCTTTCTACCAAACAAGACCAAAGACCAGTAAATTTTTGTTTGTTTGTTTACCAATAAAACCCCCAAAATAGTAAATGCATTGTATATCATTCCCTCTTCACTCATATGTTTCATTTTCCTTAAGCATAAATTACGTACTCTGACATTCTAACTCTGCTGCAGATAGCAGAAGCATAGCAATAAGAGCAACGACAATAAAAATATTAATACCACTACTACTAATAATAAACAATGAGTGAACAGGTCTGTAACAAATAGTCTGTATTTGCAACAAAACACATATACCAAAAAAACTGCAAATCACTGTTTCATTCAATTTTGGGAAAATAAAATTCCAACACTGAACTCCTTTGTCTGTGAAACATTAATATTTAGAAAACTGAAAATATACATTCAAGGAGTATGCAGGCCAATATAATTTTAAAGTAATCAATTTGAGTTTTTTTTGTACTTGCTCTAACAAAAGACTTTTTCTCACTATACAAAAGAAAGACATACTCTTCACCCATCTCAAATCTTATTGTGCTCTCTTGCCCTAGAGTATGAAAATCTCTGGGGCACCAAAGAAAGCGAACATTTTCTTTAATAACTAATCAGTGCCTCTTAAATACATACAGGTAGCTGTTTTTATGCCTTATAAATTTCTGTTAAAAGTGAAGCACATAGATGGAAACAGAATATCTTGACCAGTGACAAGATATTATGAATTTGGACATATGTGGTAAACTGCTGCAGCAGGCATAATACTGATTTTTGCATAATGAATTCATCTCTTCCATTCCATGACTATTTTCCAAGAATGCATCTCTCATGAGAGACAGCTCCATGACAGCAAAACATCACCTTAAGAAAGATTTCATTCAATAAGTGGCTATCATCTCCCCCCACTTTTTAAAGTAAGCATTTTTTTCCAGCTAGTGTTAAAACTAATTCCTAGGCTAGGTCATTAGCTGGAAAGAAAAAGCACTATTTACCAGTCAAGGCAGAAAAGCTGAGTAAAGCTAAATTCTCTCAAACATAATTGCATTCGTTTATAGGACAATTAAAGTTTTTTTGAGATATATCAGTTCAAACCCATGGATACAACTTTTAAGGAGTTGCAGATTGGGTGTATATTATTGAATAAGGAAATTAAAAGTATTTTTATCAATTTTATCTTGAAATCTTTTAATTAAAGGCAATCTTCATCTTGTTTTTCTTTCCTATTAACAGAAACTAAAATTATGTGAAACCTGCCACATCTATTACTTTTTAGGAAAGCAAAAGATACCTCTTCCTTTCATTGGTATATAAGGATATTTTGATAACAATGTCTAACAAAAATCAATGGAGTTTTTCCTGATTTTACACTAGATTCTTATTTATTTACACCAAAATGAAAACTGGAGTCCAATATATTTTCACAAACACACTTTACCCTATTGGTGCTTAAGGTCAAGAATGCATTTTCATGGATTCCTTGTCATCAGTGGAAGTCACCATGCATCTCAGGGGAATGGATGATGATGTGTTACTGGAAGTCCTGCTGGCCAAAGAGCAGCCTCAGGGCAAGAAGATTAAAATAACCTTAGTCTCCTTTGTTGACAACAAGAGGCATTCTAGGGTCTTCTGGATATCTGCTAAGCAGTTACCCTCACTTACAGCAAATTTATAATGAGGATACAACTTTTATCATTCCCATCTAATCTTTCATTCTGATACTCACTCTATTTATAATAACCTCTGACTTCCTGGAGAGCAGAATTACAAATTGGCTATTTACCTAGCAGTTGCTGCAGCATACATTGCCCCTATACAGATAGGAGATTTGGGGACTTCCAATACATTCACTACTCAGAAGTACAGGGCAGACTAATTAATACACCTTATTCCATGTTAGGTAACAATATAACTGTCACTACCAGAGAATCTGGAATGATTCCCACATTCTCATTCTAACACTACTGCCAACACCACTCTTTTATGATGACTGAATTGCAAGAGGATTTCTGCAAAACATCTCAAAAGCTGCGATGGATTGAGTTACCTGAAATGGTCACAGTTTTGTCCAGACATCACCAGAGAAGCTCATCAAAGTGGATTTAGTAATGTTGACCTCAGAATGAAAAAAGATATATAATAATGATTCTGCCTAATGTTTCATTTTCCTCCAACAGCTAAGCATGTTTAACTGTCCATTGTTTTTTGCTTTTTTGTTTTTTAATTGATTCTGGGTCAAGTTTATGTTAACCAGTCTAAAGCCAAAAGTTTCCAATCTGAATTTCAGACTTAGTTAAAACAGCAACTAGATGAGGAAAGTGTTATGCAATACTCTGCAGACAGCTCTGTAATTAGTCCATTTTTATGCTAAAAATTTTGAGGAGTTCATCCTTTTTCTTACAGTATAATTTATGCAACTCTTATTAAAACTTATGTCACAGAACCGAGCATGCATTCTAGGACACCAGTCAATACTTCAATTTCTGCCACAAGATATGGTGTCATATTTTCACATCCAAGTATCCAGAAGCCTCTTCATTTTCTCAGCAACAACCAAAAACAAACCTGGAAAAAGTTATACATGAGACCAAAAAATCAAATAAATGGGTTTTGTGCCACACTTGATCTTCATGGAAAAGCTAAGAAAACTGGCCCACTTAGCAGCAAGTATATAGTAAGGAAATTCCCTGGTTAAAAGAATCCAGAAATACTGTCTTCTATAAAATTAGGTGGTAGAGAGACCACATAAGCAAGCAAGGATCTAGTTCATAAATAAGCAAGCAAATTCTGCACCAATGCTAAACACATTTGTGTTTATTTCTTATTGTATCACTAGCCTACAGCTTGCTTAAGTGATCACCTGCCAAAACCTCTCTTCTCTCAAGTAATAAATAATTTCTGAGAGTGGTTATATTATACTACTTTAAATCTCAAACATCTTTCAGAGTAACCTATAGATCTAAACTATAATTTAGAAAGGTTAATCTGACAGCTCTATATAAAATAGCTTAGGTAATAAAACTATTTTAAAATAGCTATATATTCAGTTTTTATTAAAATGTCCAGCTAGAAATAATCAGTTTGAGTTCTGGAGAAATGGCATTTGCAGCAAAGGAAGGAGGAATTCAGGAAGATGTATCCACTGATAAAAGGTTTAATCTTCCTGAAGAGCAGTGAATGGATCTAGGGTGGCTAATGTTGAAGACCCAGCACACGACAATTAGCTGGTAAGAGGTGGGAAATGGAGAACACAGAAGCTTTGTTTCGTCAATCAGGAAAAGTCTATGTGTGAGATGCCATTGATTCATTTATTTTAAAAATATTTATTCAGGGTCTTCTATATGTTAAGGTCAGGTAAAAATAATAAAAACCTGTAAACACATCATTGAAGATAATGGCTTTGAAAACACTGAGTTTGGAAATTTGGAAGTTACTAATAACTTTTAAAATCATTTTAATACTATTGTTGGACACAAGCAAGACTGTAAACCACAGCTTCCTTATTAGTCAAGGATAGTCATTAGTCATTAGTATATTCCTTATATAGTCATAGATAGAAAGTTAAAGCCAGTGACACTGGAGAATAGAAAATAAGGATCAGTCCACACAGGCATATCCAGACAAAGGGATTAAAGTAAGCCTCATGAGAAACAGGAATTCAGATCTGGACTTCTTAAATGATGACAGAAACTGTGACCCAGGACCAAGCAAGTAAATGGGTTTCTAAAATAGTTCACCAAGACAGATTTGCAAGTACCAAAGAATATTGATTTTTCTCCCTTCTGAAAATGAGAAGAGTATGAGCCAACACTATATGTGGCTAAAGTATTCAATGAAATGGTATCATGGCTGTTATAAGTTCTAGTCATTTTTCCTTTGTGGGTCCCTTCCTCAGTAAAATACACATATGCATGTTAGCACATACATTTTGATTGTACTGGTATAAAGATGAATATAAGCCAGACTAGATTCATTGTTATATATTCAATATTATTATATTCATTTTATTTTGATTTTAAAAGACATTGAAATAAAAATATTTCCCTGGACCCTAGCATATGGTAGGCTCTAGGCACTATTTCACCTGTGCCTTGCAGATAACTTAGTGTTGATGGGTAGGCTGTTTGTTATGTAATACATAACTCTGAGTTTCCTAACAGAAGACCCATGCCAAGAATCTGCAACATAGATGCCTGGAAAGAGTCAAATGCAGTATCATACAAGGAGATGGGATATAATGAAGAAAAATAATCTTACATAACATGAACTTTCAAATAAAAATTACCTCTTTTAACAGAAAATGTAAAAAACTAAGGATATTCAATAGATAGAAACATATTTCCCAGAGGACCATGAATATAGTTGTCAAGGATGTGTAAAAATATAACCATTGCAACCATGCAATGAATAAAGGGATAAACAACGTGGTGAATAATAACAGGTGTCCCCAGTGAGTTGCACTTTAGTGTACAGGTGAAATCTGTGACTTGCTTCTAATCAACAGATAATGGGATCTCACTCCCAAGACTGGTTTGTTAAGTAAGACTTCTAGCCACTGGGGAGAGAGAGAGAGAAACTGAGGTATTTTCCTGCTGGCCTAGAAGAAGTGAGCTTCCATGATGTAAAAAGGTCTGTGGGAGGAACACATGGCAGGGAACCATGGGCAGCTTCCAGAACCAGGTGGAGCGCTCAAGTCACAGTCAGTAAGAAGAATCCTGGGATCTCAGTTATAGAATCACAAGGAAATAAACCCTGACAACAACCAAAATGAACATGGAATCATATTCTTGCCCAGTAAGTTATCAGAAGAAAATGCAGCCTGGCCCATACCTTGACCATAGCCTTTTAAGACCTGGATAAAGCTAAGCCATGCCAGAACTCCTGTTCACCGAAGCTGTGACAATAAGTGTGTGTGTGTGTGTGTGTGTGTGTGTTTTAAGCCAGTAGGCTTTGGGTAATTCATTACATAGCAACAGAAAATACGTGAATAAGAAATGATAGGTCTGAAAAAGTGATTTGGGAAATGAGAATATTCAGATGTTCAAATAAAAATTCACTCATGCACAGCTGACAAACAGAATAAATACTAGGCACAACACAGCTGAAAAAAAAAGATGTGGTGAAGTGGAGAATAAACATAAATAGTCTGAAATGAAGCACAAAGGGAAATAACTGTGGGTAGGATGAGTAGCTCCACCACATAGTTAAAAGAAGTTATTGAGGGAGGGAATATTGATAACAGAGAGTAAAGGAATATTTGGAGACTTTTAAAGATGATGGAATATTATGATTAAATATTTTCTAGCACTAAATAATGTTTTAAGTCCTCATACTAGAAGCATTACCAGATTACATTAGGAGAGCTAAGTAAATTTTAGAAAAATCATCACTTAGCCATTATATACTGAAGTTGTAGAACATCATATATAAAGACAAATATAAAAATCAAAGTGAAAAGACTGATCTGTAAAAGCAGAACAATCAAATTATAGACAGATTTTATGAGCAGGAATGAATCAGTAAACACTGGAGTCAGCTTCAGAGTGAAGTGGAAAATAACAGTAAATTGGAATTCAGTTACTTTTTACTGTTGTTCAAGTGAAAGGGTACACTGTCAACATTTTGGGAAAACGATGCAAAAATGCACTACCCAGAGACCCTCAATGAATGGATTACTAAAGATTACCACCCATTACTATGAAAAAGTAATACAGCAGAAAAATTAATCCAAAATTAAAACAAGGAGAAGGGAAGCTATGGTAAACAAAGAAATTCATATAGCAAATTAGAAGGTATGAATAATATTTATTATAAACATAAAATAAATAAATAAAAAATAATAATGTAAATTTCCCATTCAAAGCAAACTGAAATTAAACGTATATACATAAATAACATAGAAAAGGAAAAGAGAAGTTCAAAGAGAAATAATTCCACTCTGATTTTTTTCCTTATTCTACAAGAGGCCAAATATTCTAATTAATTTTAATTAGAAATTAACATATTTATGATAAAATATTAAATGTGCTATTAGAAAAACTAAATTATATATTTTATAAACCAATAAAGAAAATAATCTATGTGAAAAAGACTTTATCAATTCTATAAAATTAAGAAATTGAAAAAAGTAACAAAAACATGGCAAATAAAAAGCACAATTTAAGGTGATAATAACTGCAATATATTCCTATACTCACTGTAATCACATGTTAATCTCATCTATTAAAAATGAGAGCTCCTCTTGTAACTATGTACTGCCCTAAGTAATAAAACTAAGCACAACTTCACACAGAATAAGTGGAAATTAATTGATGGAGAAAGATACACCTGAAAAAGTAATCTCTCTCCCAAGAAAATTCTTGTGCCTCAATATTTATAATAAACAAAGAACTTAAGATAAAAATATTAAGTAGAAAAATAGATACTAAATAAAAATGACATAATTTAAATGCTATCATATGCCTATGAACTGTATCAATAGATTTAGGAAAATAATGTGCAATACTACTCTTGAGTTTCAACTCTACTTGACGATGGGGATGTAGAATCTAGAAAGCATTTCTTGCATTTTACAGCATTGAGAAGTAAATATATGTTTTACAATATATTTATTTAATACCAATATTTAAACATTGACCAATATCAAGTTTTCATATACTATGACAATTTAGGAAGAACAAAATTGAATCAGTTTACTTAATTAAGGTTAATAATTCCCAAATTTAAGGCTGAATATTTATTATTCAATACCATTCCCACCATATCCTTAATTGAAATGATTAACTGCATTATCAACTCCTTTAAAGGCAAAGGTAGTAGTAGTGTTTTGGTGTGCGGTAATCCCATCATACATTAGACTAAACTTTTCAGGGACAATTTAGGGCATTAACAAACAAAATGTCAATATGTGAATAAAGTCCATGAGATAGAATTTGAGACAAAAATTTAAACATTCTAGTGGTAACAAAATGTACTAATTATTACATAAACTTAAAGAATGCCTTAAGATTTTTACCCACACATATATGGTCAATTAATATATGTTCAGAATATACAATGGAGAAAGGATAATCTCTTCAATAAATGACATTGAGAAAACTGGATAGCTATATGCAGAAGAATGAAACCAAACCACTATTTTACACTATACAGAAAAATTAACTCGAAATAAAGACTTGAATATTAGACCTGAAAACATAAAATTCCTAGATGAAAACATAGATGGTAAGTTTTTTGACATAGGTTTTGGCAATCACTTTTTGAATCTGAGATCAAAAGCAAAGGAACAAAAGAAAAATAAACAAGCAGTACTACCTCATGTTAAGAAGCTTCTGTATCACAAAGAAAACCATCAATAAAATGAAAAAGCAACCTGCTGAATGGGAAAAATATTTGCAAATCATCTATCTGGTAAGGAGTTAATATACCAAATATAGAAAAAAACTCATACAACCCAACAGTAAAAACAACAACAGCAACAACAACAACAATTTGATTAAAAATAGGCAGAAGATCTAAATAGACATTTTTTCCAAAAAAGACATACAGATGACCAACAGTTACATGAAAAGATGCTTAACATCACTAAACCTCAGGGAAATGCAAATCAAAACCAAAATGAGATATGACCTCATACCTACTAGAATTGCAGTTATCAAAAGGACAAGAAATAATAAGTGTTGACAAGGATATGGAGAAAAGAAAATCATTTGTGCACAGTTAGGGGGAATGCAAATTGGTATAGCCACTATAGAAAACAGTATGAATATTTCTCAAAAAATTAAAAGTAGAACTACCATAGAATGATCCAGCAATTCCACTCCTGGACATTTTCCAAAGAAAATGAAAACACTAACTTAAAAAGATCTATGCACCCCATGTTCATTGCAGCATTATTTACAACAGCCAAGACATGGAAACAACCGAAGTGTCCACTGATGGATGAATGGTTAAAAACATTTTGGCATTTATACAATGAAACATTATTCAGCCATAAAAAAAGAATGAAATCATGCCATTTGCAACAACTTGGATATACTTACTTTGAAGGCATTATACTAACAAATAAGTCAGGCCGAGAAAGACAAGTACTGTATGCTCTCACTTACATGAGGAATCTGAAAAAAATACAAACTCAGAAAGAGCAAGCTCACAGACACAAAAAATAACCTGGTTATTGCCAGAAGCTGGGGTGTGGGTGATGGGAGAAATGGGTGAAGGGGGTCAAAAGGTACAAACTTTCAATTATAAAGTAAATAAGCTACAGGGATGTAATATACAGCATGGTGACTACAGTTAATAATTCTGTATTACATATTTGAAAGTTGTTAAGAAAGCAAATCTTAAAAGCTCTCATCACAAGAGAAAAATTTTTGTAACTATGTAAAGTGGCAAATGTTAACTAGATTTATTGTGCTGATCATTTCACAGTTTATACAAATACTGAACCATGATGTTGTATACCTGAAACTAATATAATGTTATATGTCAATTATACCTCAATAAAAATGAGATTATAAACATGAACAAAAATATGTTTACTCTGAAATCTAGTTGAAGAAATTAAAGGTCAGAAATTATTGCCTATGGTCATGGGGGCAGACATTGAGAGAACTGAGATTCTAATCCAGGTACACTTGATTTCAAAGCCTAAATTGTTTTCAAGGATACCTGATACTTCTCTGAAGAAACTGATAATGGATATAATACAACATACAATCTAGTAGCTATATTTAAAAGAAGACAAGTGGGATTTAATCATCAGGTCTTATGAACTGTGTTAGCCTGATGAAAAATTAACATTATCTTTTCCAAAGTTTCTTGGAAATAAATGCTTTCTAAAATGAGGGAATAAGATGAGAGATAATAAATTAGTTAATAATAAAGATTTTAAAAATTGATTGAAGTTTATTTTGGTTCCTATTATTAATTTACTAACTGTCCCACATTAAAGAAGAGAGAAAAAATAAGCACAAGAGAAAACCTTGCAGAGATATCAGCTGGAGAGCTGACTGATGGATTGGATGAGTACATAGATTACTTTTATTTCAAGTTCCTACACTTACCAGTGAGAACCAGACTGGTCCTTCTTAAGATTCCTAATTTCTAAATTCTTAATTATTCATAGTTGCACTAGTATGCGGTATTTTATAGGCAAATAATATTTGTTAAAGTGTTGAGTGTGGCAGTATGTGTGTTTCTATATATACTCCTTTACATTTCAACAGAAAGTGTAATACATCTACTGAGCATGAATAATTCACAGGAGGACTATATATCTATTTTCTTTGTATTTGTCCAACAATTTACTTCCTTTTGGTAACACTAATAAGTCAACATGGAGAGGTCCTGGCATCTTTGCTGCTCCTCTGAGAAAGGAAACCTTTCTAACTTTAAAGGACAATGTATTCATCTAGAATTCTTTTCATTTATTATTTAAATGCTCCCTAGAACAATCCACATATCCTTGTATTTGATAAAATATCAGGTTAAGAATAGCTGGGGAGTAATTTTTTACTTCAATTTGAAAATAATTGCTGGAAGACAGTGCAGCAGTAGAAGTTTAAATGATACATCTAAATTACTGTCCTTTAGAGAACTGCAGGAGGAATTTAAATTACAAACCAGACAACAACCTAAATATTGTCAGCTAAGCAGAAGTCTCCCTCAGTTCATCTAAGTTCCTGCTGAGGAGTCTCTTGTTATGTGTCTCATACTAGTTTTCCAATGACAAACTTTAGATTTTGTTACACATTTTTCCTATAACTGCATTACTCTATAGGACTGTTAAAATAATTAAAAGGACAAATAAAGGATATTGTATGAAACAAAAAAGAAGGTAGTTGAGTTTTTAAAAGAAAAATTCATGGTAATGCAGGAATTGGGTATGCTTGCAGGCAGAAAAACATGGAATTACATTTGTTAAATATTGCAGATTATAAAGAGTATCGTTTACATATAAGGCATTTATAGGGGAGTAGCGTTAACAGTTAAGAGAAGAAAGTAAACGATGAGATTGCCTCTGGCCCTATCTCCTATCATAACTCCTCTGTGGGATTTTTTTTTCCTCCAGATTTTTCTGTTTGTTTGTTTATGTAAGATAAAACAACATAACAAGCAGCATATAGAAAGGAATACAAACGTGAAGTGGAGGCTGCTTCAACAGACTGACAGAAAACAGGCACTGATAAAAGTGCAAACACTACCGTTCCTAAACACAGTCTATAATTCATCTGTACACAAAGCTGTTAAACACATATACCCCAGCAATAGTCATTAGCAGAAATGGTGCCTTATTACCTTTTTGTAATTTTTATGATATTTGTAATGCAAGTATCAGTGTACGTCTATCCCAGCTAAGAACTGTCCTTTAAGACTCAGACTAGGGTATTTATCTCAGGTTGTTTTCCTCTGATTAGCTTCATGACAATAAACACATATCCACATGTTCCATAGTCTGACCATAAATGCAGATGTGAGTGAAGCAGGTTCTAGCCAAAGGGCAAGCATTGGAATCAACATAAGTCAGCTGCAGGATAATAAACCAGGGTAAATGCTCACTGCAGATCCCTTACTGTTGGGGAGAGACAACATCTCAGGCAGCAAGCTTAGCAATTAACAAGACCAGAGAGTATCCAGTTGCTGTCAAGAGCCTCAAGAATTTTCCTTCTTAGAAGGCTTGATGCATGTAATGGTCAATACCAGAAGTAATTAGGTGATTTACTCTCTACTTCACAATAAGTAATCATGCTTAGTCAAAACTATAAACCAAATCTTATATTATCCTAGCGAATTTACATTTTCCTGATTTTTAAGGACTTTTTTTAGAGCAGTTTTAAGTTCATGGTAAAACTGAAAGGAAAGTACAGAGATTTGAACTTATACTGACACATCATTATCACCTAGTCACAGTTCACATTAAGTTTCACCCTTGGTGCTACACCTTCTATGAGTTTGAACAAATGTATAGCATGTATCCACCATTATGGGATCATACAGAATGTTTCCACTGTCCTAAAAATCTTCTATGCTCCAGCTATTCATCCTTCCCTCCCTCTAATCCCTGGCAACCAATGATCTTTTTTATTGTCTACATAGTTTTGCCTTTTACAGAATGTCAAATAGCAAGAATCATATAGTACAGATTATTTTCATGGAAAAAGAAAAAATATTTCCTATACTTTGTCTTCATAATCCTATTCCTTTGCATCCATCCTTATAGCTAACCACTATCATTAATTTGGATGTATAAGGCTATTTGATACATATGTATATGAATATATAATATTTTAATTTTTAATTAAAATTCCAAAAATGATATTTCCTGAAACTTATTTTTCATGGGAAGTATTACCATTGAAAATTATCCATAAAAAGTGAATATCTAAACTTTTAACCAGTCCCATATTAACAAATGCTTATTTCTTTCAAAGTTCTATGATTAACAAAACACTGAAATGATATCATTATATGTTTCCTTATTTAAATCCATCGGATGTCTCTAGTTTATATTTTTAATTTGAATCAGTATGAAGAGATTTGCACAGTTACAAAACAGCACTCCAAGGTGGTAAGGTGGTTTTACAAAAAACGTAACCTCCCACAAGCAATTGTTAGAGTTCTTATTTTCAAAAAGTTTTTATTCCCTATATAGATTTTCCACTTTTTTCTTTTGTTTAGTTGTTGATTGAATTCTAGTTCCTGACATTTTATTAGATTTTTTAAATTGAAGATATTAATCTTTTGCCTGATATGTGGGCATATTACTCAAAATGTTGTTTATTTTTATCTCTCTTTATTTTTGATCACTCTTGTCTTGCTATATGAATGCCTATTTTATTTGCTGTTTCCTAAAATCACCTTCTGATATTTTTGATCCTTATTTTATGCCATTTCAATATTGTTATTACTGGCTTTTATTTACAAAAGGTTAATACACTTATTATTTTATAGCCTGTGATTTAAAAACTGAGCTCATGTTAAATATTATTCTTCTTTAAATTAATGGATTCAAAATTATAATAATTCCTTTAAATTCCTCTTACATTGTAATACACAAGTTTTTATATTATAAAAAGTCTCCCTTTCATTCATTGCTAAACATTTCAATGTCTAATGTAATTTTGTTAATCCATTATGTATTTAGAGTTTAATACTTAACTTTCTTATTATACTGCATTTTCAGTCAGAGAATATGTCTTTCAGACATTGTGTCTTATTTTTCACTTTATTTTGTTGATTCCATTGATGCTCACTGTGTAATTTTTTTTGGATAAAATGTTCTAAAATATATTTTAAATTAACTGTATTTATTATAGTATTTAAATATTCTGAATCCTTAGAAAAGCTGATAGCTTTGTCTATCAGCTTCTAGTTAAGTCCTTTTATAATCTATCACAATCTTTTTCAGGTTCTTTCAGTTTGTGGAATTTGGTTTACATATTTCATGTATTTTTTTTTAAGTTAATACAAGTTTGTAACAGCTATATTGTTTTTATGGGACATCTTATTTTGTGGTACTACTCTGCAACCCTAAAAATTCCTTTCAACTTAAGTACTATGAGTCTATGTTTATGGGATTGTTAGGCAACTTTCTGGACATGATCCAAGTTCATTCTTGCCAGTTAATTCAGTAATTGTCCAATTTGTACTAATTTGCAAATGGCCCATTAGTTGAATAAACATTTCTTTAAACTTATTTTATCTAACAAGTTGGTTTTAATTAACTAGTTTTTGGCCCATTCTTTAATTAGCTTGTTTTCTTATTGTTAAGTTTTATGAGTTTTCTATATTTTGGATAACATTTCTTTATCAGATTAATCTTTTGCAAATATTTTCTCCCAGTTTGTGGCTTATCTTCTCATTCTCTTAATTTTCTTCAGACAGTTCTTGCCAGCCCAATAGTTGTTTTGGTGAATGGACTGATTCCTGGAGCTCCTATTCTGCTGTCTTCCATCATGTTATTTTCCACACTATTTTATTTTTCCTCTGCTAATGGATAACTCATTCTCTTAATGGCCTATACCATTCTCATTGTTCCAATTGTTGTATTAATTATTTTTTATAGTATGAAATTTGAAAGGGAAAAGAAATACTTTGTTATTTGTTCAGTATACAATTACCTTACAGAAGAATTTGCTATATTAACTGTAAACTACTCTCTGCAGCTACCTTTACTTTATTTTATCACTGTTTGCATTGCCTATTAAAACCTGTGGAAGAAAAAAGAAATTATACATTTTCATGGCCAGGGAACAACTCAGTCTTAGTGGAAAGAAAAATGTATTGAAGCCAATTGAAGCCAAAAGAAACAGGACACTTTTTGTTTTCAGAACTACTCCTGGTCTTACACAGGTCTCAGATAATTTATACTTCTTCAAGTCCTGAACAAACCCTCCAGCTACTCCTGGATTTTTGCTTCCAATTTCAAAGCTTGCTCCCAAGTGAAGCAAAGAGAATTAGACTTAAAATATTCCCACTGGGAGGACTGGCTTCTGTTTTCTTCCTTAAAACTTTTCTTCCCAATCATATGGGTTATTATGAACAGCATATTTGATTGTATCTATGCTCTTAGTATCACAGAATGCTAATAACAGAAAATATTTTAGATTTACAAGGTCAATTGTTTTTAAACTTTATTAAATCAATGGAATTTTTCACACCGAACTTACAAGCATATGTTTATGTGTAAGTTTACGTGTGTGTGAGAAAGTGTGTGTGTGTAAAAATAGGGTTCTTTAAATAACAAAAGACCCCCACCCACATAATCTCCTTACCCACTTAGCCCCTTCAGGCAATCCTTAAAACACCTCTGAGTAATCATCTGACTAGTCTAGACATAATTGAAACTACTTACATAATTTTATCTGAGACAGTATTAGAAACTAACATACAAAAAGTGGTAAGTGATTTATTCAAGATATCCACTGCATTAAGAAATGAACAGTGCATATATTCTATACATATTGACCACTCTGGTTTTGTTCTTATTTTCATAGTTCTTGATTCACTGAAATCTACATTGGGACACAAAGCTCAGTAATTTGAAATGATGGGAGAAATGTTGAATTTATGATTTCATGTATATATAAAATAGGTGATCAAAATATTAGCTTCAGTCAAGGTTTTGCAGACTGAAAAAACAGAATTCAAGCTAATGTAAGGAAGGAAAGCATATGCTGAAATATCTTGTAATAATTCAAGTACAGTATGATCTCATAAATGGCAGACACTAGAAAATCATCAGAAATCCAGAACCCAGGCTATTGTTTCCTCATGCATTTTATTTTTGCTGCTATTCTGTGACTCTGTTTAATTATTTTCTCCTATCATCCATGATTTAATTCTCCATGCACACAGAAACAACAGAAGGATGCCACAGGGTCTAGTAGCAGCCTCACTAGATTTTATCCTTTGCATCCTTTGCTCCTGCAATTTCTCCCAAATGAATTTCAAACTTCCAAAAGAATGTGATTGGCTCAGATGAAGTGAATTCCCGTGGCCCAATTAATTGCAGCTAATGAGTTTGCTATAAGGTTGAGTAAAGTAGTTTACTGAAAATTCATAGTTTACATCTGGTAAAAAGTAAGCATTGGGGAAAGGCAATGAATAGGCAGAGCACAGAGGATTTTAGAGCACTGAAAATACTCTGTATGAAAGTATAATGAGGTATATATGTCATTATACATTTGTCAAAATTTATAGCATATACAACACCAAGAGTGAAATGTAAGGTAAACTATGGACTTTGAGTGATTATGATGTGACAATGTAGGTTCATCCCTGTTAAAAAAATGTACCATTCTGGTGAGTGATTTTGATAACTGAAGACGCTATGTATGCGTACAGGCAGGGATTATAGGGGAAATCTCTGCACCTTCCTCTCAAATTTGTTATAAGCATAAAGCTGCTCTAAGAGAATCTTTTAAAATATAATTTAAAATAGAGTAAACAATAAATCTTCATTATTATCTTAATTGTCACCATTATATGCACACTGATGGTGAAGGATAATCTTCTAACTCTAATTTACGTGTTTATTCTAAGGTAATATGCAAACACAGCATTGTAAATGGTCTGAGAAATAGGAAAATCTAAAATGTAATACTCTGATGCACTACTCCAAAAACTGAACCTTGTAAAGCATGTTCAGAAAAAAATAACAATAGTGATCAAATATAGATGATTTCAATTTATTGAATTGATACCAGTTACAGCTAGAATAGTATGTAACCAATAATATATATAATCCCTAAGAATAGGAGTTTGGTCTCTACTTTTTTTCTTACTGTCTTATTTTTGAATTCTGACTCATTACAGTCTTTGGAAAAGCTTCAGCAAAAGCGTTTTTACTTAACCTAACATAAGATGTCATATCCTAAGTGTTATAGGCAATGTGTTATTTAAAAGTGGAAGGACTGCTAATTATTGGGGATGCTCACATGGCTGAGACTGAATCTGAGAGTCAATGCTGCTGCTCAACAAAGCACTGAGACATTTTGAACACTTTTGAAGGATAAAATTGGAGGACTCAGAGCATTTGCAGCCTAAGGCTATGGCATGAAGAAGCCACAACATTGCCTAGAAACCACAAAACTTTTTTTAAGTAACATTGTGGGAGTAGAGGAAAAAATGCTTAGAAGTGTTTGATTTTTTAATATTTCTGAGTACACAAAGGATAAAAAGTTTTGAAATGCAGCATTACCATATCTGAATCAGTTTAGTGTCTGTATTACAAAAATCTCTTTGGGTTTGCATGAGAGAGACCGTAGTGGAAACATCAAGGAAAAAGAGCATCACTTTTTCACATTAGAACATTCTGAGACTTAACAACTGAATAAGTTTCTTCAGTTTTAATTCAGAGACACATAGATACAGGGACAAACTTACCTAATGCCTTGCTTTCAAATTTAATGGCATATTTAATAAAATCACATCCAGTTAAACAGGCTATGAAGTTTTGCTCCCTTGAATTGCATTAGTATATCTCATTAATCCATAAGGCTCAGTTAGACTTTCTTAGTATTTGTGGCCCCAGTCTTATAAACGAGTTGCTGGCACCAGAGGCTTTGTCACCCAGGAGGCTTTGTTAAAATTACTGCAGTTTAAGAGCCCTCACATTGGACTTGTTTACTGCCAATAGCTGAAATTAACCATGGTGCCTGTTAGTCCAAAAGAAACAAAAATTTCAAATTAAAGCCTCAGTACTTTTCATTTCTTATGGAACCCTTACATCAAATGTATTCACAAAGAGGTGGGTAAAGGCATTGAACAATTCAAATCGCAGTCAAGTTTTAATAGGATACTACTGCTGTCTCCTTTCTGTAAGATTTCAAAAGCAGCAACAAAGACAACATTAAATCCTAGCCTTCCTTGTGTTAACATTCAATCTAGTGTGCAATTTTGATCTTCAAGAGGTAGATGAAGTATTTTTTTAACTGAGAAATAATGCTAGCACTTGAGTGAGAAATGTATTATGCAAGTTTGATAAGGGGGTGGAGTAGATCTAGCTCCCCAATTTACTACAAAAAAAAAAAAAAAAAAAAAAAAGACGTGGGTCCAAGAGGCCAATTTTATTTTCCTGGAGAAAGACACGCCAAAGTATCTCAAGCAGATTTTTGTACCATTAACTAAATCTTTACTATCTGTTAGAAAAGATGCAGTATGTTTTACCTGCCTTATCTCTGTTAACACTAATTCAAAATTGTGGGGTAAGTAATACTACCTCCATTTTATAGATGAGAAAAACTGAAGTGTAGAGAAGTAAGTTGTTCAAAGTCACAGAGCCAGTTGACGGTAAAGCTGTGACTTCAACCCAACTCTACTGGACTCTATACCCTCAGATCATGTTTTCTTTTCTTTTTTTTTTTTAAGTTAAACTATTTTATATCAAATTCTTCTATCAAAATAACCATGTTCTGAAAATTCAATGAATTTAGTATATTTTAAAACATTCTCATATCCTAAAAAGAAAAATGGTGCCCACCCCTCTTCCAAGGTAGCTATTACTCTATTTTCTAATTCTGCAGATGTGTTTTTCTGGTCAGTTCATACAAATGAAATCATACAAAATGTATTGTTTTATGTCTGACTTCTTTCACAAAGCATAGTGTCCTAAGAATTTTTAAAGTTTATTGTATTATTATGTGTTTAAATATTCTCAAAAAGTGTTATTCAAGAAAATGTTGAGTTCAAAAAACAGTAGAGCTACAGTCCCCTGTATATGCAGCTTAATCTGGGAATTTAAAATAATGTGTAGCATTAAAATTTAAAGATAATGTTTATTTTTCTCTAATTACATGCTTACATGTGCTCATATTTAGTTGGAAATGTACTTGATTGAAGTTTACTAAAGAATAATGAACTCTAAGAAAATGAGAATTAACAGAATGAGCAGAAATTAGATAAAATAATCTATAAGAAGGTCCTTTTACCATTACATATGCAAAGGTCCCTTCCCATTTTAAAATCTCTTTTATCTCTAAAGACTCTTATTATCAAGTTCTTAAACTCTAGAAAGGCATATCTGAATAATAATAGGTCTAGCAAAAATTACATTAATTTATTTGAAATGTAGGTGGATGAGACTAGAAAAAATGTAGGTGAGTGCTACTGAAATTACAGTCACGTAACCAGAATAAAGGAACAATTGTTTCAGTCAAAAATATTGGGTAATTATTCTTCATTAAAATTTATATGTAAAATCTATTGTTTATTTTTAATTCTCAACACTTCAATTACATAGAGCTTTTATTTCTGATAACTATAGTGAAAAAATAATCATTGTTAAAATACAAAAAAGAGACAGAAAAAAATTACTGACAAATAAGTATAAATACAATCCAATGGTAAATAAAATATAAAAGATAAGAAAATCAAGAAAAATACCTCCATCAAACCCAGAAAGAAATACAAGTAGAAATGAAGCTTAGGGATATTGGCCCAAGAACAAACACAGGTAGCCAACAGCTAGGTGCCCTCATGGTAAAAGGAGTAAGAAATGTTTAAAATGCCATGGAGGTTCACTGCCAAGAAACTGAGATGGGTCATCTCACCAATGAAATGAGGCTGAACAAAGCCATGACTACTGTGTGGGAACATGGGTTTTATAAGGCTAAAATTTAGGAAGGCTACAATGACACAGACCCAGCCTTGAAACCAGGACCTCAAATCTTATTCAGGTGCCCTGAACCTTTAGGCATTCTGTGGTAGTGAGTAGATTCAACTCTAAAACAACGTGGTGGGAAGAATAAATCTTACTTATTCTGCAGGGGGTCATGAGCATTAAATGAGATAAAATAGTTTTGAATTGGCACAAAGGAGGTTTTCAACACAACTGTGATTATTGTCAGGATCTCAGCTGAGCTGGAAAAGCTGTGCTGCTACATATCAGAGCAGCAAACTAAAGAGACAAGCCAAAAAAATCAGAGTTAACTGCAATGGTATAAGCATGAGGCTAAAACAAAAGGAAGTGACGACTCAATCTGTGCCATTTTCCCCCCGTGGAACTTTGCTCCTGTCATATCAGGAGAATCAGCGTAGAAGTGGAAGTTGGAACATTTCACATATTCCACATGCAGTTTCCCTTATTTCATTTTTTTCTGGTTTTACATTATTTACAAGTAAAATTGTATACATGTGCTAACTTGATACACCAAGTATACATTGTGAAATGATTACCACAAGTAAGTTAACATATCCATTACTACACATAGCTCCTGTTTTGTTTTTGGTGAGCATGCTTTAAGATCTGCTTTCTTGGCAAATTTCAAGTGCACAATCCAGTATTATTAACTACCATCATCTTGCTGTATACACTGACATTTTTGACTAGGGTTTGTCTATGCCATAATTTAGTAGTTATAATTCTGATTCACCAGGAATTCTACTATTATTTATTTAACACCTCAAAACATTTCAGCAAAAATTATGTGGTTTACTGTTTTGCTTTGTTTTGTTTTGCAGTTCCCTGTGTAGCAAAACTGAAATGATACAGCTGAGATCAACTCTACAGCCATCTTCCTCTATACACATTCTAACACATAGAAAAGTTCCCTCCTATGTGGCAATAGTCTGTTTGATACATACTAGCTTTTTGTAAAATTGCCAAGTCTCTTTCCTCTTTTTCACAGGATATTGTAACTGTGACCTAAGCAGAGAACGGGAGAAGAACATGCAGAATAATGTAACAGCACTGGATGCCAGAGCAAAGTCATTCCCTGGAGAGATTCAGGAAGAGCACCAAAACTAGCAAACCGAAGGCACTCATTCACTCATTTATGCATCTGGGACTGTTTATTAGGTGTATACTGTGCATCATTTCGAGAGTTAGAAAACTGTGAAGAGTGACTAAGCCTGTGCTTATTCCAGATGCTCCTCAAAATATTTCATGCAATACAGTTTCTCTAATTGTTTTCCTCTAGTCTTCAGGAATGCAGTATTATTATTCTGTATAATTAACTTGTAAAGAAAAAAATGTTCTATTTTATTTTCAAAATTAGGGAGAAGAGAGTATTATGAGAGGTGCCATGCCTAGATAAACTCTGAGCTTGTGTTTTGGTATAAACAAGGACCATTAAAAGAAAAAATGGCTTGCTATAGAACACTGAGTGCTGGCAATTCTGTAAAACAGGGCTTTTTTTTGTTTCCTTAAGGCATCTTATAAGATTCTGGATGCTATTTATGTAAACTGTTTCATAGGGAGAAACATGTACATTGTTTATTTAAAAGATGTTTGTCTTTTAAGATCTTCCTTGTATGTCTGTAGAGAAAAATGTGTTCAGTCAATATAGTGTTTTATAATTTTCTCTACAGAGAAGATGTTAAAGAAGGCAAAACTCAAATTAACAAGCCCCAAACAAAGAACCCCCCACCAAAAAAAAAACCCTAAAGAATTTATGCAGATTTTTAATAACTCACTTTAAGTTTGAGGAGCCTGAGTTCTGGCTAAAAATCTGTGTGAGGTTTTTCAGGCCTGACCATAGATGATCACAAAGGATTTATCTGACAGGCTTCATGGAGGAAAACTGCACATCCCCACACCAGATCCAGTACACAGCCAGGGCATCAGAGTCTCAAGGAGAGTTGCATGCAGTCAAGGATTCAGGGCCCTCTGTGTATTTGTATATACAGTAGTCCCTTACAGTACGCCCACAGCGGGTTCTGCCTCTGTGGATACAGAGGACCAACTGTCCACATATTTGCATTCCTAGCCCAAGTATTTTCATTCCTATGTCTTTTCATCTGGAGTCTTCATAGGCATATTTATGAGGTGGAGGGAAAATGTTGAAGAGACTCTTCCCTCTCCTCTCTGATTCAATCCTTTTCATCTCCTAGCCTTTCCTGGCTCCCTACCCTAGCGCTAGGGTCCATAAAACTACAAGTTCCTTGGACAGTGATGTGCTAATGCACCTGCCCCTCACCTAGTGCACCTGCTATGTTCTTGGGCTGTGGATAATGGATCGGGGCGAGTAGGTACAATCTCTGGTTTTAACATCTTGTTTATACTATCTAGTAAGCTATTAAATGTTTGATTATTACTTTCATTTTTGGTTTGCTGCTTTGATAGCTACATGAACACCTGAGAATTTAGCTCTCTCCAGCTCAGCTGAGCTCCTGATAGAGTTATGTTTTCTTCAGAGGTTTTAAAAAGTCCTTCTAACTATGTCAGTCAGTCAGGTAAATTTCCTTTCTTCACCAGGCAGATATTTAATGGATACACCCTGAGGCCTGAGCCTCGCTAAGAGCTGGATCACAAAACAGAAGAGGCCAATGTTCCTACTCTTGGGAAAGTGGAGAAAAAAATTTGCAAAGAGGAGATGATTATAAACCCTGGACACTTTTCCAAGAACATATAACAAAGAAGAAAATTCAGAAGTACAGTAAAGGCACCACAGTTCTACTCCAAAACTGGGATATGGGTACTTTACCCATGTAATGTTTTACTCCTACATGAAATAGATGCTGGCATACATGGGTTAAAAAAGGGAAATGCAGACTTCTCCCAACCGTTTGCACAAATGCAGATCATACTGTCTCCATGGACTGCCAGAACTGTGACCTGAAATTCCTCCTTAAAGATACTCATTTGTTCCATGAATACAGACATTTCTCACTGGGTTATTTCAGTGAGGTTGGTCTTACTAAAAAAATATGTGACTGGCCTTCATTTTATTTAACATGCAGACATGTTTAATTAAATGAATCTTAGTTAAGATAAAGAATTAAAATTATCTTCTGGTGAGAAGAGGGTATCTGGACAGAAGGCTAACTGACGTAGAAGGCTGGTTTAGATGGAGCCGTCTTGGAAGGAGAAGGGCGAGGGAGCCAGCATGTGGCCACCAGTATCTGGAGGATATACAACTCAGCCGTAAAAAAGAATAAAATAATGCCATTTGCGGCAACATGAATGGACCTAGAGATCGTCATTCTAAGTGAAGTAAGCCAGAAATAGAAAGAAAAATACCATATGATATCACTCATATGTGGAATCTAAAAAAAAAAAAAGGACACTATGAATTCATCTACAAAACAGAAACAGACTCTCAGACTTAGTAAACAATCTTATGGTTACCAGGGAAAGGGTGTGGCAGGGGATAAATTTGGGAGTTTGATATTTGCAGGTGTTGGCCACTATGTATAAAAATAGATTTTAAAAAAGTTTCTTTTGTATAGCACAGGGAACTATGCTCAATGTCTTGCAATAACCTTTAATGGAAAAAATATGAAAATGAATATATGTATGTATATGCAAGACTGGGACATTGTGCTGTACACCAGAGATTGATACATTGGAAAATAGTCAGGAAGCAACAGGAAAAGCATGGGAGGCATATATGGGGACGAGAGAGGAATCAAAGGGAATTCATTACGCTGTAATTTTAATATTCTGTTTGCAGCAAATAACATGGATGCAAAATATCAGTTATATCACAGTATGCTCACAAAAGTTCAATTATTCAATGTCAAGTTTGCTCTAGTAGTTACCTACATTTATATGTGACACATGAAAAAATATATATATATACACATAAATATTTAATTATGAGTGGCCATAAGGCTTATACTGAGATCCACTCAAAATAGAAATATTACACTGATGCTTTATTTTCCTTACGTATAAGGCAAACTCTCTAATTGATGAGTCATAATCTGCTGGAATTCTCAGACTATTATGATCCAAGAAAGTTTTCTGGAGCTATGTGTTTGGATGCTTGCATTGCCAGCATTCACAACTCCTGTTACAGCTGGTGTATCCTAGCTCTCCCAGACACTCTGTCAAAATAATGAGATAGTGGAAATGCAGAGTGTACATCTCAGTGTTCAAGACCCAGTTCTGGCACTTGAGCTCTGCATGTGTCACAGAGAGAATGTATCTATAGAATGATTTTTATTTGACTGGAATCTCCCACCTGCTTACCTATCACAACTTCAGAAGTACAAGTTCACTCTAATGATATATTTTAAACTTCTACATGAAATAATACAATTTAGGATTATTCTAATGTGGGCTCTAAGTAAATGTCCACAATTTACCAAGACATAGAGGCAAATTTTTTGTCATTACTGCACTTTCAGGGAGCTATTACAAATCATAATACTAGAGGCCAAATGATTTTTACTACCTCAGATTCTCATTCTCAGGAGACACATTTCCATATAATCCAAAAATATTAATAGTTATTTTTATGTTAAAGAGCACATAACATTTCTTTTAATAAACAAAATTTTCTCTCTCTTTACTCCTTTCCCAAAAATTCTTGATAAAAAACTGCATAGTCTATAATATTTTCCTTCTTCTACAAGAATTGAAAATGTCCATCATGTTGGTGTTCCTTATTTCTGCACCTGTCCTAAACCCCTTCTATTTCTTTCATGATTTTCTTCCAACAAATTATTTCATTCTCATATCTTTATGACCTACAGAAGTACTTACCTACAAACCCCAAATATTCTCCAGTAGGTCTTTCAAAACTGGTTAAAGTCTCCCCAAATTTCTTGAGTCAGGAATCTATCTACTCTTGGTCTACATTTGCTCACTACTCTCAAAACTTTCTCTTTAAATTATGGATTATTTTCCTAGTACTTTGACTGCTTTCTTGATAGAGACCCTGTAACATCCAACATTTTAAAAGATTTTTCACACTTTTTAGCATGATATTGAATAACACTGCAGCACATCCCAGTCTTTTGAAAATTATATTTATTTTGCCCTTCTATTCTTCTGTACACTATATTGACATGCCAGTCTTTTAGGTAGATTCCTCTTTATTTACTGTTAAAGGATTAGGTCATTGTGCTGTCACTACAGCTCTGACAACTGAAATGAGTCAGCTTATGTACATGGTGTGCTATGCATCATGCTTTAGTAAAAAAAAAAAAATCTAATCATGGGCCATTTATGCTACTCCCAAGTCTTTCCAGATGACTTTCATTCATCTACTCTAATCACTGCAACAGGTTTTGCCTCCCTATTTCTTCCATGCTCTGGTACTCTGGCTCACCAGCTACATTTTAAGCCAAATTGTGTATATGATTTTCTTTAGGTTACCAACTTGGTATTCTCACTTAACCTTTGGTTTATATTTCCTCAAGCTTTGGTTTACACCCAGATCCAGGCAAGCCAGTCTTCTTATAGAGACTTGGTTCCAAAGACCAACAAAGTAAGGCATCACCAGAAAAGTGATTTTTACCTGTCCTAAATGAAGGCCACAAAATATGTACACTTGTTTTAATATTTACTAATATGAGGCCTTAAAAGAGTTCTATAATATGTCTGATGAGTCAGTTGCTAATCTTGTTGTGGTTTGCTGCATATAATGAACTGTTTTGCTCATTGCTTTTAAGATTTTCTCTTTGTCTTTCAACCGTTTGTGCTGTCTAGTTGTGAATCTCTTGTTTATTTTCTGTAGTGTTTGTTGAATTTAGGTGTGCAGATTAATGTTTTCTTTGAATTTAGAACATTTTCAGTCATTATATCTTCTGATATTTTTCTGTATTTCTTTCTCTCTTCTAGTCTACCACAGTTCTATGAGAAACTATCTTAATTCTGTTTGTCAGATTGGATCATCTCTTTTGGCCTACTTTCAACCTTACTAATTGTTCCTTCTGCCACCTCTAATATGTTACTGAGCTCCAATAGTGAGTTTTTAATTTTAGTTATTGACCTTTTCAATTTTAAAATTTTCATTTGTTTTCTCTTAATGTAATTTTCCTATGTTACTGATAATATTAATTTCTCGAATCACTGTCATCATACTTTAAATCTTAAACATGGTTTTCTTTTAACATATTTATAATACTTTGTAATATACTAGTACTATAGTACTCATATTCTGAGAACATATTTATAATAGAAGCTTTGATTTTCTTCTAAATCCAACAGCTGGGCTCCCTCTGAATAGTTTCTCAAAACAAACAGATGTTTACTAAAAAGTGATTATTAAAAAGAGATGACTAAATGGGCATAAAGTCATCTATGTCAAGGATTGAGATATAGGAGTAGTGTGTTTGTGGAAAACTTTCTTTTTGATATCATTTCAGAAATTTTCTCAGCACATTTTGTGTAGTCTTTTTGTGTGTGTGTACCATTAAAAGAAAGAATTATTGGAAACAGAAAATAATCTCCTGTAATCTTCAACAATCTTCACAAAACTGTTCCTACGACTTCCTCTACTCTTTTGCTAATAATGCTATGTTTAAATATGACACTGATTTATATATATCCACAGTTTTCAAATACCTTAGTTTGGATCAAGCAGACATATCATTGAAGGTAAGATACAAACTGAAAAAGTATAAAATGTATGAAGTGTAGATATATGAAATCTTAATATACATCAAATAATTATGTACAAGAATTTTTAAAATTTACCTTATCTGACACCATCTCCATAATTCAGGAAGCCAACACTTTTCAACAGAGCTTCATTATATGCTGATGAGACGCTTTACATTCTATCCTTTGGTCCAATGTATACCTTCAGGCACAAAAGTTACAAAATCTATTCTTAAAATCATTTCTCCCCACCAAGGCCAAAGCTTTTATATGTACCTTACTTAGTTCATCTATTCTTTATGATAAGTACTTTTCTATGAATTTATTCATCAATTAGTTTCTGACGGGTTAGCCCTGTAATTTTTTTCCCACTGAATCCAAGCAGTAGGTATATTCAAATTAAAACCATTATGTAAGTTTTTCATATTTTAATATTTCACAATGTTTCTTTAACCTCAATTTGTAGGTTAATAGTACTACGGTATATTACCTGAATTTAAAACTGTAAGCATTTTTGATGTATCCTTTACCAGTATCTGTAAATTGAGCTACAAGAGTAGAGAGGATGGGATAAGTTTCTGAGCACTGTGGAACTCAGTGGCTATAGTGAGTATTTACTATATTTGTATGTCATATTTAATTTAAGAGACAACCTTGATTCTTCTATTAACATTTTGCATAATTCTTTCCAAGAATTATTTGCATCAACATGTATGCATGCATGTGTACATATACATATGTTTATGTACATGTGTGTTTATGCTTATATACATAGATTTATATTCATGTAATTAAGAAAAAGCAGACTTATATATAGGTTTGTACTTTTAAATTTCATCTGATTTGCATCATTAACATTTCACTTATCACTATTAACCAAAATTTCTTACTTAGTATGTAATTGCTCATACATACAACACTTTAGTCAAACATTTCTGTATTATTGGCTGTTAGTTTTTTCCTCCAGAATTTTCATTCTCATAAATAACACTCTGAAGAACAACCCTGAAAACAAACCCCAAGCTTGTATGTCTTAATTATTTCTGGGAATTACTTAATTACTTCTAGGGAAAAGTCTTGATTGGGTAGTTAAAATAAATTATTTGAAAGCTAAATAAAGTTATGAAAGCTAGAATTATTAAAAATAAATTCTAATATATAATTCAAATTTCATCAGGTAATATTTTATACTACCAGCGAAATATTATGTATGGACTCTTATCCTCTCCTCATTTTATAAGATGTTTAGTTTTTACATAATAAAAATAAAAACTAAAACAAAATATTTTTTACATAAAAATAAAAATAAAACAAGTCTACACTCTTTACACTTGTATTAACTCTTGCTTTCTCAAATTAATTTTGTATTCTCAATGAAAAGCATGATCCCAAGAGGTAAAAAGTAAAAAATTAAATCTCAGATCATTAATATTGCTTCTCAAAAAGCATTTAAAACTCTCTGCTGTTTGCATTTATATTAGGAAACATCCTTCTTAAATGTCAGTGAGCATGATTTCCAAATTCATTTATTTAAGCATTCTTATTAATAGTTCTGGTATTATTTTAATAAAACATAACTAATCAAGATATTTTATATTTAATCTGAATATTGTAGGTAAATCAGAATATATTAATCATTTACATGCAATCAGAATATTAGAATTTTTAGAGCTACAAAACTGCTGATTTATTGAGATATGTCAGCCACCAAAAGTAGCACGTAATGAGATGAGAACAAATAATTTATGCTGGGTAAATTCTAATCATATTTCTTAAAAAATTATTGTGTAGGAAAATGAACATGCACAACTATGATGAAGTAATCTCTTTAACTAGAACAGTCCTGGATGTATTTAAAATATTGAGATTTCATTTAAAATAGTATTGATAGTCTTTCTTCCAAAAAATACATTTTAACTATTTTGGTCTCATTGCCAAGGGAAAACAAGAGGAACTCATAAAGGGAGATTATTTTAATTATTATTTTATTTTCCCATTAAAATGGCAAGGCACATACTGAGTTTACCAGATACCATGAAAGAGTACATTCTTTTTGACTATAAAAACTATTTTGAGGTCTTTTTTCTCAGCAGTGGGATGTCACTTTGCAGGAGCAATTCCTAACTACAGATATATACAGATATATATAGACAGATACAAATACAAACATAGATATAGATATATGTATACTATTTGCACAGAATTATTTATCATCATTAAAATATATTTGTGATAAATATCTCTACCACTTATGAAACTGAAAAAAATGATGAAAAAAATAGCAAATGTTGACTGAAGGGAAATTATCTTGCACTTTATGACAGCATCTAATTTAAATCCCTACTTTGTGACCTAAATTAACATTCTGAGTTTTAATTAAATTGATACTAAATAATAAATTCTTCAGCATAGTGAAATAAGTAGATTCAAACTTAATATATTTCCTGGAAAGCACACATTATTCACTTATGAATATATCTGTGAAAAATGAAAAAAAAATGTGGTTATTTAGAAATAAAACCAAGGTGAATATGACTCATATCAAAGCATGTCAGTCAATGTTTTTAATTGTATTATTACCACATGGAAAGATTAAGGGTAGAATTTAAAAGACATATATTCTATTTTTTTCACTTTTAAAACATTCTCTGATTTAGAAGGTGAGGTAAAAGGAATAAGTACATTTGCAAAAAAACATAGTGCACATATGTATTAAAAGGGAGTACATGTAATGAAGCTGCAATATATATTTTTTTTCTTCAATGTGAATATGAGACAAAAGGAGAAAGAATGATGTAGGAAACATGCATTATCAAAAGGATCATACATTTCATTAACCTCATTTTCTGACTCCTCTCAATCACACATATCTCCTCTGCTGTTATGATTAACTGTGCAGAAACACACAAGATTGACAGTGAATTAACTGGTAAACACTGACATATAAGCGATCTCAATGACAAGCCCTCTGCAGGGTTTTGCTGCTAAACCATGAAATCTGTGGTCTTGAATTCAGGTCTAATATAATCCAAAGCTGATTTGGCCTCACCTCAGCTGTCCTGTGTTCTAGGTATTAATCAGCTCTCACACATGTTCTAGGAAGTCACCTCTCTCAGTCTCATAGTATAGGCTAAGTCAATCCTTGTTTTAGCAGGCCTCATGGCACTTCATTTCACTTCCACTAATTTATGTATTACCAATTGGAAGTATCAGTGAAATTTGGGGTCTTATCCATGCTAAAGGAGAATTTGATCGTGACTACAGAAAATAGCTTCATATACACAGTTATACTGCCAACATTACTTTGAGGTAACTATGAGGAAGCTATCCTATATTGCTATTAAGAATGAAATGCTATTTCTTCGTAGATCCACATTACACAGTGATGCAAAAATCTATTCCTCTGTGTTCCCTTCAATTCATCTAAAATTTTCCTTCAACCAAAAGCAAGGGGGTGGAAAGTATATATTTGTCAATCTGTTTTTCCTAGTTCTCTTTTTCCCCCAAATTACTTGGACCAGAAAGAGTACAACAGCTCCAACCCACTTTCTGTATTTTGAGAAAATTTCTTATATAAATGTCTATGTTAGGTCATTAAATTCAATCCTAATAGATTAGTAACAATTAATAAATTTACTACAGTGGACCCTTGAAAACTATGAGGCTTAATCTGCATGTAACATAGTCAGCCTTTTATATCCATGGTTCCTTGTATCATAGGATCCAACCAACCAGGACCTTGTAGTACCATAGTATTTGCTATCGAAAAATATCCACATCTAAGCAGACCCACACAGTTCAAACCCATGTTGTTCAAGGAGCAACTGTAAATTCATGTTTTTAGGTGAAAACTTTCAAGATTATGTCTTGCTTCAAAGTTCTATTTACAATGTTAGTGCCAAGTCAATAACTACTTTTTATTTCATTCCTAGCTTAACAACGCTACCTGCTTTTCTGCCTCTCTCCAATTCTTTCTCCCCATTTCCAAAGCAGGTTCCAAAGCCTTGAATTAATGGCAAAAACGTGTACATAAAATGTAGAAGATAAAAAACATAATGATATATTTTTAAAAATTATTCCAGTTGCAAGATGTTACAATTAGGGTTAGCTAGGGGAAGGATATGCAGGATCTCTCTGTATTATTCCCTACAAATATATGTAAATATGTAATGATCTCAAAATAAAAACTTTAAAAAAATTAGAGGAAAGAGAGAATCACAAATACTAAACAGAAAAAGGAGAATAATATGAGAAACTTTATATCACTATATTTTAAAAGAAATAGTGAACTGACAGTATGTAGAATTAGAATATGTGATTAAAAATTTAGCTACTAAAGGAATTAAATCTATAATTAAAAATTCCCCCAAATATTCTTTGCTAAGATGAATTTAGCAGTATCACTGAACGTTTAATGATGAAATAACACTGTTATATAAATTTACTAAAAAAACACAAAAAATTGAAAATGAGTGAAAAACTACTTGTTTTATGAAGTCAAACATAATCTTGATACAAAATTCTGACATTAACATTGTAAGAAAGGAAAGTAATAAGCTAGTTTTAAGTGTAAAATAAATTTTAAAATGTATTAAAGGTATAATACATCAAAACCAAGTTTATATATTCAAGAAATGAAAGGTAATTTACTATAGTATTAGGATAAAGAAGAAACATTCCTAAGAGATACATATAGTTTATTTCATGCTATACCAAAAAAGAATATATAATAGGATTTTTCTTTTATAATTAGTGTTAAATATTAAAAACTTAGAGAAAGCATAATACTTTATGTTAAAATCTTGAAAGTTTTATGTTTGAGATGATTTATCATTCAAGGATCCATATAACTATTTCTCCTCAAAAATTTAAAAGTGGTCACAGTCTGTATAGTAAAAAAGATAAAAGAAAGAATGTTTAAGGAATAAAAAGGGAGAAAAAACTTTACTACTTAGAGATGTTATCAGTTTGTAGGTAGAAATACCCCTTCAAAAACTCTGTATAAAAAATATTATAATTAATAAGCAAAATTATAGTGAACATTGAGATTAAATTTTCATTTCTAAATGATAGCAACAAGCAGGATAAAAGAATCTTTTAAAAGTTCCATTTAAGACAAGATATAAAATATCAGATACATAAGAACAATTATAAAAACATATTTTATATATATTTAAACAAAAACAGTACAGATCTCAAAGTCAGCAAAATGGCCCTGAACAAATAACAATTTATGGCCCAAAATAGCTTTCTGAGAACTCTAGAAAACAGTTAAGAACACCCAACAAAGAAGAAGCTGACTTCAAACTGGCAGGAAATTTGTGGCATTTTGCTCACCCTTGTCCCACCTTCTTAATGTTACACGTATGTGTGACCTGGAGTGAACGGCTCAATTCTCAACTTATACTTTGGGACAGAAAGAAAAGGAGAAAACTTTCTTCTCACATTCTGGCCTGTCTAGGGTTTGGTTGAGGGATTTACTTCTGTCCTGCTTGACTAAGAACAGTGATGAGAGTGGTGGCAGAGTTTAGATATCAGATTGGAGGCTGCTGAAAGCAGTGAACGGTATTGTGACATACTGGAGCTACATGTAGTCTACAGTTCTGTTGGAATCTTGGGGCATGAGATTATGGGCAGAGGAATACGACAGAAATCTAAGATAACCAGGAGAAGCCAGGGGTGAGACCCTTAAAAGTAGCTGTACAGATGGGGAACTGAAAAAAAAAAAAAAAAAAAAAAAAAAAAAAAAGCACATGCAAAGGCCCAGAGAAGATGCATCCATCATTCCTAAAATACATCTGAAAGGACCTGGAGCCTTTAAATTGGGCTAATTAGTGAAGGTCTTCCTCTATTCAAAGATATTCCATTAAAAAGTGGAGAAATGGCTGCTTTTTCAAATTCTCAAATCTCAGTAAAAATCACAGGTACACAAAGAAACAGGGAAACGGAGCCCATTCAAGGGAACAAAATAAACCTCCAGAAACTAACCCTAGAGCAATTCAGACTTCTAACCAACTAGACAAAGACTTGAAAATACTTCCTTAAGATTACTCAATAACCAAAACAAAAATTTAGACAGACAAGTAAGCAAAATTAGGAAATGATTCATGAACAAAATGAGAATATCAAAAAGAGATGCAAATAATAAGAAAAGAACTCTGGAGCTGTAAAATACAGTAAATGAATTGAAAAATGTATTAAAAGTGTTCAACATCAGACTTGATCAACAGAAGAGAAAATATTTAGTGGACCTGGAGATATATCATTTGAAATTATCAAGTCAGAGGAGCAAAAAATAATAATAATACAGAAAAGTGAAAAGAGCCTAAGGCATTTACGGGACACTATCAAAGGGAACAACATACATAGTATGGGAAACCCAAAAAAGGAAGACGAGAGAAAAAGGAGCAGAGAGCTTTTTTGAAGAACTGAACACTTAAAAGTGGTCAAGTTGGTAAATTTTACATTGTGTTTTATCACACCAAAAAATTAGGGAAAAAATGAACAGATACCTGCTATACAAAGCAACATGAATGAATTTCACAAAACTATTATTTAATAAATGAAAGCAAGACATTAAGAACACATACTTTAAGACTCCATTTATATAATGATCAAATTTGACAATTAAAACTATCATACTTAAGAATTCTTGTACCGGCAAAACAGTAAAGGAATGTTAAGGAAGTGATTACTATAAAACTCTCAATTGTGATTCCTCTTAGGTGAAAAGAGAATAGTTAGGAGGGGGCATGAGAGGCTCTTCATGGATGCTCGCAATGCTACTGCTACTTTTTTTTTTTTTAATCTGAGTGACACATTGCTGATTGCTTTATAATTTATTGCTCAGCAGTTTCAATTTTGTACCATTTTCTGTATGTGTGTCTGTCTTGGATGGTCTCTTGGCAACTCTCCATCACTTTATTCTCTTCTAAATTTTGTCAATGAGAAGTAATATCACAAAACGTGTCTACCAGGAGGAAAGAAGGGGTTACTGAGGCAGTTACAGATATGAATGGCAGAGCTGGCTACATAGAAAACTGCTCACTTTTGTGGCCCAAACGAGAAAGTTTGTGAGGACTGCCTAAATATTCTTATAAATTGCAGCAACTTTCTACAGGTTTGTTGAGAACATCTGTCTTCAGTCTGCTGGCCACTTCTGACCTTTGATATTCTTGGAATATATGGAGCGGCTTCTGCATTCTAAAAGGAACTTCGATTCTGTGTCTGTATTTGTATCTATAACTGCATCTGTATTCATATGTATCTACATATATCAGGGTTGCATATGAGTTATATTTCACATTAAAACATGTTGAAATGTTTGGAGGCTGCTATTAACAATACTATGTTGTATATCTGAAATTTGCTAGGAGAACAGATCTTAAAGTTCTCATTACAAGAAAAAAATTTGTAACTATGTGAGGTGATGGGTGTTAATGAAGCTAACCAGTAATCATTTAACAATATAAACATATATCAAATCATTCTGTTATGCACCTTAAATTTGTATAGTGTTATATGTCAATTATATCTCGATAAAACTAGAAAAAAGTGAGAAGTATAATACTATCATGATTTTCTAACACTCAACCATCTTAATTCATTTTGACCACCTTGTTATACACAATGGGCACTTGTTATATACTGTCACTTGCCAAAATGCAAAGTACTCTGGAACTCATTAATTTAAACAATAAAGGTATGTAATCTGGTGTTATAAAACCACCACGAGAAAGAACACCTACTATCACTTTTTAAAAATTATTTCTGTTGTGAGACTATATAGCTTGAAGAGATGCACTTTAGAAGTCTTTTTTATATTAATAGTGGCAAGGGCTATTATTGCAGGCAAGGGCTGTTATTGTAGGACAACTGAAACAGCAGAAATCAAATCTTCACTCAGAGCTTGATATGCAGGCCAGGTACACAGTGCAAGGTTATGTAGGTTCTTTCTGGCTTCTGAAAACTATTTCAAAGGTTGTTCTCTCTTGCTAGTATGTTAAAGTTTGAGAATTTCCTGTCTTCATACTTTCCGCACCAAAGCCAGCATTACAAGGAATGGAACACAACTTTCATCAGTAGTTAGGATGAGTTTAACTTGTAATCTACTAGGCATTTGCCATAAATATGTAATAGGTTACCATTGAAAATAAAATGTTTCCTTTTTTACTCAATTTAGACTTTCAAACTATAACTAATAAAGACATATTTGTAAGATCATTAAACAATGATTAAAAACCAAAGAGTCTGAGAGTTAAGTCTATTTAATAAATAAAAATTCACAATGGGAGTTGAAATAAAAATTCAACTCAAAAGATAGTATTTAATCTTGGATATTTTCACTTTATAAAATGAATTAATCAAGTTGATGTCCTTTTTTAATATTGTGGGAGTAAATTTTCTGTTTTATTACAATCCTGGGAATGAGAATCTTAAAGCTTTCATTAACTTCTAGAAGAAAATACATTTAATCAAAAGTTTATATGTTTCTATGTGATACATATGGTGACATTAAAAATTTTAACTGTCAGATACTAAAGTTGTACATGACTATATATATATATATATATATATATATATATATATATAATCTCGAAACATTTTATTCATTCCAGGTTAGAAAGATGGGAAGATACAGGGAAAAAAAGTATTTGAATTTTGAATATCAGAAGTAGTTACTAGTAATCATTTTTAAATTTCTATTTTAGTAACTGAAACATTTGCTTTAGAGCTTTTCAGGTTATATTTAAAAAATCTAATCCCATTTAATGTTTTATTATAAAGCCCCTTGAATTATAACCAAAACTAGTAACCCATTTAAACTCAGGCTCCCTTCCTAAACTTCTCAGTAGAGGAAACAACAAAAACAACAACAGAACCCACCAGCATATACTTAAGGGATAACTTGAGTTTTCCTTTCTAAATACTCTCAGTTCTCTCAAGGTTACGAATTATAGTTTCAACATGCAGTCACTGTCTTCTACTCTCATAAATATCCTCAAATATTGATACACTAAATATAAATTAAAAAATTCTAGTTGTGTTTTAAAATTTTTTTTTGTAATTAGTTTTTATGGACTGTGCCATCCTTTTGCTGTATTACGTGGCAGCTAGCAACATTTTAGGGTTTTGTAATTAACTGTTGAAATTCCATATACATATATATTTAATGAAAAGAGACATGTTCCGTCATCAAAAGCGCTTATAAAGAACTTGTTATGTTTACGCGAGGAAATAACAGTTAATAATATATTGTAACGCTTTGCTATGTCTTCACCCTCAATTTGATAAATTTACCTCATGGAATGAGCACCTGAGGGTCCTGCTGTGTTGGGGTGTGTCTCACCGGGACGCCCCTCTTTCCAGCCTCCTACCTCCTTTCCAGTCACAACCTCGAGGACAATCTTCTCGACCTTCGCTGTCTCAGGCACCAGACAGTCCGTTTTTTTCTGTCAAGCGGCCCTGAGCTCCCGGCCTCGGCGCTTGGAGGCCGCCCGATCGGCTGGTCACAGGCCCCCAGAGGCCCCCTCACCCCCCACCTCTCTCGGGCTCTGTCTCCACCGCGACCCTACTCCAGGGAGCTGGCTGAGCCTGAGGGTGAAAATGCCATACCAGCGAGGTGGCCTGCCCTCTTCCAGATAGTACAGAAGCCATCCAAAGACAAGTGCAGGACAACCCTGGACGCTTGGCAAGCCCCCCACGGCCTGCCTGGCCCCGCCCCCTCCCGCGGCCCTGTGGGAGCTACCTGGCCCCGCACCCTCCACCTCGGCTTCCGGCTTCCGGGAGCAGCGGCCTGGGTGAGCGGGTGGAAGGAATCTCCAAGGTAGGCAACCACCTGACTAACCTCTCAGCCTGCTGACCGCAGGTTGGGCAGGGCGGGTTTCTCTTACAAAGGCTCGTCCTCGAGCAGGACTAGAGTCTCTGGAGCTCAGGGGCCTTTGAGGGGCGCCTCTACATTTCCCTGGTGTCAGGGCTTCTGCTTGAGCCTTTCTGCCTGCAACCACCAGGCAGCTTTTAACCACCCTGGAGCCCCTCCCAGGCCAGGGCCCAAATGGGAACAATAAAGCTTCTGCCGCAAAATAAACAAACAAAAAAGCTTTAGAAAGGGCCCGTGCATCTTTCCAAAAACAAAAAAAAGTTTTATTCTCCCTTAGTTTTACCACATTCCCTCCTTCCCTTCCCCTATTAAGATGATATATAAGCTCTTAAATCTCACCACTTTTTTCGAGTACTTACTTTTCTTTTTTTCCTGTGAAACTCCCTGTGCATGCAATTTTAAAAATAATAAATTTGAGCATCTGTTCTCCTGTTAATTTGCTTGTTGCTTATTTCATAGAGTTAGCTTTGGACTGAAGGGTAGCAGAGTGTACCACCCCAAGATATGTGATTTTGGCACAAGAATTATTTTGAGCTGATGACGTGAGAAAAGCTCCCACCTTCCCCTATTTGCTTTAAAGCAGGACGTACATTTTCACAGCCATTCCTTCTCCCATTTCTACCAAAAAGGACAAAAGTTAATCACCCCATTAGTATTGGCCTGGAGAAGGGACCAGAGGAATCTGCATAAGAAACTTTACTAAATACCCTTTATTTCAACCCCTAGAGGCCTAAAACTTCTTTCCGCTTCTTTGTCATTTCTCCACAAATTCATTCTTTGTTGAAGATGCTATATAAGCTGGAATTCTAAATTGTCTCTTTGAATTACTCATGTTTCCTTGGATATCTCCCATATATACATGAGGTATTCATGTTAATAAACTTCTACTTGTTTTTCTCTTGGAAACCTGTCTTTATTACAGTGTTCTCAGCCAAAAACTCAGAAGGGTAGAAAGAAAATTGTTTTTTCTCCCCTGTAGAACCCAGAAGGATAGAGGAAAACTCTTTTTTTTCCCTTATACTTTCTATGTATAAAGAGATAAAAACTAAGTTTAAGCCATAGCTGTTCTTTTAAGATGCACAAATCATCTAACTCTAATTTAATCAACATGTGATTTAAGAAAAAGCTAATTAATGGAGATCTGAAGAGTAGGCCCTGTGAAGGAAAACAAAACCCAAACCAAACCAACACAAAAGAAAAAGATACAGTGGTAAAAGGAAATCTTAAAATCTAGATCTTTTAATCTTGCTCAACACATAAATGCCTACAGACACAAACACACATGCAGGCATGTGTGCATACACAGAGATATACATATTAAAATAAGTAAAATTGTTTCAGTATGTGGCATGAGGCATTTCTGGAAATTTTCACTCTGATAAATATTAGCCAATTAAGAAACATAGGATTTTAGATTTTTATTTTTTATTTGGCTGCTTACTAGTAGTAGTAGTAAATATTTTATTAATTTCTCAGATCCTTTATTCATGACTTTTTAAATGCATAATCATTCTGCAGGAAAAGAGTAATAGTAGGCAATATATAAAAATGCTGGAGATACTGGGGTTCTGATTAAGTTACTTGCCTAACTGAAGAATAATAAGAAACAAACTGTAATTATTTTTTGTTATTCAAACAATAGTACCAAAAACATTTTGCTAAAGTTATCTTAATGTGTTAATTTTCTAATGCAGCGATAGCAAAGCACCACAAAGTGGGTGGCTACACAATTTATTGTCTAACAGTTCTGGAAGATAGAAGTCTGAAATCAAAGTGTCAGCAGTGTTGGTTACTTCTGAGAACTGTATGAGAGAATTTACTCCATGTCTTTCTAGTGTTGGTGGTTTGCTGACAGTCTTTGTCATTCTTTGACATGTAGATGAATCACTACAATCTGTGCCTTCATCTTTGCGTGGAGTTCTCCCTGTGTGCATCTATTTCAAGTGTCCAAATTTCTCCTTTTTATAAATACACAGTCACGATGGATTAGCACCCACTCTAATCACTTCATCTTAATCATCTACAAAGATGCTATTTCAAGAAAATTTTACACTTACAGTTACTGGAAAGTTAGAACTTCATCTTTAAGGGGAATGTAATTCAATCCATAACACTTAGCAACTCTGGCATCATTAACACAGGTAAAGTTGTATTAACTCGGAAAAAATAAAAAGGGAAAGAAACACAAACATCTCAGTTAGGTAATTGGGTCTCATGTTTCTTTACAAATATTTATAACTAATTTATTTCTGATACAAAAACTATTTTATCAATTCAAAGATATACTTTTTACATTTTAAAATGTATTAAATCATAATGGATATTAAAAATTGGTGACAATTTATAATTCTAATTGCAAGCTTTTTCAGTTTATTAATGATAACTAAAATAATACTTCTTAAACTAGATAACATTGTAGATCCCATGATATATGACAATGTGTTTTCTTTTGCAGTATAAGTTAAACCTGAATCACCATTATGTTTAACTCCTATTTAACCAGGTCAAACCTGTATTCTCTCTTTGCCCAGCTTGTTTTTAACAACATTTAGCACTCTTAGAGAAGAGAAGTCATATTCTTTCAACAGAGAACATGAAGTCAGAAATCTACACGTAAGTTTGTGCATCACATAATATTTTGATTGAAAACAACCTTTAATCAACCAAGTATATGATCATTGATTGTAACTAAAATCTCTAAATGCATTAACCATATCTTTTTCTCTTGGTTCCAAATCCCCAGTCACCTTTTTAATTTTAATATTGTTAGACGGGATTAAGTTTCACTATGTTCAATCCTTTGTGGATTGTTAGTACCAAATTATATCATAATTCAGCCCTTTTGCAAAATCTTCCTTAAAAAGTTTGCAGATTGCTTATTTTTAAGAATTGTACTCATTATTTGAATTATGTGCACTATGAAAGCTATGTAAAATGCAAAGACATGGACATTGTGACCATTTTTATATGATTCTGTGTATTAAACATATACATTTTGTTCTCAAATTCTCTTCTCAAAAATATTTAATTTGTCTTACAGTATTTGGAAATACAACATTTTCCTCAGTTAAATAACCTGTCACTATCATGTTAACCATGAGTTGACCATCTGCCATGTTTCAGTTTCAAATCAGATTGGTGAATAATTATTGCCACAAGCACAATTCCTTTGAGGGGGACGCTTAGGCAAAGCACATGGAATTACAATTTTCACTATATTCATTGGCATTAATATTCATTCACAAACACATACATGTATTTATTTTATCTTGTTCTGGTAGATTAACACCCTACGAGGATTGAGTAATGAAAGGGTTGGCGCATGTTTAGTCAATACATTTCTCTCAGGGACATTCTGTTCGTTGTTAAATGAAGAACAATGAGACCAAGGGCACTCTATTTTTTGGTTTATTTTTATGTTTGTTTGTGGAGGGTCTTGCTATGGTTGACTAATGTTCTGCTGTAGTACCATTTTTATATGGGACTGAAATTTTAATTAGTCCTTTGAGTTTTAGTCAGTTGTCTTTTGGCAACTCAATGCACATGTCTTCAGTCACTTTCTTTGACACCAACTTATGTCTTGATACTCTCTTTCCTAATTAATCCACTTGCATAGCTTTAAATAATTAACTTACTACTAATGTAAAAGCTCTATTTATAAAACATTTTTGGAGTGTCTTAAAATTTGTCTTTTTGTTATTATGACTATTTGCTTTTAACCTTTGCTGAATACAGCTCAACTGTATCATGCTTCATCAACATTATTCAGTTAAATATTATTTTGTGTAATCAACTATATTATTATGCTTGTTTATAAAATTTTACTTTATTAATATAGATTAACCCATAATGTCTCACATAAGGAAGACACTTAAAGCACTTTATAAACAATAGTCTGACTATTGATAGCAATAAATTTGAGAAATATTATTATTACAATCTTTAATGTAAGAAAACTGAGAGTTATAACTTGAAATTGACAATTTTTGGTTTACTGGAAGGTGTATGAGTACAAGAAGTTAATTATTAGCCTGTGGTTTAAAAAGTTTCTTGAGGTTATTGGTATGATTAGCTCCCTAAGAAAAATAGGGGCTATTTAGTCAGTTACAGTATGAAATGGTACAATAATTGACATACCATTCTATCGTTTGTTGAGTACTTCTCAAAAGAAAGATATGATTCTTCTAAGGGACATAATTAGCATTGTTGGTCTCCAACCTGGAAGTAAATAAGCCCCTAAAAAGTAAGATGCATGTCTGCCATTTACAGTCTTATTGGAGATGCTCCAGTCAGAGCTAGTCTGATTCTGATGCAAAGGGAGGAGGAGACACACACACACAAGATCTAAGACCTAATCTGAGAAGGGATAGCTGCAGACAGTACTTCACTTATTTAGATGACACCTCTTGAAACCAAACTGTACCCAGAGGCTTTCTTTGAAATAACCTATAAATAAACTAAACATAGGAATAGCCATGCCGTGGTCCAAGACAGGGAAATACATACTGAGCAAGAATATCTGAAACATGATTACATCCTGCTAGGGACAGGGATAAGAAGAAGGAGGAATTGGAAACATACCACTTTTTTCTCTATTTTTGCCATAAGACCCAGCTAACAAATTATTAGTCTTTTTAATCTTTTTTTATCCCTTCAAGTGAGTATTAGAGTTCTCCAGAGGAAAAGAACCAGAGGGAAGATAGACAGACGGACAGACAGATAGATAGATAGATATTTATATTAAATACATATATTTATATGATTGTGGGGGTTGAGGGTTAGTAGTTGGCAAGTCTAAAATCTGTAGAGCAGACTGGAGACTCTTGACTAGGAGCTGACACTGCAATCTTGAAGAAGAAGAAATCCTTTTTAAAAAATTAGGGCTTATTTTGAAAAATCTGAGTTTAGCTCAAATATATGCCAATACCTTCCAAAAGTATATTAAATAAGACCCCAGGGCTAAGTAGGTGTGTTCCTGGATTACGAATGTGGTAGAGTAAGCTATGTCAATGTTGCTTAAAGTTCCTTCATTTGTAGTTTCCTCTCATTTCCTTTCCTTTTCCTCTAAGACATTTCATTTACTATGGACCCAAATGATCAGGAGCAAGTCACAAACCTGACCAAAGTCTCAGGAATTTTAATAGCTGAGGATACTTTTATCCTGGTGGTTTCTTGAATGGGGAAAATCAGTTATACGTTATCCTCTTTGAAACTCAGTTTTTCTCCAAGGTCTTTCAACTAATTGAATGATACCCACCATTATTGAAGATAATCTACTTACAGTCAATTGACTACAGATGTTATCCACATCCACAAGATACCTTCACAACACCTAGATTAAAGTCTCGTAGAATAACTGGGTACTACAATTTAGCCAACTTGACACGGAAAACTAACCATCACAGTTCACACCTTGTCAACTTATCATTCATACACATATCCATAAACATACTTAATCTCCAAATAAGGACAATAACAAAGTCATACTTCCACCTAACATGACATACTTCTGCATTCAACAAAAAACTTGTTCACCCTTTCCCTAGAAGTGGATACAAAGTTTTTGGGTAATATTCACTCTTCTTAATAATACTGTAACTTAAATAATATGACATAAAGTTAAATATTATTAGTACATCTTATTTAAATAAGTAGATAAGAGAAGGAATAAACTATTTGAAATATATACTATACATGGATGTTCATAGCAAAATAAGGAAAAACTACTCATAAAGATACAGAATATCAGTCCTCATTTCCTCAGTTGGTCACCTCATTGTAGCTGATATTTAACGTTATTCTGCTACCCATTCCATTTGCACTTGGTTCTCAACAAGCACCTCAATTGGTCTTAGCTCTTTGCTTGTTGGGGTGACCCAAACCTTTATTACTCAAGGATCTGGTCCATTAGTAATCCTGCCAGGGTTGGGTTACCACAGTTTTCCATTGCCTTAATTACAGGATATGGTAGTATTAAGATACACTCGAAGAGATCCCTCATATTCCAGACATACTCTTCCTTACCTCCATTGTGTAACAGCAACCCAATTCCTCTGGATACTCAGGATCAATCACCCAAGGCATTACTGTAACTCCATTTTTCTCCTGATTCAGAGGCATGAGGATCTCAAAGTGACCAAGTGGCTGTCTTAACTGCTAATTCAATAGAGTCACTGTGTGTCTCCTTATGGAAGCATTCCTACCATTAATACTAGGATCTCTAGATCAGCAGAACATAAGGTTGCAGGGACAGGAAACAAAATTTTTGCTAGTGGATCATAAAGAGTAATAGTGCTTCTTCTACCATTTCTACCTCTTGACTACTAGACCGCAAAATCCTGGTTATGGCAAAAAGAGTACCATATATAGGATACGTAATTAGAACACATACAGATGGAGGGCATTGCCAAAGCCTTGCAGTTGCCACCTAGCTGATACACATACCAGTTTCAGTTTCTTAGTTTTAACAAGTCTTCTCTGCCAATGTAAGATGTTAACAATAGGAGAAACTGGCTAAAGAACATTGGATAACTGTCTATACATCTTTGCAACCTTACATGGTCAAGTTAAAACATAAAACTAACCATCACAAAGTGTAAATTCTCAACTTGGTAGTATCAGGTAGGTGAACAAAGAGGATCTAAAGACTTCACAGTAGTCTAGAAATCATTCTGAAGCAGAATTGTGATATTTAGACTCACTTCCAAGTATAGGATGCCGGGAGAAAATCCCCATTGTATTAATTACCTATTGTGAGAACTTCAGCAATTTTCTCAGGTTAGTTCCTCTAGCCATCAGTTTTCTCATGCGTAAATTGAAAGCAGCAATAGTTCCTACTCCATAGAGTTGTTACTAAGATTACATCAGTTAATACATGGAAGAGAATTTAGAACAGTGCCTGGTACAGATCATGTTAATGGTATATCATTTATTAATATGATATCATGTTGCAAACACTCTACATCCACAGATGAAAAAATATGAAAAAGTACACAATGGAGTGGAATCTGTGTGCTTTTAGGAATGAGGCATAGCTCACATTTTTCTACCTTACACTAACACTACTTTTAAGACTTTGGGCAACTACTCATCCTTTGTAAAAGTTTCATTGCTTCTGTAAAGCAATGTTAACAATTACTTATCTTAATGGATTGTTACACAAATAAAAACAAATATATTTATATCAATGAAAATATAGAATATTATGAAATATACTGTCTTAAATAATATTAAATAATATACTGTCTTAAATAATGTATTTCTTATAAGGCAAATTTTATTTAACTTACTGCAAGTAGATTCTATAGCCTGTTGCATCTTTCCTTGGAAAAGACTTTATTTCAAATAAGTAGTGAAGTCATTAACAGTATCATTTTATTGTTATATGTTAGTATTATTTTAAAATTTAGCTTATTCATGGATGAGATATTTTAAGGCAAACATATCTATACACATATATGTATAAATGTAGCACTGTGCATTTTACAATTACAGTCACATCATGATCAGCTAACCCTGTTAAGGAGACCCATTTCTTCTCATGAGTAAGAACTAGACATTTTTACTTAGGCTTACCGGAATACTTAACTAGACAAATTACTTTGAGAATATTTCTACACAATACATATAAAGAACTTCTTATTGAAAAAAATACATTAATATCGTATAAATGATTTTATTCTCGAGTGTGTATGGTGATAAAGGACCAATTAATGTTAACTTTTGGAGACAGGTAAAAGGCATGTATCATTTATTTCTACATAGTTCATTACATAGAAATACAAATGTTAATTTAAACCAGTAATACCTTTCTGCATACTATCTGAGTATGCCCAGAATAGCAGTGAGGTTTTTTTGATCTTTTGTTTTTCTGAAAGTGTAAGGCATGTTGTTACCAAGGGCCCAGTAGCACCATCAAATCACACATATGTGTTAATCTCAAACACTCAATGGACATTCAGCTTTGCATCATTTATCTTATGACTGAAAATATGGTAAACCTGAGACAGCTATATTTTGATCATTGGTTAGACTTTTTTCTTTCTTTTCTCAAAATCATTATGTTTAGGAACATGGAGAGTAATGAATAACTGACCATATGGAAGATGAATTCCTTTTCTTTCTGTTTTTTTAAATGTAGGACAATGATAGAACCATTTTCCTCTTATCATCAAAATCAGTTACCTCTTGCTTACGGCTTACTCCTATGACTAAAACACTTAATACCTGTTCTTTCCCTCATTTCACTATATAGATATATATATAATGAAATATATATGAATATTATGTAATAGAAATAAAGTATATTATATATGAACAATATATGTTCTATATATTATATTTTCACAAGTAAGATCATGAAAGATGTTAATCTGCATAGAAAAATTTCAAGCAAAACTTTACAAAACCAAATATATAATTGTATCATCATCAAAGAGCAAACTGGCCTGTAAGAGCATAAATACAAGGGGCAAGACCTCATTAATCATATCTGATTCCCTCACTGAAAAAAAAGTTTCAAAATACAGCTTCTAACAATACAAGTATTTTTAGGAGCAATAATATGTATTTGGTATTTAATTAGATGTGGTAAAGTGCTAATGATAAAGAAACAAATAATTGAATGAGTAGTTGTCACTCACAGCAATGCTCTTGAAAGTATTTATAATTATATAGAAAAGTTATATAGAAACACAGATATCTAGAATAGCATATAAAATTACTGATCCTGCTAAACTAAAACAACAAAGTGTGTTGTTGGTTCAGTGGAAACAAGGAGATAACCATGCCTACAGAAAAATGGAAAGTGGTAAGGCTATTGTTTTCATACAGTGGGAAAGGCTGAAGTTCACCCTTAGGGGAAATTTGTATTATGTATAGCAATTACTTTTTTGAGAATGTTAGCAGGGGTAAGGATTTGCATTCAAGCTAGTTTAACTGATATAAGCTATCATTTATAAAACGATAATGGGTGCACTTCTAAGATTGATAAACCATTTAGCGCATTCTGTTCTCTTCTACCGAAGATGAGGGTTTAAAGTGGGAGAGAGCAGTTGCCATTGGGGAATTTCACTGCATTCCTCAGCAGTAACAACAAATACATAGAAATGTGACTGTGCCTTGGGGAAATGGAAATATTCATATCAGTTTTTCCCAAAGCTACTTCATAAAACAGAAGGCCAAACAAATGCTATACAAACAACCGTTGTTTTTAAAAAATGGTAAACGCCACATAGTATATATTTCTTTTAATGAATCATGAAATTCATGAGTATGTTAAAGACTTAAAAAATTCTACAGCAGAGAATTCTGTTATAAATTATTTAAATAATGTTTTCTAAGCTTATTTGGTGGTGGACTGCATCATCCACGTTTGGCTTTATAAGTCAGCAAAAACAGTATTTTGTATCACCATCATTGTATCTGCTTATCTAATAAGAGAACATGTGTTGTAAAAAGAATATCAAAACAATGGAATTTCATTAAGTATATTGATGGCTGTTCCTGGAAACAAGAGAGAGATTAATTAACAATAGACATATACAAAATAAATAATCCCATATTTCATAAGCTTTAGTCTATCCTTAAATTATACTTCAACTCACAGTTAAGAGGGTCATGTGAAAGGATTTCAGCATTACCTACAAGTAGGAATTTTTTAATCAGTTATATGGCATATAACTAAGGGCTTACTTACCTGATTTCTTATCAGATAGCTAATGATAATTATTAGTTTATGGCATGACTCTTCTATTTTTGTAAAAATTTTTAATTAGCTTTATTGAGGTAAATTTACATACAAAAATGCACTGATTAGTTCTGACAGATGTATGCATCAAGTCATCCACTACCACAATCAAGATAGAGAACGTGTGTAACATCCCCAAAATTCCTTTAGAGCCTGATGAAATAAGTTCCCTTTCAACATAGTCCCATTTAATCACTGACTAGGAAAAAAAGCAACAGTAAATACAAGGTTTAAGATATGAAATTTGGCCTATAAATTACATCCATTCAGTCTGTCTATAACAAAGGCAAAAACAAATTTAAAAAATGATGGAAATACTGGCAATATGTCGCATCAGATTCTATAGAGCCTTTCATAAGTATCAGTCTTTCTTGGGTGTTTTGAATCTATGAGGATGATTTCTTCATTTTCATAGGGTAAAAATTCACCTTAAAGTGGGATCTTTTAACTTTGTACAATCTTCTATTTGGAGTGTATTTTTCTCTTTATATCTGAGAAAGTTAGGATCCAGGCAGAGAAAGATTTTCAGTGAAAAATGTTAATCATATGTTAAAAAAAAACTTGGCTAAGTAATTTCGAAATTTTGTTCAATGAGAAAGCATGAGTGTGGTAAAAATTATTTAATGGCTCATATGTAGATGAAGCATTCATACATATTAGAGTTAAGACATTAAGTAATCTAAGAATTTCCTTCTCTTTTTTTGAATATTTAGACTACTTATAATTTTTGTTTGGTTTATATTGTTTTCCTTTTCCCATTTAATGAAAATTTAAGTACAAATTGTATATAAAAATACAGGCTTTGTAACTGATATATTTATAGCTACAAAATGCATTTTTTTCCTAAAAGACTGAAGAATTGATGTTTGCTTAAATTTATATGAAATGAAAAAAATGGGTGGAAGAATAAACTAAAACTTTACCAACACAATATAATGCTTATGTACAGTTTCATTCATTTTTATTGTTACCATCTTTACTCTCAGAGTTACTACCCACTTAAGTCTGGTTATTTTATATATTTATAATACATATAGATTACTTTTTCATAGCCTGCATTCAATCTTGGAGATCCTATACCTCCTAAATATTTTTAAATTTGCATACATTAAGGTCACTTTTCATGATATAAAATTCAATGAAGTTGATATGCATAATGTCATTAATCCACCATTATAGTGTCATACAGAATAGTTTTCCTACCCTAAAAATCCCCTGTGCTTTATCTGTTTAGTCAAAACCCATCCACAACTCTAGGCAGTCATGTTGTATTTATTGCCTGAATCATACTGTCTTTTCTAGAATGTCATATAAATCAAATCATATAGTATATAGCCTTTTCATACTGGCTGCTTTCATTTAGCAGTATATACTATTTGTGCTTTGACAGCTCATTTCTTTTTATTGCTTAATAATATTCCATTTTATGGATGTACCACTTTGTTTCCAATTCCTTTATCCATTCTCTTTGAATGACATCTTTGTTGCTTCTAGTTTTGGCCAATAATGAATAAAGCAGCTATGAATATTCACATTGAGGTTTTTGTGTGGACATATGTTTTCAGATCTATTGGGTAAATACAGGAGCAAGATTACAGGACCATATGTTGAGATTGTGTTTAAGATTTATAAGAAACTGCCTGTCTTTCCAGAGTGGTTGTACAATTTTGCATTCCATCTAACCATGTCTGAGAGTTCTGGCTGCTCTTTATTCTCACCAGTAATTGATACTCTCAGTTTTCTTTTTATTTCAACCATTTTTTAGTACTTCTTTGTTGTCTTAGTTTGTATTTCTTTAATGACATATGATGTTGAGTATCTTTTTGTATACCTATTTTCCATTTGTGTATCTTTTTTGTTAAAGTGTCTGTTCAGATATTTTGTCCATTATTTAATTGGATTTTTTAAATTATTGAGTTTTAAACATTCTTTGTGTATTTTGTGTACAATTCTCTGTCTTTTCATTCTCTTAACTGTCTTTCCCAGAGCAAAATGTTTACTTTTATATTACTAACATTTCAAAATTAAAATTCTATATTGTATTCTTATCTTCATTATATACATTATTTTTATTAACAGAAATAAATCATACACAAAATAAATATTTAAAAGCTCTTTCCCAAATACTTTAAATCATATCTGTATATATCTTTGTATATATATATTTACATTACATTTTCAAAACTAACGTTTATGAAGTGACCAAATGGTCACTCAGGTGCTGTTTGCTTTATAAATTCTGTTATGTCTCTTGTCACAAATGGAAGTTCCATACCCAACAACATTGCTTTCAAATGTTCATTTTCCCAATATACACATCATTCAAAACAGATATTATGGTTATTAACTAAAAACTGAGTAAAATTCTATTAAATATTATTTTTCTAATTGGTTCCAGAAAATTCCAGAAATACTGATCTCAAAATGTTTCTGAACAGCATATTTTGCTTTAGAAGCTTCATAAATCTCAGTTATAAGTCCTCATAATTCTCTGTATCTAACTTTACTATATAAAATAATTCTGATGGGTTCAATTACAGAAAACATAATATTTCAAAATGACAACAATATAGCAAGTTTTCAACACTCTATTAAAATGTGCTTAACTGAATAAAGAGCCTTCAAGTAGATTTTTTTGAGCTATACCAACATATGCAGAAAACCCCTTTATAGTTTTTATGTTAGTTTAAAAAAGCTAAAACATAAAAAATTATGTTAGGATTACCCTATTTTCAAAATCTCAAGCATATCTTTGTGTCCTGAAGTCAGCATTTAAACACATCCCTTTTATTGCAGGCCTGCACACTTTACAGATTTCCACTGTGTGTATGATTAAGGGGCATGAGCATGAGAGGTGAGAGACTTCTAGTAAATATAATTCCTGTGCTTGACAGACCTTGAAGAGCTCGAAAATGTCACAGTGCTGTAACCTCAGGTAGTAATTCTGACATCACAAATGTTTCCTCTGAGAAAGTGAGAGAGTGAGTGAAGGCTTATATACAGAAATTATAGGAAGCAGTTGAAGGCTAGAATGAACTCTTCAGTGAAGTGATAAAAAGCCTTTACCAGTGATTTTTGTTATGCTTCAATTACTTACATTTCAATTACACTCTCTCTAATACCAGCTCTCCTCTTCATCCTGTTAAACACTCATTCAATAGCTGTCCTTTTCTTATTAACCATGCACTGGAAAAAGTAAAATATTTTCTCAAAGACCTGTGAAGCTAAGAGGACTGATGGTTGACTTAAGTGATACTTAACATTTATAAAAGTATGGCAAATCAGCCATAGTTTTATACAGATCCTGGCTAGCTATCATTGTTTATGTGAAAATTATTTTGAAAATTTTTTCAGGTAAAGTAATTGTATCAATTAAGAATAAGCAAGCATTTATCTAAAGCTTATTGCCCTGCAAAGCACATTAAAATAAACCTAGAGAAGATAAAAATGATGGTCTGAAAACATAAACCAAGCTCACTTAGTTAAACTGCCATTTATGTCAAGTTTCTTAGTATATATATCTTAATTACTTTTATTACTTTAATTACAAGGTTATACCTAATTGCATACCTGTGGAATGTGATCATACTATCATACCTTTAGACAAACATTTTCTACCCATTTTTTTCTCAAGAATAGTCTTAGAACCACTTGCATCTGCAATATCTGATGGACTTTTAACATAAAGATACCTGTGTCTCATCTCCACTGAATCAAAAGTTCTTGGAGTCTGTATTTTTACCATTGTTTTCAGCTTATGTTTGAACAAAATGTCACTTGAGAACCACTCTCTTAAACAACTTTGCATTGAGAGCATATTGCTTTCAAACCTTAATTAGTGAAGTTGATGGGAATACAATAATAGTAAGAGACATTAACACCCCCACTAACATCATTGAATGGGTCTTCCAGATAGAAAATCAATAAGGTGATGAAGATACTAAGTGACACAATAGAAGAGTTGGACTTGGTTGATATTTTGGGGACATTACATTCCCAAAAAACAGAATATGCTTTTTAAGTGCTCATGGAACATTCTCTAGGATAGACCACATACTCAGGCACAAAAGAAGCCTCAACAAATTTAAGAGGATATAAATTATTTCAAGCATCTTCTCTGAGCACATGGCATGAAACTAGAAATCAACCACAGAAAAACAAAGGAGAAAGAAATGACAGCATGGAGACTAAACAGCATGCTACTAAAAAACCAATGGATCAATGATAAAATCAATGAAGAAATTTAAAAATACATTAAGAAAAATGACAATGAAAACACAATCACACAAAATCTGTGGGATACAGCAAAAGCAGTCCCAAAAGGGAAGTTCACAGAGATACAGGCCTTCTTCATAAAATAAGAACAATTTCAAATAAACAACCTAAACTACCACCTAGAAGAGTTAGAAAAAGAAGAAAAAACAAAACCTAAAGTCAGCACAAGGAAAGAAATAATAAAGATCAAGGAGGAAAAGCGAGAAAACACAAATAAATAAAATGAGAAATGAACATGGAGAAATTACAATCAATACCACAGAAATACAAAAAAAAATCTTAAGAGAATACTATGAACAACTATATGGCAATAAATTGGACAACTTAGAAGAAATGGACACATTTCTAGAAACATACAAAACTGAATCAAGAAGAAATAGATGACTTGAACAGACCGAGCACTAGAAATGAAATGGAAGTAGCAATAAAAAAACCTCCCTACAAACAAAAATCCAGGACTAAATGGCTTCACTGGGGAATTCTGCCAAATATACAACAAAGAACTCATACTGATCCTTCTCAAACTCTTTTAAAAGACTGAAGAGGAGGGAATACTCCTAAACTCTTTCTATGAAGCCACCATCGCCCTGATACCAACAATGACACTACCAAAAAAGAAAATTATGGGCCAATATTGTTGATGAACACAGATGCAAAAATCCTCCACAAAATATTAGCAAACAAAATCCAACAACACATAAAAAAGATATACACTATGCTCAAGTTGGGTTCATCCCAGGGACACGAGGCTGGTTCAGCATATGCAAATCAACCAATGTGATACACCACATCAACAAAAGAAAGGACACAAATCACATGATCATCTCAATAGATGCAGAAAAAGCATTTGAAAAAATTCAACACTCATTTATGATGAAAACTCTAACCAAAGTGGGTATGGAGGGACCATATCTGACCATAATAAAAGCTGTTTAATATAAACCCACAGCCAGCATAATACTCAGCAGTGAAAAGGTGGAAGCCTTCCTGCTAAAATCTGGATGGAACAAGCCATGGATGCCCACTCTTACCACTTCTATTCCATATAGTACTGGAAGTCCTAGTCATAGCGATTAGATAAGAAAAAGAAACAAAAGGGATCCAAATTGGAAGAAAAGAGGTAAATTTGTCATTATATGCAGTTGACATGATATAATATATACAAAACCCTAAAGGCACCACACAAAAACTGCTAGAGGTGATAAAAGAATTCGGCAAAGTAGCAGGATACAAGATTAACAAACAGAAATCAGTGGCATTTCTTTACACTAACAGTGAAACAGCAGAAAAGGAAAGTAAAGTAACAATCCCTTTTAAAATCACATCCAAAAAAATAAAATGCTTAGGAAAAAATTTGACCAAGGGAGTGAAAGACTTACATGTGGTGAACTACTAAACATTGACTAAGGAAATTAAAGATGACTTAAAGAAATGGAAAGATATCCCATGTTTTTGGACTGGGAGAATTCATATTGTTAAAATGGCCATACTACCCAAGGCAATCTACAGATTTAATGCAATACCTATCAAATTACCCAGGACATTTTTCACAGAACTTGAACAAATAATCTTAAAATTTATAGAAATGCTCTGCATCTGCTAAATATGAAATCTTGATATCTCTTTTATAACCTTCCCCATATTGTCCTTATGGGCAATAAGCAAACAAAAAAAGCATCTGTCAAGCAGCTGTGTGATTTTTGAAAATGACTGTATAATAAGTGTATGATAAGCTCAATTAAATTTTCTTCTGATTTTCATTTTTAGGAAATGTGCTGTGTTTTTGATAAAACCCAGGTTGTCCTAAAATTACCTCATATGCATACATTTATCAGAATCTTCAGGTAGTATACTTTAATGTGTGCTATTTATGATATATAAACTATACATAAACAAAATTGATTTAAACAAAAATGATCTCTCAGTATTTTGTGAACCTCAACATTCTCAATTTCTTCTGTACTTTCAGAGGCTACAAACTATATTTTGCATGAATTGAATATTGATTTAGTGTTTATTTATAGTTTGATAAAATATGTAAAAGTTAAATATCCTTGAATTTTATTAACTATAATACATATTGACAGATCTGTAAGACTTGAAATGTACTTTATTTTTCAAAATTCTGAAAAGATAGTTGTTTATGTTGTTGTTCTTGTATTTCAGCTGTGGCTGAAATATAGTTTTTTAATCTTTACCTATTTTGAATATAATGGAAAAATTTTCCATTTCCACATGGCTATTTCTAGCCACAAAAGATAATTCAGCAACACTTCTAGAAGTATTAACTGCTAGTGAAAACTGTTGCTGCTAACAGTATTTTTTATTTTATAGTGGTCTGCTTGAAACTTGGTTACAAATGAGTAACTTGTCTGCAATTAGAAAAAAAAAATCACCTAAACTTACAATAATTTATACTGTTCAGGATCCAAGAGATGGCACCGAAGAACAAACTGGAAATTCTCTTTGTATGTGGATTTGCCAGTAAAATAGGTATATGTAGAATAGACAAGAAATAGTGCAAGGGGGTAGAGTTGGACCAAGAGGAAAAAATTAGTTCATGGAGGGTAATCTTTAAAATGTCAATCCAGGGTCCTTAAACAGAATATCTTAAAAGCTACTAAGTTAGCATTCAAGAGATTAGTTGCAGAGGCTAGGGGAGAAGAAGCTGATAATAAAGCAAGGAGTTAAAATCCAGGTCTTACAGTAATAGTGCCTAACATTGCCCCAAATCAGATTGAAATAAGGTATTCTGACTCATCATCAATGGCTAAGTGTTTTGATGCTATGCAATATTCTTATGTTGTCTTGAAAGACGATTATCTTATATTAAGAGTTTAGAATCACTTAAAATTCAGTCTTTTAAATATAACAATGAATAAGCTTAATTCCTTTAATAAAAAAATCTTGTTTTTATGATTAGCTCCATATTGTAATACAAGCTGAGGATATATAGATAAAGCTGTTTTACTCTCAAAATAATAACTTTAGATTTAAAAAATCATTGAGAACATGGTAAAAACATTTTGAGAAAAAGTTGAATTTGTCTAAGTGCTCCAATAATTTTAAAATATAGAACCTAAAAATTATACCGTAATAGTTCAAACAAAAATAGAGGACATTACAAGAAAATAGTGAAAAGCCTAACATACTTCTGTGAGATTTCAATATACTTTTTCAGCTGTTTATACGTCAAGCAGATAACAATTAAAAATACATTGAAAAATTAATAACAAAATCAATAAACTTGAGTTAATGTACAAATATAAAATTCTACATCTAACACTTAAAAATACTCAGTTTTCTAAAGAGTACATGGAATAACATGCACAAAAAATAATTATGTGATCGAACTTACAGTAAATCTAAATAATCTTAGATAATTATTACCACAGATAACCCAGTCTCTTTATAACAAAAACAAATCAGAAGTTAATAGCAAAAAGCTATGTTAAAACTTCTATTTATTTAGAAATTTTATTATATACTTAATTTATGATTAAGAAAGAATTAATGGAAATAAAGGAAAACACAATTTTGTGATATTGAAAACACCATATATAAAACTGATAGGATAGTGGGGGGAGAGTATAGCTCAAGTGGTAGAGTGCATGCCTAGTATGCAAGAGGTCCTGGGTTCAGTCCCCAGTACCTCCTCTAAAAGTAAATAAATAAATAAACCTAATTACCTCCTACCCCTCCCCCAAAACTGATAGGATATAGTGAAAGTAGTGCTTAAAGAGCAATTTATAACCTTAATAGCTTATTCTATATCTGCCTTAAATTAATATCTCTTTTATAAATATTAATTTCTACAAATCAGTGTTATTCTACACAACTTCTGATAGTCTTCTTGGTGTTTTATAAAGTGTCCAAATTTCAGATATCACTGATGTTGATAACAAAATAAACTATTTGATGTATTATTATCATTTACTGCAAAAGTTAGAATAAAGCTTGGCAAATTTAAGTTACCAAACTGAATATTTATACATGAACATAGTTACATTTTGTATTCTTGAATACTGTTGTGCAGAAGATTAATTAAATTTATAATCTAGTAAGTAGTTTTTTTTATGTTTTGAGAAGTTATCTTTAATTTATACAGATAGATATTACAGAAATTTAAAAAGAACATTTAAAGAGGGCAGTATCTTGGCAAGTAATTGAAAGAAGTGTGTCTAGAAGGAGGGTATAATAATTCTTGAAGAGTTTCTGCTCATCTTATTTGAGTTCTGAGAATTCACCATATAGGAAGTGTAGTTATTAGTGTAATCTTGACAAGGGTCATTTTGTGGAAGTAAACAAACCAAGATAGAATCAGAGGTAAAGAAGTGGAGACTATAAATGTAGCCAAGTATTTTGAAGGTTATAATCTAAAAAGGAGCTGAGGAACATTCCAATAGCTGGGGTTTGTAATAAGGTGAAAAAAGGTGTTTTTTTTAAAGAAGGAATGTTTTGTATGTTTCTTTGTTTGTATGAGTACAATCAAGTAGTGAAGGCCAACAAAAGAGAGAAGAAATAATTATAGAAAAATATATCCGTAGTAGGGAAGGAGAAGAGATTTCAAACCCAATTGAAGGCTTGATTCTGAAAGGAGATGGAACAATTTATTTGTTCTAATATGAGGGAAGACAGAGACTATGAAAAGAGATACAAGCAGTTGTTATTTCTGGTGGTGTAAAGATGACAGCCTTCTCCTCTGCTTTTATTTTTTATTGCAATAAGAAGCAAGATCATAGCTGAAATAAAAATGAGAGAGGGGACACTGGAATTTCAGAAAAGATGAAAACATGTAAAGAAGTTATCTGATAATATTTGATGATGAATTATCTTGAGAAATGGAATAGGGCTGCTTGGAGTTTCTGAGGACCACTAGAAAGATGTGATTAAAATCTAAAATGAGATCAGTCACCATGTTTGGTGTTTGTTTTTTCCCAGTCATGTTGACCTGCTTACCCATCATGTGTAGACATGAAGTTGGAGTACAGTTCAAATTTAACCAACATGAGGTATTTACCTTGTGTATATAATGGAAGAACAAAGAAGCCAGAGAGATGAAAGTATGCATAAAAGTGATACTAGCCATGGGACACGAAATATAATTATGTGCGAGAGAAGAAAGGGCATGAAGGGATGGGAGGGGAAGAGAAAATGTGACTAAGGTCAATGGATTGAAGGTCCTGAGAAGATCAAAGAATTGCTGTTACATAGTTATAAACAAAAGGCAAACTGGAAAAAATAAGTAGTTTTGTACAGATTACTAAAAATCACCAATTTATACTTAGTGCTGTTATTAATAATGATAAGTATTAGAGTGATACCAAAATCTTGGGATGGTCCATGTATCAGGATAGGAAGATGTTTCAATTTTCACTTAATTGTAAAATTAATTTAGAATTATGGAGATATATCAAATTGTGTAGGTAAAAGTAATGACTAATTACATATCAATCACTAGCAAAATAAAAAGGTATGTAATTTCAAGTATTCCACCCAAAATATTAAGTGAAAAATTGATATAAAAAGATTATTCAAAGAAAATAGAAAATTACATAAATCCATCATCATTTGCTTTAAGGCAGAGAATTTTTAAAAACTTAAATTACAGTGTGTTTATGAATTATGAATAGACAATCTCCTACTTTTTGAAAGCTAAAACTTATTTTCTTGTCAAAGTCAATAATAAATATATCAAATGTCATGAATCATACAAGGGAGGATGCTTACATTTTTTTAGAGTCACAGCAATCAGATAAACATCCTAAGATGACAGTGTTTCAAGTAAAATAAACTTTATATAGTGCTCTACTACAAACTTTTAAACATTACTACACTTGTTTTGGATTTTTATTTTAATTTATATTACATGCTTAATACAGCCTGAGTATGAGAAAGTTTAAAATAGCGTTTTAAAACCTAATGGTAGAAAGAATAAAATTACCATTAATATATTTTCTAATCATGTAGGTTGAATAATTTAGGATATAATAATGGACAAACCTGTACATCCCAAGTAAAATGAAGAGTCTTTCTTCACCTTTAGGGGAATCTTTCTTTTATTTATTTCCTAATTGCTTTTTTCATAATCTTTTCCTAGAAATTCTATTAGAGGGATTTCAGAACCCTTTGGATGATTTCTTCATTTATTTTAACTTTCCTTTTACAATTTCCATATCTCCACCAATTTGGCATTTGCTAATGGAAATTGCTGTGCCCTGATGTAAAGTCACTCTAATTATTATAAACAAATGCTCCAGTTATTATGGCTGCATAACAAATTGCCTCACAACTCAGTGTCAGAAAGCAATGATTTACTATGCTTATGGATTTTGTGGGTCAGGATTTTGAACAGGTCATGACAGGGATAGTTTGTCTCTGCTCTGTGATTTGTGGAACCTCAAACTGGAAGATTCAAAGGCTGAGGGAAGGAATTATCTGAAGCTTTGCCTGTTCACATGTTTGGAGGATGACACTCTCTGGAGGCTAACGTTAGTTGGGGCTGTTGAACAAGTTCTCCTAAACTTGGCAACGCCATATTGCCTGGGCTTCTTCACTGCAGGATGGCTGGACCACAGGGTAAATATCCTAAGAGAGAGAATCAGGTGAAACCATATCTTTCATCTATGCTCAGAAGTCACACAATATCACTTCCAACATCCTATTTATAGAGACAATAATGAAATCCCACTGAGTTCAAGGAAAGAGGGGGAAAAAATCTATCCCTTGATGAGACTAGTAACATTCTGGAGAGAATCCAGAAATATAGCCAGGGACAGTTTTGCAAAATGCAATTTGCCACAAATAATCTATTTTTCTGAACTTATTGTCAAAGAGGACAATTAAGGTAGATGGAGAGGATGAGAGGTAATTAATCTGAGAGACAATAAGAACAATTTTACTCTAGTCAGAATGATCCAGTGTTAGAAAAACTGATGACAGCAGAGAGAGGGAATGCACGCAAGAAAGAAGTTCTCAGTAGGTTCTGATCTACAACCAACAGTGGAGATGGCCTTTGAGAGGGCCACCTCTTCCATTCCTCACTGTAATGGTTAGAAACACAGAGACTTTAGTTTTAGTTATAGATAGGTATTATTTATTCAACAAAAACTAAATTAGTTTATTATATGTAAGACTTTTAATTAGTATACATATGTTAACTGAGTCCTCATTACAACCCTACAAAGTATTATTCCTGTACTGTTCATGGGTAAGGAAACTGAGGCTCAGAAAAGAAGCACATTCTGCTTAAGGTTGCACAGCTGATGACTGGGAGGCGGGAATCAAAGCCCATCAGATGGGCTCCTTAAAACATGCTGTTAAGCCCTCAGCTAAACTGCTTCATTTGGCAGATTTAACTGAAGAAAGGTAAGTGAGTTTCCAAAAGACTATCTCTATTTTTTCAATAATAAAAAAAGAGGTTGTAACCCAAGAGCATCTTGAACACACTGCCTTAAAGAGCAGATGTTACCTAACATTTACTGAAGGAAATCTTACAAGCAGAAACATGTTAGAGTGCACTCAATCCGCACACCTTTTATTATTCCACAGCCTAGGCTGTGCAAAGAAGTCCCATACACAGACAGGCCAAGGGTCCAGCAGAGAGGATCCTGGGTGGGCTGCAGGTGGAGCTGACCAGAGCGTACTCCAAGAGGCTGAGCAAACCTGCCCTGCACTGTGTTACACACTTACAGGTTAGTCTAAGCTGGGCTATAGAATTTCTATTTCTTTAAGTAACAAAAAAAAAAAAATTTCAGGGTAGCCTGAAGAATACTGGAGAGTGTGCACACTCAGGTCCAAGTTCTGCACACTGAGAACTGTGGTTAAAGCCTGGCCTGTCGGGGTGCTGACGTCAGCCAAAGGCCCTCTTTGCTTCCCAGGAGAAGGCACTCTGCGTTGAACTCCCAAAAGGGGAAGGAAATGATCTTCCACATTATCTGGATTTGTCTATCAACAAAGATGATACTATCATTAGAAAACAGAAGTGATATTATATTGAGAAGTGGTTTTGGGTATGGCAAATGTGAAAACAAATTTACTAGGGAAATTCAGTGGTAAATCTATTTTTGTTCAATGCCATATACGGCTGATGGTCACAAGTCTGAAGAGACCATGTAACATTGTTTTGAGACGTTTTCAGGTAATACAGCTTCTTGAAAGCAGATTGCTGAGCTTAACCAAAGTTAGGGCTTTGTCAAGTTGATATGATTAATGAGCAAGTGTCAAAAGTATTAATGATGTTTGTAAGGGAGTATGCCAACATAGGATCTAATATTTGTAGGCAAGGAAGAGAAAATATGATGGGAGTGATGAATAGCGAAAGAGCTAAGTTTAGTTTAGTGTTGCTAGTTTACTGAGAATCCATTTTGGCATCTTTTTATTCCCCTAAAACTTCACAAAGCTTAATTTTAAATTATTACTTGATTATTTTCCCTGAAATCTCTTCAGAATTATATTCAAAGACTTTAAAGTTATTTGACGTTTTTGAACACTAAATCCTAGTGAGTTTGCTATTACTAGTGGCCATAATGGTAATACTGTTCCTAAAATCTAACTCCTCGGATTTTTTTTTTTTTTTTTTTTTTTTTTTTTTTTTAGTTTTAAGACCATGATACATTTTAAAGAAAATAGCATGGTGAATATATAGGAGAAGCATGGAAATGTCTGAATACTTACAGATGGTACTCAGGTATCTTTCTAATTTTTTGTCTTATTTATACTTGATCTTATTTCTAGTTTTCTCTTTAACTTCAATGGGAATGATCATAGTGCATATTGCTGACTGACATCTAGGCTCTTCTCCTGGATAACTCATGGGATAAAGAGATCAGTAGAAGAAAAAAAGGCATAACCTCTCTCTACAATTCCCCAATGGCCTAATGTTGGAAAAGGAAATTTGTTGGAGGCTGAATATTTCTGGTTCCCTTTGGTGTACAAACAGTGGACACAAGGTAGTGGGTATTTTTTGATTGGTGCCACATAAACATTAGAACAGCAGGAGGTCCCCAGTGGTCTGGGCCTGAAAGTTTCCTGCCCCTTCTCCAAAAGGAGAGGGTGTTTATTTTTCTTTTCTTCAAGATGCATTTGGTCTTTACCTGTGCTTTTGGGCAAAACATTTGTTGCCTTTCCGTTTACTAATAATTTAATGGTGGAGGTACCGGATAGAGGAACAGTGGTCCCTCCATGCATTCAGCCTTGCATCACCAAGGAAAGCATTATCTTGTACACTGCCTTGTCCCAGTCTTTGTGAAGACCTAGTGTGTTCTATAGAAAAGAGCCTGTGAGTGTGTGCAAGCTCCCCTTCTGTCCTCAGCATTTTGAGATTCTATATCCTCATGCTTTTTCACACTTGGTCCTTAGTAATTCACTAAAAACAATAGCTGAATTCTTTCCATCTACTCATCTGGAGACCTTTTTCTTATTGCCACAGACTGACTAATGCTCATACCCCATACCTCCTTTGAAACTGTTTTCTTTCTTTCAATTCTAATCTAATTGGTTGTTCTATGACTCTTGCTCCCTGGAATCATGATGTAGTATATTATCTGACTTGTTCTTATTATTAAAATAAATGTGGTACTTTTACCCCAGGAAGTTGAAAGCCTTGCACCATTTGATCTTAATCCATTAAAAGATACAAACTGGTGGCCAGAGAGGAGTTTTAATTAACAAAATTCCAAAGCTTTTAACTTATTTTCATTGAGTCAAAAATTCCTTAGTGGTAACCTATAATGAAAATGAATCTATGTATGTTCATGTATGACTGAATTATTATGCAGTACACCAGAAACTGATGCAACATCATAAACTGACTATACTTCAATAAGAAGAAAGAAAATTGATATGAATATACTAAAAAATTCCTTTATCAGTATTTCAAAGAAAACTCCATGATATGCTCTTGGGTAGCTTTTGAGGAAGAGCTTTGCTATTTGGTTATATAGATTTAAAGCAATAGCTCATTTTAAGATATAAAATTTTTCCTAAATAGAGAGTAGGAGTATTCAGAAAAAATTTACATGACAGGGTCTGGCATTTTCTCAAAAAAGCTTATGTTCCACTTTTGGATATTTTAACTCATTTAATCTTCAAAAAATTTATGACATAAAATCAAGAAAGGTGAACTTTAAGTAACTACTCAGGGACATCAAACTAGTCATTGGCCAGGCCAATATTCAAACCAGGAAGTCTGGATCCAGAAGTTATATTCTTAGTCTCTATTCCATCTACTCCCAAAGATAGGTTATTAAACAAAATAAATAAGTATTCTTAATGATTTTTTGCTTAGTCAGAACCTATAATATAAGCTCTGAACATAACATCATCCAAAGAAACCAATCAGAGGTCATTTAACAATAATGCTAATAGGTAAATATTTTAACATTGGGAGCTTAGAATTATACTCTAAATTGAATTTTAAAATTATTTAAATACAAATTATTTTATTGGCTATAGAAACATTTTCTCTTCTATTAATAGAGTATTGAGTAATATATGAATTTATATTTCTCAAGTAAAGTATAGTCTGGTTTTATGTAAGCCTGTAGAAATAGAATGTTTTGTAAAATATGACAAAAGACTGAATCAAATGGGTACATTCTGACATGGTCTATCAGAACTAGGAAATGTCTTCCTTTACACTGCTGATAAAGGGAGATGATAATCTCTATAATGGCTCAGAGACACACACAGAAAATGTATTTCTTGAAAATATATACTTGTTAAGCACATATTATTTAGCAGGAAATATGATATTTTTGATGCTTATTATCTCATTTAAATACTCAGATCTTCCCTAAGAAATCGGTACCAATTTCTTTGTCTTATAGATGAAGAAACTGATTTCCTTGGAGGTTAAAATCATTTGGGAAAAATTACACTGAGATTATCCCCTCTGAATTTAAATCTAGTTGTTTAACTCATTTAATAAACATACTTCAGACTTGAGAAAAGCACATGTTTATCTGTGTTAACAAACATCCTGAATGTTAACAGACACTGCTTGAGGGCTAAAAGAAATAATTATGGTCTCAAAGGCCAGCAGGTAATGGCTCTGAAAACAAATGTGTAAGCTCATTTGGTCTTTATTAATAATGTATCCCTGTTGTCAAAGTCTGTGCAGGAAATTCTGGAATTACATTCTTTCATTTTAATGACAGAGTGACTGGGAAGAATAGGATTGTAGTAAACATATGGATATACAAAATACTAAATTGTTTACTAAGTATACCCATAGTAATGGTCAGTGATAACTGGGTTGGTGCTGTTTAGTGATAATAAAATATGTAGATAGAACTAAATATAAAAGAATGGCAAATGTACATAGCATTTTGGGGATCAAAATTCAAAGATCTCAGTTAAAGGTCTAAATCAGCTATATACACACACTGCAGGAAGCTTCTGGCATTATGCAGAGTTTTTGTAGGTTCTCCAAATATATTTATATTTATATATAATATATATTTTTATCTATATCTATATCTATATATCTCCTCAAGTCATTTAACATGTGTTTAAATATTATACATCTTTGAGAGACAGGAATCATATAATTGGATTGACTCAGTCAAGGCTTCCTTTTTTAATGAAAAATATTTTTTGCTTGCTATTTTTAGTATACAACCATGGGGAAGAAATTAGAGTTTTGGCTATTTCCTGCTTTAAGTATATGAGTGTGGATTCTCATATATTTCTCAATCACCTAGATAACATTTTGGAAAGAAAATAGAATTATTTTCCTTGTTAAATTTCTCCCCCAAGTTTAGCTCTTTTGTGGCCAGTTTGTTCTGTGAGCCTATCTGCAGTAACTTAGGCTAAAATGTAAACACAAAAAAGTAGGGTTCCAGAATAATTGTTCATTGCAGAGCAAACTGGGAAAGATTTCTATTTTTCAGGAGGCTGTGTAACAGACAATTGCTTTATTGTGGGCTTGAATGTGATATTCCTTACAAACCCAAACATTTCAAGTCAGAATTAGACAGTAAATCTGCAAATTTCCTTGGAGTTATTAATGTACTGTTACTGACTCTGGCAGGGTTTAGGAAGATTTATTTTTCTTGATGTCTTTGCTTTTACGTCCTCAGGTCCTTCATAGCCTGCCTTGGGATAGTGTTCTAATTTTTCCAGTAAAATTTAGTCTCTCCTGATTAATTTGGTCTGCTATTCTTCTTTTTCCCCATATGCTCATATTTCTTTTTAATCTTTTGTCATTAAGGGAATACTCCTTCTATTAACTGAGTTAGATAATGGGTTAAACACATTATTACTAGAAAGATTAAAAAGTACACCACAGGGCAACTAATTGCTTCTTAGGAAACAGAGAAGAAAATGTAAAATTATAAAGAATAAAAGGTACATCTTCAGTGAAGCTCAGAAGAGCACGTTTCGTTTATGACACAGACACTCATCCTTTGCCTCTGCATAAGCCTTTGACGTGATCCTTTTGCACTCACTCTGGAGAGGAAGGACGTGACTTATTGAGGTGAGAGGATTCAACTTTCCAAATTAGATGCCAGGCTGAAATTAGACATCCAGTTTGCTCAGTATAGCAACTTTGGTATATTTCCTCTTGAAAGCTAGGGTTGTTTAAACTTCCCTCTTTTGATGGAAGTACTAAATTCAAAATAAGACCATAGAGATGTTTGCCTGACAAAGAAACAAGACTAAGGATCACATTCACCTCTGCAAGCAACCTACTGAGGGGCTTACTCTTGAGTTTTGAACGGAGCTGTGTGCCTCTGCTTCTTGTAGAATGACCTTCATGCCAGAATTTCAGGGGTGTTGAGAGCATCAGTCTGTTACTATAATCATTAAATTCTTCCTCTGGAGTGCACTTCATATGAAGGATATTCAAGTGTAGGACAGACTCTCTATTCCTAATGACTTTGAAGTTGCAGCTTTATATTTTCAGGTAAGATAAAATAGAGACAAGGAGAAGTAAACAACAGTTTACTATGCGGAAAGGGTCTAACTTTGCTCAAGGCTATTTTCCTCTAAGAGGAATATATCAGAAGACCACAAATCTATAATGTATACCATGGTGTGGGACTAATCTGTTATGTTTTAAAAATATGCATCCCCTAAAATCATTTGACCTTGATGGGATCTAAAGAATTTCACATCCTATAAAGAGGGGAAAATGAAATCTAATTGGCCACTCACCCTATTACTCACATAATATTACTCACTTCAGAAGGCACTATGAATCCCTGTTGCCCAGAGCATAAAGCCTAAATTTCTCAATGCTTTGCATGAATTGCAGTCAAACTTGTTTTCAAGGCTTTTTCCCCCATCATTTTCTTACACAGATCCTCTGCTCTGGGCAATCTGCTTAGAGATGTCACCCATCATATCCACCTCCAGCTCACCCACCACTCTACCCACACCTGCCTCCTTCCTTGTCCTCTATATCTCTCCCTCACTAAACCTACTCCACTTTAATCTCTTTAAACACACACACTTTTAAGGTTTCTCTCATGTAATAAGGGCAACAATAGCCAACGATTGTATAAAATAATTATTATGGCTATTAAATGTTGTATATACATCACTTCTTGTGATACTCAAAATAACTCTAAGTGTTAGATATGATTATTTCCCCACTAGATTATAAACTCCTTATCTATTGTCCACGAGTGCACAATAAATATTGAAAGAATAACTTCCACTTAACGTATAAGAAAACATATGTTTAATGAGACTGATAAATTTGGCAAAACACACAAACACCTTGAATGAGGTCCGTGTGACCACAGGGAATGTGATGCTAGGGAAAATTTTTTAGCAAGAAACACTCTTCACACATTATTTCACTTTATTCTAAAATATCTCTGAAAATGGGAATTATTGTCTTCATTTTATAGATAAAGATACCAGATTCGAAAAGCTTCTAACTAGTGATAGAATCAAGATTTGCATGCAGTGCAATCTGATTCTAAAACCCATTATATTGACATTGATGTTTTACATATCACAATATAAAATAAATAAATAAAATATCTTATGGTACTTAAACTAGTCACTAAAATTCTACCATCTTATCTCTGGGTGTTAATTCTACCTTAGCATCCTGAGCAGAAGTTTGGACAATCAGAGACATATTGAGATGATACGATACATTGACTGCAAAATAAATCATCAGTCAGCTGCTTGGTGTGTCTTAGTGATTGAATCAAATCAACTCAAGAACTGATCACATTGATAATGATAAAAGGAATTATTATGACAGAGGAATAATATTAAATAGCAAAAAATCAATTTGGCAGAAGCTCAGAGATACAATTTTGGTCTTTTCCAATAATATTTTGAGTACATTTTCCTTGCATTATGTATGTTTTATGAAAATTATCTTTCTTATTGTATCATTGGAATGAAAGACATTTCTTTCTGTTGCCATGATGCAAATTTCCTTAGTGAGTGATTAGGTTGATTTGCTGGTTATATTCCTTCGCTAAGTGATGGCAAATGGTAAATTTGGATCAGTAAGGAAATGACAGTAAAATACATTGTATCTTATTCTATAGCTGAGATAATCAAGAACATATTGTTGAGAAAACAACTAAATCATAATGTTTGGAGAAGAAATATCTTTTAGCAGTCTTAGCATTGACACTTTTATCAACTAGTTTGTCATCTGTAAAATTAAAGTCTCTGAATAATAACAGATGGCACTGGCAAAATCTGTTCCATTATCAATAATATAATTTCTGCAAATGGGCAATATAAGAGTTCATAGACCTAAATAACTCCATTTTTTAGAAACTGCTGGCCCCATATTATTAAATACATATTTGATAACTGTGTGTTAGCTGGCATTCTGTCAACTGGAAAACTCAGTTAGTCGGCAAGAATGTATTGCTGTAATGCATCATAAAATAGTTTACAATGATGAATCCAGTGCATTGGAAGCAGTTATAATGCATTCTGACAAAATTGAAATAAAAAAATTGAATTTGTGTTTTGTAAAAGCTGAACAGTTAAATATTTTCCCTGTGCTCATATTCTATGAAATTGGAATCTTAATTTCCCCTAAATATAGTAATCGTTCCTCAAATATCATAGCCCACCATGAAAGTTAGCACTTGCTTGAGCATCTGCCCTCCTAAATCTTCAGTGTATCCACTGCAAATTAAAAAATCCCCTGTATGTCTCTATAACCTCTGTTCTTCCTTCTTATTAAAGCTATAAATTTAGTTAAACTAATACTTTAAAATCTTGGGGCCTAAATCATTACTGGTAAGCATTCTTTTCTATCTATCTATCTATCTATCTATCTATCTATCTATCTATCTATAGATATAGATATATTTACATTTTTTTTTCATACCACCTTCTACAAGCCCTTTTAACTCGTGAGACTCGAAGAGCTGAAACTTCAATTGTGATCTCTGGGTCCCTCAAAAGACTCAGAATCACAGCATTCTGAGGTTTCTCCAATTATCAGAATACTTGAGTTGCCCAGTTCAGAATTTTCATCTTGCTGACCTAAACTTTTCAAGGACACTGGTATTCTGTCCACTCTTATATGTCTTCTTAGTATTGACAGAGATCTCAATTTGACCCAAGTCAACCTATTGAAAAGGACCTTCCTTCTTAGTTTAATTATTTTACTCTCATGCTTGGACAATTATGATTAGCTCCTCCCTAATTTTACAGTCTCTAGCTTGTATTCCTTCATAAGCAATTTACATATGGATCTGATCATGTCGATTCTTTGATTTCCTTTATACTTCAGAATCTTCTTCTGGTATAGTCCTTATTGTACTATCTACGCCCAGTAACTTGAAATTAGAATTGTTATTTTATCTATCTCCTGCCAAAGCATGATAAATCATACAGTTCATGATCCATAATTACTTATTGAAATTGATACACAGTTAAAGGAAGAGTGGATACCTATAAAACTGCTAGTATTTTTACTTTAGCAAGTTGATGAATCATGGTGCCATTTTCTGAGTCAGGAGAAATTAAGAAATGAACTTTTTTTTTTTTGAGAGGAAATCTAGAATTCTGCTATGTTCATGGTAATATGAGCTGCCTATTAACATACAAGTGGATTGTTCGTTTCTGTGTTATTAAGTTGTGTGAGCTGTTTCTATATTCTGGAAATTAAGCGCTTGTCTGTTCCATCATTTGCAAATGTTTTCTCCCATCCTGTATATTGGCTTTTTGTTTTGCTTATGGTTTCCTTTGCTGTGTAAAAGCTTGTTAGTTTAATTAGGTCTCATGTGCTTATTTTTGCTTTTCTTTCTATTGTCTGGGTAGACTGCCCTAGGAGAACATTGCTAAGATTTATGTCAGAAAAAGTTTTGCCTATGTTTTATTCTAAGAGGTTTATTCTAGTGTCTTGTCTCATGTTTAAGTCTTTAAGCCATTTTGAGTTTATTTTTGTGTATGGTGTAAAGGAGTGTTCTAACTTCATTGATTTACATGCTGCTGACCAGTTTTCCCAATGCCACTTGCCAAGAGACTGTCTTTTCTCCATTATACATTCTTGCCTCCTTTGGTGAAGACTAATTTACCTTAAGTTCAAGGTTTATGTCTAGTCCATTGATCCACATGTATTATTTTTGTGTGTGGCAATAGCATGCTGTTTTGATTACTGTAGCTCTGTAGTATTATCGGAAATCTGGGAGGATTATTCCTCTAGCTTCATTCTCTGTCTTCAGTATTGCTTTGGCAGTATGGATTCCTCAAAAAACTAAAAATAGACGTACCCTATGATCCAGCAATCCCACTCCTGGGCATATATCTGGAGGAAGCTCTAATTTGAAAAAATACATGCACTTCAATCTTCATAGCAGCACTATTTACAATAGCCAAGAAATAGAAATAACCTGAATGTCCATCAACAGATGACTAGGTAAAGAAGTTGTGGCATGTTTATACAATGAAATACTACTCAGCCATAAAAAGGAATAAAATAATGCCATTTGCAGCAACAAGGATGGACCTGGAGATCGTCATTCTAAGTGAAGTAAGCCAGGAAGAGAAAGAAAAATACCATATGATATCACTCATATGTGGAATCTTAAAAAAAAAAAAAAAGACACAAACGAACTTATTTACAAAATAGTAACAGACTCACAGACACAGAAAACAAACTTGTGGTTACTAGGGAGGGAAAAGGGTTGGAAGGACTAAACTGGGAGTTCGAGATTTGAAGGTACTACTATGTATAAAATAGAAAAACAAGTTTCTTCTGTACAGCACAGGAAGCTGTATTCAATGTCTTGTAGTAGCCTACAATAAAAAAGAATATGAAAACAAATACATGTATACATTTTTATGACTGATACATTATGCTGTACACCAGAAATTGATACAACATTGTAAACTGACTATAGTTCAATTAGAACAAAAACAAAAACAAAAACAAAACAAAAACATACAAGGGGAGATGAATTTTAAAGGCAGATCAGGGTTATATTATTCTTAGGATTGATTGCTCCATTTATGCACCCATTTCTTAACTGTCTACAAACAGATATTCAAATCTTGACCTTTATTTTTTCTCCATACAGAAGAATACCTTCTCTGTTCATATGTAAAAATGCAAATCGATTGATTCAACAAAACATTTTTATAACATATTCTTAAAATTAGCACTGTACTCTGATTGCTCACCCTCTGAATTCATTTATAGGCCTGACTGAAATTCAGAATTTCACTTCCTTGCCCTTTGATGCATTTATTCATGTATTTATTCTATTCATTCAACAATACAGGCAGATATGAATAAAGTATGACTCTTTGCAATTAAAGACCTGACAGATTAATTCTGGGGTAACAACGATAATAGACTTTTCCTCTATTTGAAAGATGTGTATAGATTGCAGACATGGAAAAGGAAACAGTGGGACAAAGTGTTGTTATAAGATGAAGTCTCAATTGTAGTTTATATTAATATTCGGTTTAGAACAAAAAGTATAAATGGGACAACAGTGGAGACTTCATGAAATCATTACCAATAAGACTTTGAAAGACAGTCTTCAGATATGGGAGGTATGGTGAATATTGTGATGACTAAAGAAATCAGTTAAGCTATCTGTCTAGATAGTTTGTGGACAGACACTAAAAAGGTGAAATCAACCAGGAGCAAAGCCACATATTTGACGATATATCCCAATTTACTCATGAATGCCTTTCTGTGGTTCCTTTTTTGTCAATGCTTTCACAGCTATGCTTTCTTAAGAAGAGTTATAGCTTAGTGTAGTCCATGTGTTAAGCTTCTATCCTTCCTCCTTTGTGACTAAGACAAATGTTAGCTTTGGTGGATCTATATTACTTAATGGCAGACATCTATCAGTTCATTCTGTAGTGCAGAATTGATGCAATGCCATCTCTGAGCCTTAGTTTCACTTTTTTTTTTTTTTGTCATCCTACTTCCATAATAAGACGCACTCAAAAATATCCACAACACATTTTTTAATAGGTAGATAAATGATATAGTTGGAAACCATTTTCTAAGGCTGTACTCAAAAGAACTAGCATTTGCATGCATGATAATTTTACTTTTCACCTATTGAGTAAATAAATCAGATTGCTTTTCTTTTATTTTCATGTATAAAAATAAAGGAGTGAATTAGTTGCAAGGTTTGAGAACTTTAATATATTTTACTCATAGTTTTCACTCTGTAATACTAAATCGTGATTCAATGTAATCAAAATCATGTTTTTAATAATCAAAATTGACAATTTTTAAAATAATAGACCTCTAATTTTAAGACAATATAATCAGTTCTTGGACTATACCTATTAAATAAGTATATTATTGTTTTGATCATACATGGAATAACTCCACTTAGTCATTGAGATAATACATTGAATATTTTATTGCAAGAATTCTCTATATCACAGTTCTGACTATTTGGGAACATAAACATAGTACATAATGTAATTAAATTAAATATCGGATGTGTTAAAACTATACTTATCTACAAAGAATAAATATTTTCCAGTTAAGCTTACTGACACATTCTTAGATGAATAACATATTGTTGATTTTTCGCACATTTCATTTGGACTGTTTTATCCATTCAAAATGACACATTAAAATTGTTTAACTCATGGTGCAAAAGGATGAAAAAGCATATACTCTATGCTAAAGATCAGCTGTCTAGAATGGTTATTTCTGAAGTCTGTGTTGAGATAAGAAAATGCTGAATCTTAAGTGAATTCAGTTTCCAATAGACATCAACCCATAAAGAAATGATCCACAAAATCCAGCCTAATTAAATGTTTTATTATTGCCAAAGCAAATTTCTACTTTGTCATTTGGACTATCATTAGCTCCTTATAATTTTAATAATGCAAGAATTTCATTTAATGGCTTTAAAAATGCATGTTTTATTTGTTAAATCAGAAGATGCTAAATGTTTGATCAAAACCCTGTAACTTCACACCTAAATATTTATTTACTCAAAATTGCATCTTTTATTTTAAGTTTGCAAGATTTATACTCTTTGAGAGCATGGAAACCATTAATGCCAAGCATGATTGGTTTTCAGTCCACTTTTCCCGTCTAGCTTGATGATGTGCTTTGTTTTCTTTAATTATGGCATGATGATTGGTTACTTGCACTGCTTCTGTTATGAACTGAGTTAGCCTCTTGGCCTTTCCCAACGAATAATCTGTCTTTTTGCCTTTCAAGTGTGTTTTTCCTCCGTATAGAGTACTTAGGATTTATCACAGTGTTTATTTATTTATGTACTTACTTTTTGGCAGAACATGGTAAGTGTAGCATGAGAAAGCCATCAGCTTGTATAAGAAAATTTATAAAACCCTCTTACCTATATCTACTAAACACTAGTATAAAACTCTACGAAGCAATATAACACAAAATGTAGTAAATAGCATATTAAATAATCCACAGTATAAAAATTTAGATTTTTCTTTTTTTTTTTTGAGACAAAGAAAGTTGTAAGCTTATTCAGACATAGGAACACTTTTTTGTATTTTTCTCCTTTTAGATTTAACCTACATAACACTGTTGAGCTCAAATGTGTAAGTTACTTAAAACTTCTGCATTTTTTATTGTTTTATAGTCTTTACACTCCCACTCCCACATAGTCTGTTATGAACCTTTTTTTTTTTTGTAAAGTAACTATGCTTTTATAACACTCATGGAATTTTAGTATAAACAGAAGGAACTCTAAATTCCTAAGAGTTTAAACATTTCCCCTGTCAGTGTATTTCTACCCTTCCCCTCTGGTTTTAATGTTCCTTTAAAAAATAAGCTAATTAATGACTTAAATAGGACACAAAGGACTTTGAACAGGTTTTACTTCCCTGTGATAGTATTTTAAATTACATGAAGCATCTTGCACTTATGACAAAGCTAGGATGCTTGCAAATCTTTGTAAGAATAGACTGCCCCAGAAGGGCTGCTTAATGAAACGATGGCATCTCTTCAAGGAACATGTATGGCTAAACAACTAAATAGAACTTAATATAGCATAAATATTTTTAAGTGTTATCTGTCAATATGTGTGTATACAAGGTACACACGTATATACTTATATGTTTGTATGCCATTGTAATAGTCTAAACAACATAATAATTTTTTTAGTAAACTATCACTTATTGCACTGATAGTAGGGGTATAATTTTGTCATTGATGTGAGGCTGAGGGCAAAGAATAATTAGATTGGCAAGGTGTTTCCTCCTGATTCAGGATTTGTAACGTCCTTAGAGAACATTGGTAACAACCTTTCAGAAGTAGTGATTACAAAGTGAGATGCTCTGCATATTAACTACAGGTTTTCACCCAAGAGGATGTAGAAAAAAAAAATCTAACATATTAAGGAAAAAAATGGAGGGAAGCCAAGAATGCTTTGGGGGTGGGAGTCAAACAATTGTCTTTGAATGTAATGATTAAGATGCTCTTGGGCTGAAGCAAGTTATGTTGCTGACATTCTAAGGCAGAAACAAGGATGAAATCAATGATTTCACTCCTTTAACAATTTACTAGTTCTCCAAGTGGAAGTGTAGGTTCTGAAAGGTGAGATTATTATCAATGTACAGTATTGTTGTTGATTATAAGACTAAGTGCTGTTTATATTAAAATAGAAAGACTGAGTTTTAAGAATAAAGAGTATTTTAGAAAGAAGTATGTATGGCTATGACGAGATAAACACCTCATTTTAAAATCTTACAAAACCACAAAATGTAACATTATCAGTATGAAAAAGTCATGTTATAAAATGTTGGATATGTGTGAAAGATGACATTTTTACTTCAGTTTGAATACATAGCACTTGTATTTGTGAAAGTACATGAATATGGGAAAAAACAAACCTTTCCTATTATTATTTATTTTGATAATTCTTTTATGCAGAATGTTATTATGTGCCCAGAGTTTTAATATAGTACCTAAGAACTAATATATAAGAGGAGGATTATGTGATTAAGGTCTGATTTTATATATAAAGATGTCTTGTCCTAATTTCCTAGATATCATTAATCATTGTTATCCAAATGTAACAAAATATTTTCAATATGTTTTGGAGTATTTTGATATACCAAAAAGACATTTATATTCCATAATCTGGAATAAATACTACACAGAATAGTTATATTTATTTAACAGAATATCTTTATCAAATATCATTTATTTAGTTTATATTAACTTATCACTAAGTACTATGACATTCACTAAGTACATATTAGATACACAAGAAAAAATAAGACTAAAGTGCCTGGCTTATTCAAAAATAAACAAGGAGACCTAATTACTTATTTTGATTTTTTAAAATTGAAGTATAGTTGATTTACAATATTGTGTTGCAATTTAAAAATATCTAAACAAGCAATTGATATATATGGAGAAGGATATGCCAGATATGCTGATTAATCTCTGCATTCCACTACATCGGGAAATTATCTTTCTGGATGTTTGTCATGAGGGCTGATATCTACAGATTGCTTCACCAGGGACATCTTGCACTTGGTATCCAGTGGTTTATGCCAGTAGGAATCACCAAGAGGAGAATGCAGTGAAAGGAATAGGGTCCTGCATTTATTTATACCTGGATCCTTCTTATCTGATTGTAGTTCTGGAAATAGTTCATCTACTGCCAAATTTTCTATTTGATGGCCTCTTTACTAGAAGAGTAGCTCTTTCTAGATTCCATAACTCTGTTTTTTCCCTTACTCCTTTAACTCTAAGGACAATAATCATTTCTTACTGTTGCAGGTCATTCACACAATTTGACTGGGCCAATATTCTACTTGCTTAGGATAATAAATACAGGTGGTTCATGGAACACAGTATCATCACATTGTCCAAATTATTACTGATCCTGATTTGAGACTGAATGCAAATAAAGGTCAAGGTATAGGGGAATTGAAAGTCTGGAGCTTTTAGTCGCTATGGCAACCATGATGATTACAGAGGCTGTGGAGTAGGCTGAACACACACACACACACACACACACACACACACACACACACACACACTGAACATAAGGCATAGAAATCCTGACCCAAGTATTGAGCAGAGAATTTTTAAGTGCACCAGGAATTATAAAGTAAAGAACATTTTTTAGGAATAATTTATTTTTTGTTGAAAGTAAGAAGAAATTTGACTAATAGTGACTTAAACAAGTAGGGGCTTACTTTTCTCTCAAAAGTCTAGAGTAGATTCAGCAGCTCATTGTTATCAAAGCTGCTGTCTCTGAAAATCTTAAATTTTTTTACCCATGATTGCAGCGTTGTTGCTGAACATCCAATTATCACTTTGATTTTTAAAGTAAATTTTAAAAAGGGCTGAACAAGTTCAACTGAATCTGTCCTTTTCATGAAAGCTTTAAAAAATCCAGAGTATGATGCTAAAGTTCAAATTTTGAAAGCAAACAAAAGGAATGTCTTATACCTTTGATGGCTACAAAAATGCAAAAAATAAGTAAGAGAAGTACAAATTATTATTGAGAATATGCTACAATTGTAGTGCTTTACTGTATATGTAATATATATTTTCTTTAAAAGAAAGATATCTGAAGAAACGACAATTTTAATGAGCTGAATTTCAGTTGATGGTAACTTATTTTTTATGTTTTTCATTATATGGAATATATTATAGTTAATAAAACAAAGTTTGTTTTAGTCTTTTTTTATCCCTAAATAAAAGATAGCCTCACATTTAAAAAATAAAATTGGATTTCCTATTTTCAGAAAAATAAGAGACTGAGAGCAGGGAAACATTTTCGTCTCAGTCCATCAAGGTAGCAGAAAAACAGAGCTTGTTAATGTCAGTGTTGTACAACCTTGCTTGGAACTGACATCTATAATCTGCTGACACCTATGGAGCTGACTCTTTCATCATCCTAGAGGACATGAAAAGAATTAGGAAATAGCTCAAGCACAATCACCACAACCTGTCTGGGAATAACTGGTTCAGCATATATGCTTAAAAAAGTTAATCATTAGTAAACAGACAGAAGTCAATTATGCGGTTATATTCTCTTTCTCCTAACCCCAATAAAAATAAAATGTTCAGTACCTTGAAAAAAATGTAAGAAAATACATCATTTTTATTTGTATTTTTAACAAATATTTTACATAAAATAAAAGAGAGTATTCTAGAAAATATAAAGTATGCATCCTCAAACTGGATACCCCAAAAGTTATATATAAAATAAAGCAAAAAGTAACTCAGGAGATAAGAACACATTAGAGATGAAAAAGGGCATGATTTTTTAAAGACTGAAGAAACTATATATAAGAATTAAAAATCAAATGAGAGGCAGAGGAACAAAATTGAAAGGGTAGAAAACAAAATGAATAATGTAAACCTGGTGATATTTCCACAAATATAGACTAGAATAAGAATTGTTAATAAAGATAGAGAAAAAAATACAACAAATAGTAAAAATAGTCATTAAGGAATATACCAGAATAGATAAATGAAACAGAAGTAATGTTCAAAGATATAAAAAAAGACAAATTTCATGAGCTGAAAGAAAACATTGATTATGTAAATCATCTTGCCTTGCTTTAAAAATTTTAAAAAGTAAGCAATCCTCATGGACATATGCATTCTTTTAAAATATCAATTATGAAAATTAAGAAACAAAACTACGAATGTTGAAGGAAGAAACAAGACAATGGCAAAAGAACAGAATGAAGGCTGCCTCAGACAATTTCTGCAGTATTAGCTACAGTTAAGTAAATAGTATAGAATAATTCTGGTTCTATCTTTCTTTGTTTGGTTTTTGCTCCTAGAGCTTAGTTTCTCAAATATGATTAAAAAAAATAGAGTTGAACTAGATATACTGTCAGAAATATCATGTTTTCATTTTGAGTATCAATGGAGGATATTATTTTTACCAAATTCATGGGATCAATGGGGCATGAAATTTATTTCTGTCACTTTATGCAGAAGTTGAGAATACTTCAGCAGAATGATGCTCTTCATTTTACTAAGGAATGGTTGTCATTAAAAAATTTATTTCTTATTTCTCAACTAATCTTATTTGCAATTGATGGTGTGGGATATAAGGATGTGTTAAAATGATTTATAATGCAAGAGAGGGAAAACAACAATTAACTATTTTTAGTTAAATTGTAAATATTGACATACCTTAACCACCTCAAAAATAATATAACAGATAATCATATGTTCATCCCTCAGATTCAACAGATACTAAAACATCACCATATTTGTTTTAAAAAATAAAATGTTAAAGATAAGGCTAGCATTACTCTGCTCCATTATTAAATGGGTATCTGTTATATTATTTTCTGAGTGATGAAATTATATAGTTATTAACAATTGAATTTTTAAAAAGCACTTCTTTCATACTCCCTTTTAAACATTTGAATATAAGGATAGCAATGAGATACTTGAGGGAATACCTATATGAAAATATTTTTAGCAGGACAGGCTTACTCTATTTGGATTGCTTATTGTAAATAACCTGGAAAATGTGGATTTATGGGATAGAGCTATTTAGAAATTGAAAGTATAAACTAAGAAGCCCAACCTTAACTGTGTCCTCAGAGTTTGCTCTACATTTGGATTGTCTTTACTCCAAAACCAAGATGTGTCCTGATGGGTTGTTTGGAAATTGAACCTGACAGTTCAGAGCCTTCTTAAAGCAGATGCTTCCATATCTATGTCTACTTTTTATACTTACTTCTCACTATTCTTTAGTAAAGTTTTTTTGAAGTAAGATCTATGACTCCTATGCGGTTACTATGATAACTCAGCCTTTTGTGTCACTGCAACTTAAAACCAGCCCTCATCTACAAGTAGATTATCTTGAAACAAATCCTATCCACAATAATAACAATGAAAAGCCATAAATATTTGGAAAAGATTATAATATAAAATATATGGTACTCAAATAACCAACCTACAAATGTTCCCTGGAAAATTTAAATTACTTGAGTAAAGCAATAAGGAGATTTCTAGAATGAGAAATGAGAAATTGAACATTATAAAGATATCACCTAATGCTAAATTATTTAGAGATTAATGCAATTCCAATAAAACTTCATGCTGGATGGTAATTTTAACTTGAAACAACTCTCACTGAATGCAGATAGAGAACAGAATAAGAGTAGATAGGAAAGAAATCTGTGAAAAATAATTCTTATGATTTCCTACCGAACTGTCAAAACCTGGCAGGATATTGGGCATTCTAGTTGTGTCTAGCACATAATTTCAGTGCAATGGCCAGAAAGAGATGCCATCTAAAGATTTAGTAGAAATGGTCTACAAAGCAACTGAAGACAATACAGAAGGACAGTGTTACCAGATTAAGGATAATTAAGAAACTATATATTTCAAAAATAAGGATGCTTGTAAAAATAATCTCAAAATTTTTTTCATAGGAATGCACCTAAGATTTACTACCAAAATCATTGACAGTATGTCTTAGAATTAGGTCCCCTAGGCTAACAGTGTAATGCTGATAAGAATATATACGTCTCAACTCAAGCATTACCTCTTTAAGTCACACTCTTTTGGAGACCCACAAATTAGATTATTTGGACTCTTTTTTTAATTGATTTAACACATGAATACACACCTATCGTAGCATGTATCAAGCAATAATGTGTCTGTTTGCTCTCCTCTGTCAAAACACTCTGGCATCTTGTGGTGCAGAGGCTATTTCTTTCAAAAATTGCTCTCACTAATATATCCCAATGCACAGCAGAGTGAAATAAAATAGGGGCTAAATAAATTTGTATCCTGTTAATCAAAGCATGAATGGATAAACAGTAAAGGATTATCATTTCCTGATTTTAGTAGTGAACATGACATAAACTTACATTTCATTCTTATAGAAAGGTTTAGTCATAAAAATTGTTATCACATTTTACAGAAAAGGAAATTTAGTTATGCCAATGTAATTAGCTGTTTAAAGTCATTTGAATTTCAACCTCATGATGATTTGGAGTTCAAACACATGACCTTTAAAAAATCCTAATAACATGGGCAGAGGAATTCAACAGATAACCTCCCTCAAACATATTTTAAAGTAGAAAAGAATTTAACAAATAATAAAGTAGAAACCCAAGTTAGTAGGAGTGAAAGATAATATTTATTGAATAACACTGGAGATATTGGCTTGAAATGTGAGAAAATGAATTAATTTGAATAATTATCTCACACCTTTCAATAGAAATAAATTTAATTTGATTGAAGATTACATTTTAAAGCAAGAAAATAAAATTAAAATAAATGCTATATCTCTTAGATGTATTGAAAACTAGAAGTGGTAGAATTTATTAAGGAAAATATAATAAAATATGGATGTATATTTTATTATCTGTTCTTTTTTATGTTTTTAAAATAAAAACAATACAGAGGGTAAAAATGTATAATTGTAAATATGTTGGTGGCAAGATAATGAAACAGAACTTATTTTTAATTATAAGTTATGAAGTATACAATTTATATGTATCAGTAAATTCTTAGAAAGGAACTGTACCTGACAAGCAGGTATGAATTTAAGGGCCAGTGAAGAAAAATTGCAAGTGGAAGGTGTAAGTGAACGAAAGAACAGAATTTCAATGCTGTGTAGATGTTTGAAGTAAACAGCAAATAGTCCAGACCACCAAGTCATCAGTGTTAAATGAGATGCCAGAGCCCAATTTAAAAACTTTTTTGTCTTCTTTGTTCAAGTAATAGTACCATGAGAAAAATATTATGAACTTTACAATTACAAGCAACTAAATGCATGTGCAAAACAATTACCATGAAGACAAATGAAAATCAGAAAAATAAAAGGGATGAATCTTATAAGGAGAATATGTCAAGGAAATATATCAAGGGAAAAATTCTATAGGGCTATAAATTTGTCTAGAATGAAGGATAAGATAAAGTCTGTAATTAAACACTAAAAATGTATCTGTGAGAGTTTACACTACCTCATATATTATTTGTGGAATATAGGTAAGGTGGAGGAAACACTACTCATATTTTTCCATGTGGATTCCTGAATACTATTCAAATATTTTGTGTATTTTAATAACCAGATAAATGAAACATAAAGACATTTTCCCTAAAAATAAGAGATACTGTTGTTATCCGTTCATTTATCATCTCAAGTTCTTGTGAGCAGTCAAAGCAGAAAATCTATTTCTCTCTTGTGTGAACAATATTCCTTCTACTTCTGTCTTACCTTTGGCTGGAGTCTCTGCAAATTCATTTGAAAAATTGGTTTGTCAGTTCTACACTTCAATTCTGTGGGCTGCTGCTATAAAAGGACAGGTAATTTGCTCAGCGGAACAGGGGAATCTGTGGCAGTAGTTGTCATACTAATGGCTAATTGAGGAGACCACAAGTCCTTTAAACAAGTCTCTGCTGTGAGATGTGTGTACACACACACACACACACACACACACACAATCATTATACATACATAGAGATTGTCATTACTAAGTGAACTAGAATACATACAATAGAGTTTGTAATAAATATCTTTTGATATTCTGACAAAATATTCCAAGGCTTTCATATACTTCTCATACCTATCTTAGGTCAGATTCTTTAGAGAATGTCCAAAAATGGAGATTTGTATGTAAAAGTCTATTGGAAGTAGCCTTGAGATCAACACAGGTGGAGTCACCAAAGTGGGAGGACAGAGTAGAAAGAAGAGTGGAGCTGTGATGCACAGCAATAAAGACCTCACTGATGGCATAGGGAGTTAGTCTGAGAGCTGACATGGCCTTCCGTAGTCATCCATCTCCAAAGGAATCATTCTAGGCTTCCTATGCTATATGAAGCAGTCTTCGGATGCAGGCAGCTTCTAAAATAGGAGCCTGACCTTGGGTAAGCATCTCTCTTCTGCTGAAGACAATGTCTGGACAGGGACTCGGCTAAGGGATATTAACATCACTCACTCAACAGCTGGGGAAATGAGCATCTCAGTTCCAGAGGGAGGTTTTGGATGATGCACCAAAGCATCAACTTCCGTCCACCTTTTGTGACTCACGGATTCATTTGCCTTCATACACGAAGTTCTGGAAATATCTCCTCCAGTATCCTGATCAGACTCTTCCTGAATAAACTTACAAGGGGAAAGTTAGTGAGACGTGTACCTTTAAATCTGTTCTCAAGGTCACAACTGAGATTCTTTGTCTGCCTCATATTATCCATTCTAAAAATCTCTTCACCCTCAGCCAGCGTTGCTGCTGATTTAGGTGGCTTCCCTGATGGCATAATCCAGAACCTGACCTGTGAGTGGTCTGAACCCCTGATCACTAGGTCTTAGCTGAGACACTTGCCCATTTACCATGAAACTAAGGCAAAGGAGTACCAAGAGATGAGTGCATCATCAGGGTGCCAAATTTTTTCCTGCCCTTATTGTGTAATGATAGCCTGCCTGCCAGGATGGTAATTTTTTTCTTAGCTTGAAATGATCAAATGGCAGCTTAAAGGTTAGAGGGACACTTGTTTTGCCCCTGGCGGAGGAATTCTCTACGTGGAACCGGAATCTCTAAGTTGCCAGCGTTCAGTGTGCTGGCGATATAAATCACAAATTCCCTGAAATGGATTACCCAGTATGATGATAAACAGAGACACTCATGCTTCCATCTTTGCTTTCTGTTTCCTGGGGAAATAGCATCACATATCATGTTCATTAATTTAGTGGACATTCAATGTCCTGGAGAATAGCACTCTATCCTTGCATGACATGATCTCCAAAAGGACAGCCGAACTGAACCTTCAAAAGACCATTTTCACACTCGATAGAGAGGCCAATGTTCTGGATGGTGCTAAATGTAACATAGGACCAACAAATTCCAATTCATGCATCCACTACTGCATCTTTTCATTAGTGTAAAATAAGTCTTTTATATCATGAAGGATTTTGTGTAATGGGGAATGTTATAAAGGATTCTGCGTCAGTGGATAAAACTTTACATTGTCTTTGGTTAATGGTGCTTGGCTAAGGTCTTGTGGGCAGGAAAGGAAAACCATCATTGAAATTTGTATTAGACTACTGTAAAATAATCATACAGTCCCTAAATAAAAGTGTGGTGGCAGCTTCTAGCATGGTCAGTCACAATTCCATGAATTCAACTGGTAAGGAAGTGAGTCCAAATAAATTTAGACACTTTATTACTCACAGTGATACTCAGATGACATAGGTTCCCTTTGACCACAGATCCCATGGGGGCAATGTAGATCTGGGGGCCCAAGTGCACACAGATAGACAGTGTCACAGCTGAGGAACAGCAAGCTTAGAAATTACTCATGTTTAAAATTATATTTTTATTTTTTATTAATTAATTTTTGTAGGAGAAGGTAATTAGGTTTATTCATCGACTTATTTAATGGAGGTACTGGGGCTTGAACCTAGGACTTCATGCATGCCAGGCATGCACTCTACCACTGAGCTACATCCTGCCCCCACCCCCACCACTGTCTGGCATATTGCCTTCTTGTGATTAAATTGGCCTCACCAAGATAATCCAGAACAATGTCCCCATCTCAAGATCCTTAACCTTATCACATCCACAAAGTTCCTTTTGCCATGTAAGGTAAGGTATTTATAGGTTTGGGGGATTAGAATGTGGATTTCTTTGTTGGGCATTATTCAACCCTTCAGCCTACCATCTGTGATATCTTACTGTATAACACATGAAACTGTTGGTAATTATCAATATTTTCTGTGACATCCTAGGAAGTCACGATTAGGAACAAAGTGAATGGTGTCTGAAACATAAGCACAATTTCCTTATAGGCGAAGCAATAATGAATTCAAAGTGTGGTTTAATGACATACAGTTCTTTAAACTTGTGACTCTTTACTCTTTTAGCACTGTAATGTTTATATTTAATCATTACAGTGCCTGCAAATGTTCCATGAAATACTTAGTTGAGATAAGATTTTCAAATTGTGTTTGTTGTGAAACTTCTTTCATTTTTGAACTTACACAGTAATATCCTAAAAATTTTTAGCTTTTTCATAATTAATAAGTGGCTAACTTATACTTAAATGACTTTTTCTTACTACATTTGTGTCTCTTTTCTTATATGTGGTTCAAAAAAGCCTTTTTTTTCCTGGAACATAGAGTAGACTCTGGAATATATATTATTTAAACATTATGGTTAAACAGAAATACTTACATAGAAGTAAATTTGGGGATAGGTTGTTTCTTTTGTAAATTTAACATTTTCCTACAATCACCCAATTCTTAGTGAAATGGAAACTATTCTAAAGAAGTTTCCAAAATAGAAGCACTAGTTTTTATAATCATTCTCTATTCTGCTGTATAAAGTATAAAATAAGAGGCTCTCCATGTGAATAACCCACAGAAGACCATGTTGTTCTTGTGATATGCTGCAGTGATATATGCAAAATATACTGCTAGATGAGAGGCATGTAATTTAATGGATGGTCTGATATATTGTCATTGCTAATAGCTTCAATTTTGATACCAGAGTGAAAGAGAGCTTATTAATCCAGAAATTTGGTGAACTTTCATGCTTATCTTCATGTTCACAGTTTTAATTTTTTTGACGCTTAAACTTTAACTTACACACACTAGAAATATTTATTTTTTTCTAACTTTTTGATTATCTGATGTTAAAGTTGAACCAGATAACATTTAAAAGCCATGTCAGAAAAGAAAAAAAAAAAGACTTCATTTTCTATGGTGTGACTAGGAGAATGCTTAGACTTCTAGGCACTGGGAAAATGATGAAAACATAGATCTAAACTGAAATGACTACATATACACTCACCATATTCTCACTTTCAATGAAGAAATACATTACTTCCCTTATTTTATATGTAGGATGGGTTCATCAGTAACTTTTAGGACATGTAGCTTCAAAGTTTCAGGCAAGAAATATAGTGAAATTCAAGTCCCAAATAGTTACCAGACTCCTATCTTTTAGACACAAATTTCAATTTTTAAAATTATCACAGAGAACTACATTATAGAATATACATAGTTTTGTATCATCTTAGAAATTCAGTCTAAACTTGTGTTTTAATGTTTTTACTGATTAGATAATCAAGGCTTATAATAATCTTAAAATAACATAATAAATAATTAACATTCAATGCTATATAGCCTCCATATCTTTTGTCACCTGGGCTGGTGTCTATGCTTTTGTTGTTTTCGAGCCAGTTCTATTCCATATATATTTCATAAGTTTTAAGGAATCACTTCTAACTTGGATATGTTAAGGTTATGAGAGAAATTATGTGCTCTGTCTCATGGAATTGAGACCAAAGTTTTACATAAATAAACCAACTGGAGAGCAATACAAGATAAAATTGACAATAAAATAGTAACTAGTATTTATTGATACATTTATATCATTCAGAAGTGAAATGCTTCCTAGAGGCTATATGATAAAATATTCAAAAATTATAATGGACTTTCAATTCCAAACAGTCCTCAGATTTACTCTCTGAGGCACCACAGCCCTAGCTGTATTGCCTTGGCAGCTCACTTATTTTCTCATGTATTAAATATGTAAAATATTAGTTACCTATACTCTAGGTTTAATCAATGAGATATAAATTTAATGAAGACTTGTCTAAGCAGTTAGGTAGATGCAATTTATTAACCAGTTAATCTTTTCGTAAGCACATACTACATGTCAGGTGTTATGTTAATTCCTGAGGAAATCCAGGTTCAGTCATGGATGATTATTTTGCTGTCAAGGAATTTATAATTTGGGGGTGGAATGACATAAGTAAATCAAGAATTGAAATGCACAGGGTGTATTCAGTTGCTGTAGGAGCATATATGAGGTGTGCCACTGTTCAGATGGCTGGTCAGGGAATACATAAAGAAGCAAGAAGGATGGATGAGTTGCATCAGGCAGAGAAAACAAACATGTGATAAACAGATGAAACTGAGGAATCCAAAATGCCTAGAATTAAGGCCGGAGATTTGTTTCGCAGAGAATTTGGTTTGATATACTTTGTGCATGATCTGAGATGTGGAGAAGAGTCCATAGACATTGGAGTGCCAGTGGGACTAAAGCAAACAACATTTTAAACAAAATATCTGAACATTACTAAGCATTACACTATAAACAAACATCTACAATTTTTAAAATGCTTATTAAATTAATTCCCAGAGTGAAAGGAAAGCCTGTTTTACAGCTCTCTAGCATTGCAGCTCCCTTCAAGAGAAGACATGTGCCAGACACATCCAAGTAAGGAGCTGGACATTTTCAGCACCACTGGCCTATGTTAAACTGCCAATAGGTATTTTCTTAACTCAAATAACAACCTTCTCCTGGCCATTGTTCTATAATCTGAATGCATTTTAATGAATTAATCACTTAGCTAATGATAATCTCTTTGAAATGTAAAATGGAACATTCCTATATTCAATATTTCAAATATAAGAGCTGGTTGTTTTGCTTTATGGATATCAATACAATTTGAACCTTTCAGCTTTGTGTCCCACGTGGAACACAGTAGCATCCTTGCATCTGCATGTGTCAAAATGACTTGGGAAAATAAATCTCTCATCACCATCATCAAATCTCTCTGAATATCAACAGGGGAAAAAACTATAGTAGATACTGTAAGGGCAGAAAAGTTTAGGGGATGAATTATACTAAAAGAAATTAGAACTTAAATATTAGTCAAGATCACATACTATTTCAGCATCTACATTACAAGGATATAATTGTTTCATGACATCAGTTATATGATTTAAATAAATATAATTTTGAAAGAGTAAGAAAAGTTTTCAATTTTCATAAAACAGGTAATATTTCATCTTACATGTTTCAGTAACTTGACTTGTAGAAAAACAGGCAGAGTAGGGCCTTTGGTACTGCATGAAGGATTTCCTTCATCACTGACGGGGTATATTTCAGTCTCCACACTAAGATACCAAGGGATTTTTACATGCTTCTTACCTCTTAAAGTGATTTTATTTATAGAGCAATTGTAACCTGCTAACAAAAGTCCCAGTTTTAGTGGCTCATAGGGAACCATGGATTATTTCCTGATGGACAGGAAAAAGCCTAGTCAGGAGAACTATGACTATAAAATTAAGGGGAATGAGGCAAAAATTGTACTTGGTTAAGCAGAGGTATGATCTTATAAAAGATCCAAATTGAAAACATAAAACATAGAAAAGATGATATATAAAATGCTTTGTTTTGTGAAATTCAATACATATCAGACTTTTTTTCTTATCATAACATTGTATTTTGCTTAATATTCTACAAGATACTAGCACCAAAGATATTTCATATAAACATCTGTCACATATATATTTACTTTCTAGCATTATTATGATTTAGATTTTGTTATATCAGCTTGTAGTTGTCATAAAATACCTTGTTTGAATTCAAATGCAGAAATATATATTACTGCATAGAGAAATCATTCCAGTTATAAAACTATAAATGGTCACAACACATTTTGCACTAAAGAACACTAGAAAGAAAACAAAAGCTTTTTTGTGTGTATATAACTATACCCAAAATACATAATGCAAAATCCTTTCTACATAACTTTGTTTGCGGGACTTGTGCATGAAGACTTCTAAATTTGTTTTCTGTGGGTTTTTCAAAACAAAATACTTGTAATTTGAAAATAGGTATTTCAAGTGAATTTCATGTTTTTAGTTTTTCATAATGAAGAATTGAAGTATGAACTTGAATATCAGCTGCATATTGAAGCACAGTATAAGTTAAAATAATATTATTTCTGCTTGTATGCAGTGTTGTTAAACTCATCTGTAAAAGCAGGCTCTCAGGTACTCAGGCAGATTCTTGGGAAGACAGCAGGAGGTAGGTCATGGACTCAAGTTTAATAGTTCACCTAGGAATAATCAGGTTGATCTGTAATCCAGAAGGGTATTCGGGTATTAATTTTGTTAGCTGTGTTTCTTTCCATAGATTTAAATTGGATGACATCTGCTTCAATATTTAGTGGCTTAAGAACCCAATTAGTAATTCACTGGATTCAGTGAGCATGAGATTAAAGCAGAGGAATTGGCTGATCCTGTGAAATTTCTATCTATGCTATTGTAGATTCTATTACTTTAGCCTTAATAAATGAGAAAATGAGTGACTGAGACACTCATATTACTGCTAGAGAATATTTATTTTCCTTGCACCATTGTGTATACCTGCTCATAGATTATTTGATTAAATTTTTACAATGCCCTTTGTCTGTCAATAAGATCAAATTTTCCTCTCATTTGACACTTCCTCTGGACACTATTTCATAATTTACTGCATCCTATTTTTTAATCAATATTTTAATTAATGACCCTTTTTCTAAGAAGGCATCATGACTCTTATACTATGTTTTAAATAATGTTTTCTTCACTCTTCAGGAATCTAAGGTCCTCTCTGTATTACTCTTAATAATAAAATTAGTTTACCAAGAAATTTAAAACAGTTTATTAGAAGTTTGGAGGTGGACGCAGTTCCTATCCAGAGCAGGGATAAAGGAAGATTCTGAGAGGAATATAGCAAATATGCTAATTCTAAGGGTAAATAGAACCTAATCAAGCATATGGAAGCATCAGGTGCAAAGTCCTGTAGATGACACAGTTCCTCTGGCACACAAAGACCCGTACAGTTGGAACACAGGCTGAGAGGTAAACCAGGAGAGAAAAGAGTCACACCACAAAGGATATTTTAAACCATTCAAAGGTGCCTATCTTTTAAGATTACTAAAATGAAGGACCAACCAGACTAATGGTGTTAACTTTGCCACCAACAATTCAGGGTACATCAGTATGGTGGGAAGAGGATCAGCAGGCAGAAAGACCACTCTTGAGTTAGTCATCAGTTGTTGGTTCTTTTCTTACATATGAAATGTTCAGTTAAACAGCCTCTTTTAATTGAATTCTGTAGGCACTGTAAGGTAGAGAGGTACAACATTTTTAAAGTGTTGAGTTTGAGAAGTCTTTGAAATATCTGAATATAGTTATTGAGTTCTCAGTTGTGTGTTTGGGCATATATCTCAGAGGAGAGTTCTGGGCTGGAGATACAATGGTGGAAATTCTTGGAGCTTTTAGGAGTCTGAATAAATAACCCCTATATTTTCTGCTTAAATTTGAAACCAACTGAAGTAGGAGTTAGTGATCAAAATATCACTTTATTTTTTCTGATAAAACAAAATGGAAGAATATAGCATAAATGTGCAGTTACAATGGTCATTTGAATAATAAATTTAAAAAAAAGGGACCCCTATAGTCTCCATTACTTGGTAGTAGTTAAAATCCATAGGTTTCCCCCTTGAATGTCCGCTCTGCTAAGCTTATCATATGGCTGAAAGGTGATGTGAATATATTTCTTCTTCGAGTAAACAGATCCCAAAGAGAAAGAGGAAAAGCAAATTCAGTTGTTTCCCCAAAACATCAATCATCTAAGTTACTCTTTCTCCTGTTTTAGTCAGAAAGAGACCAAAATATTGCTTAATTGAAAGTTCCTTCACAGGGAAGGGGAGGAAGTCAAGGGTGCAAGGTATTAAGTATTAAGCTCGTAACAGTGGAAATGAGTTTGTAAGTTATAATTCAAGTCATGAAAGTGATAAACTATTGGGAGAAAATCATGTAAGAATAAAAGAAAATTTAAGCTTAAATCACTATAGTGCAATGTAAAAAACCACATTAATCTATGCTGAGGGACTAATGAAGAGCATAAAGTGAGACAGCCTCAAATTTGTACATTCTCAGTGCCTAGGGGAATACATTCCTATTTTCAACCCCTTAAAGTTTTCCTTAATTATTTAAGCCAGTGGCCTTGGAACTCTAATAAATGCCTTTAACAATTTTATTTACCCTTTAGTTAACTATTCAGTTCAATAAATATTTATTTAGTGTCCGCTATGCTTTAGATACAGAAATGTTATTAAAAATAATAAATATTAAAACATATATTTTCTACCATCGAGAAGTTTAATGGGGAATTCAGACAAAAAACAAAACTAAAAAATGTATAGTATTTTAAATCTTGTGGTCTGAAAGTATAATACGTTGTGTGACCACACAGGTGAAGAAGACCGTCTAATTACTGGGAGTCAGGTTCTGCTTCCTAGAGGAAGTAAGTTCTAAGGAGAAATCATAAATTATTTTGGTTAGAAGACATGGTAATTGTCAGTGTAGTGTGGAGAAGAGAGTCCTAAACAGGAGGAACAATCTGGCTCTCATTGACCAAACGCCACTAGAAGCCAAATGTCTAGGGACCCCCAAGCTGCAGTCCACAGACACCAGCCTTTCAAACAGATAGAACAGGGTAGAAAATGGCAACAAGTGGCTTTGGAAGGATAAAAATTATTATATTATCCAGGTGATAGTAACATGTATCAAACAGCTTTTCTTGACTCTATTGGCACTCTTTTCCTTCAGGAACCAAAGAGGAGCCTTTTCCTTTACCCTGGTCATACTCTGGTGGTTACACACAGAAAATACTAAAGTGCAATTCAACCTCCAATTCCCAGGGAAAGAAGAGTGTGCAAGATATTTTTAACTTGAAGCTGATCTGTGGTGGCTCTTTGCTACCAAAGAGTTTACTAACTCTTGGCCAAGATAGGAATGAAACACTATATTAGTAATTGATTTTGTACTCCTTAATTAAAGTCCTAAAACTCCCCTGAAGGCATTACAACTTTGTTTATAGAAGTACATAGGCTGATAGTGTATAGTGACTGATTTAACCAGTTACACAATCTGGTGTTGCTGTGTGACCAATGGGGTATTAAAATGGAAACAAAAACAAAACAAATGCCTTCAGTAAACTTTAGCCTCAGCTCCCCTGATGCCAGTATATATGTATCTTTATGGTTTGTGATCTTGAGATGAATCTTGTTCTGAGAGAATGAGAGAAGACCCTGAAAATCCTTTCCGAGATGTCTGGGACCTTCTTGATATTTTTTGCCTGTGTTTTGTTTCACCTGCTCTGTCGTACACACTGCCTGTAGTAAAACCTCACTAAAGCATATTTTGTGTATTTACATGAGCCTTCCAGGAATCCAATCCAAAATGAACATAACGCAATCGCTGCAATAATATATACAATAATAAAAAAATCTTTTCATTGAATAAAGGAATCCGTGAATTAATAAGTGAGTAAATGAATAGGGAGTGTCAACTACTTTATATAGACGCTAAGTGCATAAATGAGGTGGATTCAGTGAATTCATAGGAGAATTTATTATTATTAACATTTAGGTGATTTTAAATCCTCTTGCTTATTCCTTTCTTTTAAAGATCTCATATCTATATCAAAGAATATATATAATACATATATTCATTTTCATATTTTTTCATTAAAGGTTATTACAAAATATTAAATCATAAAAGTTTTATTTATATGTTTAGCAGGATGGTAGAGTAAAATGATTTTTTTAACTTAATACAAACTAAATTAAAAGAATTTCAGGGCGTATAAAAAATAATATGAACTGTCTTTGTCTTTGTTTATGTAAGCTAATGTCAGATGAGACCAGGACTTTGATTATTAATTGTCACATAACCTCATGGTCCTAAATCTTTTTGAATCGGTTGTCAGGCTGACATACGTTCCATCTAATACAGACAGTCCTTAGTTGGACTCATGAAATGCTTCCCTTGCCTCTTTTCTACCATTCATTCTTCAGCCTGCCTTTGGAACCTACCATCTATGAGCTAGATGTTGGTGACACAATCATCGAAAACAAGAAAAAACATATTTCCTATGCTTGGAGAGTGGACTTGTGGAGGATATAGTCTTTTCAGCCTATAATTTCAATATAAAATTTGAAATGAATGAAAATGAAATGTGTTTTGAAAGTAAAGAGGCCCTCAGATTCTTTTCTGAACCAAAGTAGCCTTGTTTCAACATTTCTCCATGATTGGCTCTGGTATTTCTGCACCAGTTCAGATCAAGCACACCTCTCAACTCGGGCATAGTTATTACTGCGTCTGCTTCGTTCTGCTTGGCTTCCCTGCATGTGTACTCTGAGTTCCTGGACCCATAGATCATGCTGATTTTCTCCTCTTGACTCAGTTCTCCTTTCTAAAGGAAAAAATGATTTAAAATCTCTTCTCAAGTAACTCATTAGTTCTTGCTATTAGAATAGATGGATTCAATCTACTCATTTTAATATGATTTTTTTATTTTAAACATTATCTTTTACCAAATAAATTTTGTTGAAGACAAATTTTGTTAACAAAATTGATGTCATTATTCCTAGTCTAGGCATATGTGAATTGAAAGAGAATTCCTTTATTTTCTGGATTGTAAGTAAAAGATATCTCAGAAATCTGAAACAACATCATATGAGTAGAGGTTAAGAATAGTACCTGAAAGTTGAACCAAAACATGAAAGAAAAACCAGACAAAGAATATCTGCCAGAAATATGCACAGGAAAAGGCATGCAGACAGGATCCAGTTTAAAAAGGAGTAAACCTAAAGCCAGGATTTAAGAAGTTGGAACTTAAGTACTATTGATGGAATAGAGCGTATATTTTAGTTCCTTTGAATACATGTTAATATACTTTGTCAAGTACTTAGATTACCTTTCCACAAAAGAAAATCAAACTGTTGAAACCACATTCCCATGTAACTCATTTGCTAGCTGGTCCCTGCTAGCAAATGGTTTACACAGTATTAAGGGTTTAAAACATACAAAGAAAAGCTGAAGACCCTTCCATATCTAAAGCTTTCCCTCCAAATGAATATAATTAATAACACCTGTCCTTTGCTTTGGCTGCTGCATGTTTCAGCGCGGTAGAGATTTAAGACAGTGAGGTCTCAATTTTTCTCCATGTGAAGCTGAGGAAACCTGTCTATGGTACTGATGCTGGGATGATATCTAAATCACATGCTTGAGAGTCAGGCTTATTGTTCTAAATATAATTTGACACTTAAAACGAAGCTGACTAGAGAAAAAGCCAGGATTTACACTTCATTTTAAAAACCCTTAGTGAAAGTATGTGACCAGGACAACTACAGACTCAAAACTGGTATCTTGATGCCAATAATGCCTGACTCCAAGATGTCAATAGTCTCCCCAGAGATAATATACAGAGTGAATACATGTCTAATTTTATCATGTTAAATGTAGAATTTATCACTACATTGCTAAAAGAACCATAAAGATAACTAAGGACAAGTCTCTAAAGACAAAAACCTCAATTTCTCATTAATTATCTAGATATTTGAGTCTCAATTACATTTAGAAGCCTTTAAATGTATGTGCCAAATGTAAATGACATAGTGCTGTGTATCCAACGTTTTGGCTGAGTAAATTGGTAAAGAGACTGTTTAAACCTTCAACCCAGGGGCCACTCTGGAAGTCCATGTGTTGCAACACTGGGCTTTTGGCCTCCCAGAAAGCACTGGACTTCCTGCCCACACATGCAAAGGCCACTGTCTGTTTCTGACCTATGGGAGGTCCTGCCCCTGCATAGCCCTTGTGCCAGAGCCTGATCCCTCACACCTGACTGGATCCCTGGGACAAGGCACTGGGGCACTGTGACTCTGACTGAGGCATCGAATTGGGGTTGGTTTGATAGGTGGTGTGGGCCAGACTCCCTGTCTGGGATAAAGGGCCTCTGGCACCCGGGGCACCCAGGTGTTTCTCATCCCAGGACTCCTTTGCTGGCCCACACAACTTGAGTTCTCTCCAGATCAGGCTTCCTCTGGGAAGAGTGGTCAGGGCATCAGTGCTTGGGCTTGATTCTGTCTTCCTCTGTGCCACCCCTGGCATTTAGTGCATCCTCGCACAAGCTCTCCCTGATCCTCCATCTGGAGTGTGAGTGTGCTTACTCCCTGCTCCATACACAAAGCTACAATGTGCACACTGTGTGCTCAAGAAACCCACATTTTAAAAAACTTTTTGAACCATTTTGAAATCTATACAATGGTTTTTGTCAATATATCTTTGTGATTTTTAAGACAGGTTATGACTAGCATACCTTGAGAGCAAATAGAGGAGGTACCTAATTTAGGGATAGTTGGCACTGATATATTTAGGACACTGCAATATTTGGGACATGGTAGATGCTTAAATATTTGCTGTTATTATGGTTATTTTTATTACTACAGCTGGAGAGAGCATATGGGAGATATCGAGGTGAATGCTCTAGCTAGAACAAGAGTTGAAGAGCAAATACCCAGAACTTACCCATCTTTTAATTGAAAGTTTGTAACCTTTGACCAACAACTTCCATTTCTCCCACCTATGCCCAGCCCCAGCCAAACACCAGTTTATTAAAAATGGAATCATTTTTTTTAGATAAGAAAATGAGATGAGAAAAAATAATAAAAACAGCCATTAGTTTGACCAAGACATTTTTAACCCCAGTAGGGACTGCATAAGTCTGGAGGAGAGGGAGCCTTTTTATGTTGAAGACAGGGATAGCTATTTGAAATCCATCTGCCAAGAAATTTTCTTTTTTTTTTTAATTGATAGAAATGGCACAATTTTCTCATTGGCACTAAGGCTGCCTTATACGCTAACAAAGGGTCTTTTGGCATATTGTTTGTAATTATCACTGTGGAAGTGGATGAAAAGATAGAGGTTAAAATAAAGAGATGAGGAATGTATAATGTAAGAATAAAGCAGGCCAAGGCCAGAACTCTGGAAAACAACTATTTAAGTGGTGCATACAGCAAAAAAGATCCAGGCGAGAAAGCTGAGGAGGAATGTTCAGAGAAACAGGGAGGAAACCAGGACAAAATAACATCTGAAAGTTCAGAGTTTACCTTGGGTCCACAACTCTGATGCGATTTGATACCCGTTTGGAATAGTGTTTTCCGTGTAACTTAATACACATTAAATGAATTTCCTCCTCCTCTACTTTTTAAATTCAATGCTTTCTACAGCCCACATAGCTCTTTGCTGACCCCTTCTGATATTCACCTGCTACAACTCCTGCAAATGACAATTGTGAACTTAGCTCAACCTTAAAAAATCAGAGCCTGACAGCTCCTGATTTTTACCACCAGGGGCCTGATTTCTACACTCGATCCTTCTAAGACATGTAATTCTCTTCGTGAATCTCAGTTACCTATGGGGGTGCAAATCTCTTCTATTTCAGTTTCTGCTTATTTTTAATTTCTAATGATATCTTGCACAATGTTAACATCAGGGCAGTCTTGAGTGACACGAACAAAGCAATTAAGATATTAGATTTTTAGGGTATCCAAAATTAGTCTAAATTTGATAGGCCTGGTATCTATCTACTTGGAGAGAACTCTGGATATCTGAGTGATCACTGAACTTCATAACTCCAAAATTAACTTCTCATTTGCCTAATTCATAAAAATGAGATTCCACCTTCAATTTCTATTTACCAGTTTAAAACCTGAATGATCTAATGTTAGTTGCCCCTTATGTGCTTCCAAATTGTCCATTTCATCGAGACTGCACAGTGATTGACTTCCTAATCATCACTTTTTGATGCTAGACCTTTAGTTATGTATGAGCTCAATCCTAGTCAATATATTTTCTCTTTGCGAAGGTTATACCTTTATTTCTTCCAGCCTTATTGAGATAAACTTGAAAAAATAACATTGTGTAAGCTTAAAGTATACAGTGTGATGATTTGATACACATATATATTTTGAAATGATTACCACAATAAGGTTTTTAACACGTCCATCATGTCAAAGGCAATCTCATATACTTACCTTTTATGTGTTGTGTGTGTGTGGCGAGAACATTTGAGATTTATTCTTATATAATACTGTATTATTGACTACAGTGATCATGCTCTACATTAATACCCAGAACTTATCCATCTGTTAACTGAAAGTTTGTAACCTTTGACCAACAACTTCCATTTCTCCCACCTATGCCCAGCCCCAGCCAAACACCAATTTATTAAAAATGGAATCATTTTTTTTTAGATTTCTCATATGAGATTACACATTACTTGACTTTCTCTCTCTCACTAATTTCACTTAGTATAATATCTTCAAGTTTCATCCACATGACAAATGGCAGTATTTCCCTCTTCATGGCTAAGTAATATTCCATGTATATACACATACATTTTTTTCATCCCTTTATCAATCGATATACACTTAGGTTGTTTCCATGTCTTGGCTATTGTGAATAATGCTGGAATAAATAGATAGTGACTTCATTTCCTTCAGATACATACCCAGAAGTAGTATTGCTGGATCCTATGGTAGTTTTTTTAAAATAATTTTTGAGGAACTTCCATGCTGTTTTCCACAGGGGCTGTACCAATTTACATCCCCCCCCCCAAAATGCACAAGAGTTCCTTTTTCACCACATCCTCACCAGGATTTATTGTCTTCTCTCTTTTTAACAATAGCCATCCTAACAAGTGTGTGATAATTTTGCATTATGATTTTGATTTGCATTTCCCTGATGTGACTAGTGTTGTTGATCACATAGTCATGTATTTCACCATTTATATATCTTTTTTTGAGAAAAATATCTATTTAGGTCCTTTGCCCATTTTAAAATTAGATTATTTTTTGCTGTTGAGTTGTATGAGGTACTTATATATTTTGGATATAATAACTTATCAGATGAATGGTTTACAAATATTTTTTCCCATTCCATAGGTTGCACTTTCATTTTTTTTATTGTTTCTTTTGCTGTGCAGAAGCCTTTTAGTTTGATGTAATCTCACTTGTTTATTTTTGCTTTTGTTTCTTGTGCATTTGATGTCACTTCCAAAAACTCATTGTCAAGACCAATTTCAAGAACCTTTTCCCCTATTTTCTTCTAGGAGTATTATAATTTCAGGTCATATACTCCAGACTTTAATGTATTTAGAGTTAATCTTTTGTTAAGTGGTATGAGATAAGCATCTAGTTTTATTCTTTTACATGTGACTATATAATTTTACTAGCATCATTTATTGAAGAGGCTGTCTTTTCTCCATTGAGTTCCCTTGTCAAATGCTAGTTGACCATATATACATGGGTTTATTTTTGACCTTTTGATTCTGTTTCATTTGTCTATGTATTTGTTTTATACCAAAATTGTACTGTTTTGATTACTGTGACTTTGTAATATAGTTTGAAATCAAGAAGTGTGATGCTGTCAGCTCTGTTCTTCTTTCCTGACATTGCTTTATCTAATTGAGATCTTTTGTGGTTCCATAGAAGTTTTAGGACTTTTTTTCTATTTCTGTGAAAAATGTTATTGCAATTTTGGTAGTTATGGCTTTGATTCTATAGATTGCTTTGGGTAGTCTGGACATTTTAACAATATTAATTCTTCCAATCCATGAACATGGATATCTCTCCACTTATTTGTGCCTTTTTCAATTTCTTTCATCAATGCCTTATAGTTTTTCAGTGTTTAGATCTTCATTCATCTCCCTGTTAATTTTATCACATCAGCTAAAAATGCTACAAGGGGAGATTTGACATATTACATGTGGAATGGAAGGTATAGATTACTTTCCAATCTGAGGGATCGTACAGTGTTACTCTCGGAGCTCATAATGAATTCTTGATGCAAAGGAAATAGAGCATGGCATTTGCAGGGGGCTCCTATGCTGTCTCTGGCAAGCACCCAACTGCTAACTAATCTATAGTGTACATCATCTTATTTGTGTAGCAGGTGTAGGAACAAGTGTATGTATTTTGAAAGGAATGGAATTATTGCAAATGTGGACAGGTTAAAAGTATGATTTTCAAGTTGGATAAGTCAACAATTTACAAGAGTATCTATGATAAAAAAGATAGTTTACTTAACTATTGGTATGTCAGAAATGGCATTTCATTCCATCTGGATATATGTTGAGGCAGTATGTTTTAAAACTTTGAAGTTCACATTTTAAAGTCATCTGAACAAATGTTATAAACTAAAAAGAATGATTAATACTAAGACATCTTTCGCAATAACTGATTCCTTCTCCAATAATTGCTTAATGAAGTTTCAAACTGTTTTGGAGGGGAGGTGGAGGGAGACTCTTGTACTATTTCATGGATATGTGCTCTCATATCATTTGTAGTTTCTTGTCTCTTTAACTTTGAATCATCGCCTTTGTGTTTAGTGCAAAAAGAATGGACTATGTTGTGTATTGTAACATTTTCTAGCAATATGCCTCTGGCTCTCTGAGTAATTCCCAGTAAGTATGGTAATATACACATACAGGAGAGGGAACACTCTTTACTGACAGACAAATAGATTTATTCTTACCTTTGAGGATAACATTTGAAAACAGAATTTCTGGGAACATTTCACAAAGTTTGTTCAAACAAACTAACAATAAAGTGAAAAAGGGAAGTACCCAATTCTTATTTTATGGAAAAGAGCATTATATCTATTTGCATTTACCTACTGAATAAAGGGCTGCAAGAATTATTGCTTGATGTCCGCATTCTATGGGTGGCCATTACTGCGTACTTTATTTCTTATTATTTTGATTGTTTATTTTAAGTATTGTTTCAAAAAATAAACAGGATCTGAGTTTTCAAATACTGCTTGTACTAATAATAGTAATAATGATTAGGATGATGATAAAAACAATGATAACTTTATCCTTTAAAACATATTGAGCATATAATACTAAATTAAGATATTTGTGTATATTTTCATTTAATTATACAACTATAATTTAGGATTCCTTTTAGAACAAGGACAAATATTTTCCAGTTCACCACTAAACTTAAACTGGAAACAAGTGTGCTAATTGTTTTCTATTTTGAATTAAAATATTATCTGGTTCTGTCTAAACCCTAAAAATATTTTGGCAGATCTAATATTTTACCAGATATTCAATTAAGGAATGAGTATTGCTCTTGAAATAGTATTATTATTTCCTTTTTTTTTTTTTTAAAGTTTATAGCACGTGTTTATAACAGAAGAAAACTGCCTCTTCAGTGAACTAGAAGGGAAAAAAAAATGGAAAGAAGTCACTAAACTCTGTGCCTTATTTTACCCTGTCTCAGCTCTATACAGAAATTTTTATCCTTCTTTTAAGTTATCAGAACCAGCAGAACAGATTTTTAATAGTCTATCTCCAGCTGTCTCCTTGTTTGGGTCCCTGGATGGTTTCTCTATGTGAAATGTCTTTCATCTTTTTTCAGGTGAGAGGTTTATTTGTAGACTTTCTACAAATGAAACCAACTAAAATCTTCTAAGCTCAGAAATGAGGCTTAGAACCATTTTGAAGGAGGCTGACTCATCCCAGCTGCTCAGCTGCAGAGCACTCACTGGGGCCCCACCACCTGCCACTCACACAAGGGGCGGCTGCCAATTAAAAGGAAGACAAGCAGGTTGGACCTACATAGGCAACAAGGTACCACTCCCTTTCTCTTTACCAAATAGACACAACCTGGCATGTTAGGTGGAACTACGATGCTTTTTCTCATGTTATCAGGGGATCTGGGCCAGAGTTCAACACACATGGTCACCTTTGTCTTTGGTCCCCTGGATTCTTCTTATTTCCCCAATTTGGAACTAGCATACATCTCTGTCCCATAAGACTTCTTCCCACTTACTGGTGAACTCATCATTTTCCCCTTCCTTTCTCATTATAACTTGTTCAGTTAAAAAAAGATGATATATTCATTCATTCACTTTAAGATGAAAATTATGCATAGGGCTTAATCTCTTTTATGGTAATTTGTCATTTTGTATGGGATAATATTTAAGACCAAAGTAAAGCATACTTAATAATGGACTATCTGGGCAACATCAACAAAGTTGAAAAAATATTTTGGAAACATTGTAAATTTAAAAAAATTAAGAATTATTAATTTATTCTGTACATAAAATGTACACACATACATAATGCTAAGTAACTGTGTGTGTGTGTGTGTGTGCATGTGTGTGTACAGTAGTGATGGCAATGGTGGTGTGCAAAATGAGCATTTGGCAAGTGATTTCAGTAAAAACAATTCTTAATATTCTGATGAGAAAATACTAAGTGGTGTCTCCTTTAGTTACAATTTCTCTCTTTCTATATTACTATTCACTGCCTTTCATTTCAGTCAGTATGACATAGCAGACATCCTAAATGACCTTCTCACTGAAAGCAACTAAAAGCGCTCAATAAAATATTTTAAAATGGAAAGCTGGTCTGGCAAGAAAATAAGAAATTCTAGGAGGCTAAAAACAAAGAGAGCAGGAAACCTGGGACTTGAGCAGAAGGCAAGAATGCTCTGAAGGTGGCTTTGCCCTGAGGATATCTGCCAAATGCTTGAGCAGCAATTACACAGGGTCAGATAATTGAAAGGACTCAATACTCCACAGGGTATATACTCACATATGGTAAAATACATGGTACAGCAGGAGAAAGAAAAGCACAGGCAAACATCAGACAGGCCCAAGACTTAATATATATACAGCTCCCAGAGTCCTTTCTTAGTACACAGCTCACATTTTGTCATCAGATTGTTGATCACTACGTGGTGGGGAGGGGACTGTAGGTCTCAGGGGCATTTCTGCCTCACTCAGGTAGAAGGGACTTTTACATCCCTCTGTTAATGTAGCCAAAACTAGTCTGTATTACTATGTTCAGCAGTGGGATCCAAGAGAACAAAACAGAAACCAGGTACAAGCCATCAGTCTGTTAATTTTCTATAAACAATGCCCATAAGCTGGTGCAACTTGCCTTCTGGTTTGTCTCAAATCCCGGCACAGGACTACACTAACCATTAGTTAGTACGATTTAGTTAGGTTTGGCCAAGGGTCATACCAAGGCTTCAGATGCCCCTGGAAATAAGCATGAGTTTGCAACAGATCACCTGAAATTCATTCTATACCTACACAAATTAGAATTTCTTGAGAGCTCTATGGGAATCAAGGGACAGAAGGTAAAGTCTTGGGCTAGGCAAACTTGGTGGAGAATCTAATGGGAAACAATTTACCTTTAGCTAGAACCCAAATATACATTCTCTTTGTAAGGATTAAATAGAAATACATTATGTATGTGTATAGAATATATAGAAAGGAAGAACAACAACAACAAAAAACAATGCCTGTGTCAACCTGGGCCCTTGGAAGAAGGGGAAGAGTCTTTGCTGGGGATTCATAATTTTATGACCCTCATTTGAATTTGTGGTCCAAACTTAATGAAATGAAAATTTATGTCTGGAGGAACAGAAATACTTCTTTACACAAGATTCATTCCTTGATACCAAAATCAAAATATAAATCTCACAGTCCCATGAGCTCTAAAACCATAAAGCACACAAGGAAGCTAAGAAGCATGAATGTTAGGCAGCAGAAATCATAGGCAGCATATATACTTACACTTACTTACAAGTAAACTTACATATACTTAAGATATTGCAGTTTATCAGACGTGGGACATGAGGAAATACGTTTATCTTGTTTAAAGAAACAATGTAGCTGTTAGTTTAAAGATAACATAGGCGAAACAAAATACCATGAAACATTGTCCATGTGTGTGGGCAGCTGAGAGGGAGCAGGTGGTGGGGACCTGCCTGGACCTCAGTGTGACTCCTCCCCTGTGGCCCCCAGAGGGACTGAACCTGGGGCCTCTGAGCCCCACCACAGAACCCATTTTCGTCTAGAGATCCTCTGTCACATGGCAGAAGAACATATGGGGTGTCAGAGGCAAAAAGGAGATAGAACAAGTGAAAGATAAATTAAGGGACTAGGAAGAGTGAAAACACTCAGCACATCTATATGGAATTTTAGAAGGAGACAGCTAGAAGATGGGGTAGAATCTTTATTTACAGGGAAAATGAGAGAATAGTCCAAAACTGATGAGAAAATGTTTAATATTTGGGCATCCCAATGAATTCCAAGCAGAATAAATAAAAGCAAATGTCACTTATGAAAATGTCGATAGCCAAAGTATATATGTTTGCTATCTTATCAAAACACTTCATAATAAACATACAGATTATATATACATCTGGACTGTGCAGATGACAGGAAGTGTAAAAGGAATTACTATTTCATTAGTCTTAGCTGACCATTTTTCCTGCTGTCAGTTTGTAGCATCTTTGCTTCTTTTGCAATAATCACTTGTAAACAAAAACCAATATCCAGAGTTTGCTTAAGCAAACATATTTCCATTGCTTCCTTATCAATATTTCACTCAGTAGCAGGGTCAAAGACTTTTATTCTCACAGAGCTGGAGGAGGCAATATATTTTTTAAAATTCAGACAGAAGTGGAAACGACTTGTCATTTATCTTCTTCTCAGTACAAGTTTTATTTGGAGAGGAAAGCAAGATTTCCCTAAATACCTCAAAGGAGGTGAGATAGAGACCAAAGCCAGCTAAGGGGTGAGAGTGGGCTGTGCTCTAAGAAGAAAGGGATATTAAATGGAAACAATTTTGCCTAGGAGACACTCGCCTTTCAAATGTCGGACTGGGGATTACTAGATCTGCAATCTTTAAAGTGGTAGTCACTGAGGCTCAAAGCTGAGGATGCTGGGTTCTTAAGACTAAAGGTTGCTATGCTATCCTAATATAACCTTTGTAATGGCAAATGATAGAAAAAGCCTAACTTTCATGCTCTGATTCAGAAAGAACTAATCTTTCCAATCAGTGCTTTTTTTTTTCTTAGCAGA